>NC_091282.1:794411614-794714644 GCF_032444005.1 Ranitomeya imitator | reverse complement strand
CTATGGGGGGCTGCATTATATTCTGTGGTGGCACTGCATTCTCTCAGGGGACTACATTATATTCTGTGGTGGGTTGCATTATACTATATGAGGGGGGCTGCATTATACCCTATGGGGGTGCTACATTATATTCTATGGTGGGGACTGTGTCATACCTGAGGGGGTTGCATTATATTTTGTGGGGTGCTGCATTATATTCTATGAGAGGGGACTGCATTATATTTTATGAGGGGGCTACATTATATTCTGTGAGGGGGCTACCCCAACCCTTGCTACATTATTAAGACGTGAAATACCTTATATTATACCCTGATATTAGCGCTTTTTACCGCACAAGCTACATAGTTGGCCCCAGGAATGATTTTCTCTGGTGGGCCCAAGGTGCTCCAGTCCGACGCTGGCTGTTATATACTACGTGGGCTGTGCTATATACTACGTGGGCTGTGCTATATACTACATGGGCTGTGCTATACACTATGTGGGCTGTGCTATACACTATGTGGGCTGTGCTATACACTACGTGGGCTGTGCTATACACTACGTGAGATGTGTTATACACTACATGGGCTGTGTTATATACTGCATGCGTGGGCTGTTATATACTATGTGAGCTGTGTTATATGCTACGTGGGCTTTTATAAACTACGTGGCTGTGTTATATGCTATGTGGGCTGTTATACACTCCGTGGGCTGTGCCATATACTCCGTGGGATGTGTTATATACTATGTGGCTGTGCTATATACTCCGTGGGCAGTGCTATATACTCCGTGGGCTGTGCTATATACTACATGGCTGTGCTATATACTACGTGACTGTGCTATATACTAAAAGGCTGAGCCATGTACTGCGTGGCTGTTCTATTTATTACGTCGGCTGTTATATACTACGTGGCTGTGCTATATACTACGTGGCCGGCCACGAACAATGAGCGACTGGCGCAGTCCGGCCGCAAATTGGCACGGGATTTGAACTAAGCTTCGCTAATTGGTTGCGGTTGGCCGAATCCTGTGTATTCAATGTATTATTCTAAAATCTTCATAAATAAACTACATACATATTCTAGATAGAATACCCGATGTGTTAGAATCGGGCTACCATCTAGTTCTTTATATCACAGCATGATGTCTAGATTTTGAGGAGCTTTTGGCTTACTTCACTCTTTCAGGCAGGTCCTATATAAGTGATTTCTTAATTGAGAACAGATGTGGCAGTAATCAGCCTGGGTGTGGCTAGTGAATGTGAACTCAACTTCCCGATTATGTGATAAACCGCAGTTAATTTATGTGTTAAGGGGAGGCACTCACTTTTTCCACACAGAGCCCTGTAGGTTTGGATTTCTTTTTCCCTTAATGATAAAGACCGTCAATTAAAAACTGAATTTTCTGTTTACTTGTGTTATCTTGTCTAATATTTTCATTTTTTTGGTGTTGTGAAACATTTATGTGCGATAAACATTCCAAAAAATAGGAAATCAGGAAGGGGCCAAACATTTTTTCACATAACTATATCTACAATGAATCTCTACGTACAGTACAACTTTCCTGTAATGTAGGAGAATACATTGCCAATTCAAGTATAGGAAAGTCTCCCATACTTGTCAGTGTATCCTTTGTTGTTCCCTACAATGATGTAGGTTGGGAGTTTGAATACCAGTGAAATCAGATCTCAAGAAAAGTGAATAATTTTTAAATTCACTTAATGTAACTGTATAAAGAGCAGATATGCCGATATCTATCTATCTATCTATCTATCTATCTATCTATCTATCTATCTATCTATCTATCTATCTATCTATCTATCTATCTATCTATCTATCTATCTATCTATCTATCATAATCTATCTTATCTTCCAGATGGTTTACTACCATGAGAATGTTCATCATCTCCTAGACCTAGAGTAAAAATAAAAATACAGCAACTTAACAGAAGTGTAGCTGAAGCCATCATATACATGTGCTGACCTCCTGTTGGTCTACAGATAACAAGACCGACGGTAGAAGATTGCTAATATCCACAGAGCAGAATAATAGGATCTTCCCATTAATATCCCCGGAAACCTCATAAGCAAGAAAATTAAACCAGCAACAACAAACAACGCTAAATAATTTTCAGGCGAGGTATGAAGCCATATTTAATTTTAATGGTGTCACCTATAAGCATTAAAGTAGTAATGTATGTAGATGTTACAGCCGCGCGTCTTAATTAAAATAATAATTCAAATGATTTTGAAAAATTACATTATAGGAAGACGATGTTTGTTATTTAGTGGGAATATTATACATGCGTCATAAGCTTTTAATTATTTTAACATTGAACTAAATACTACGGTGTTATCAGAAGCAGGGAATGAAGTATATGGCGGAGCGGATGGAGGAGGGAAACGGGAGATAATTCTGAACATTAAAAATGACATTAAATCCATAAAAATCATAACGCATGTATGAATCATCTAAGGATGGATTGTAAAAGTTTCATTTGTGTTTCTGGAACCTGAGAAATTTCAAAGGTTCATAAAATAAAAAATGTGACTAAAATTGTAAGGTAGTTGTTATAGATCAGATATGGCAGTATTATAGTAGTTATATTCTTGTACATAGATGACAGTATTATAGTAGTTATATTCCTGTACATAGGGGACAGTATTATAGTAGTTATATTCTTGTACATAGGGGCAGTATTATAGTAGTTATATTCTTGTACATAGGAGTAGTATTATAGTAGCTATATTCTTGTACAGAGGGGCAGTATTATAGTAGTTATATTCTTGTATATAGGAGCAGTATTACAGTAGTTATATTCTTGTACATAGAGGCAGTATTATAGTAGCTATATTCTTGTACATAGGAGCAGTATTACAGTAGTTATATTCTTGTACATAGGGGCAGTATTATAGTAGTTATATTCTTGTACATAGGGGGCAGTATTATAGTAGTTACCGTATATACTCGAGTATAAGCCGAGATTTTCAGCCCAAATTTTTGGGCTGAAAGTGCCCCTCTCGGCTTATACTCGAGTCAAGGTGGGTGGCAGGGTCGGCGGGTGAGGGGGAGAGGGCGCTGAGGCATACTTACCTAGTCCTGGCGATCCTGGCGCTCCCCCTGCCGTCCCACGGTCTTCGGTGCTGCAGCTATTCCCCTCTTCAGCGGTCACGTGGGACCGCTCATTAAAAAAATGAATAGGCGGCTCCACCTCCCATAGGGGTGGAGCCGCGTATTCATTTCTCTAATCAGCGGTGCCGGTGACTGCTGATAGAGAAAGAGGCTGCGGCACCGAAGACCAGGCAGAAGGAGCATCAGGATCGCTGGGACCAGGTAAGTATGTAATATTCACCTGTCCGCGTTCCAGCCGCCGGGCGTCGCTCCATCTTCCCGGTGCCTCCATCTTCCCGGCGTCTGCGCTCTGACTGTTCAGGTCAGAGGGCGCGATGACGCATATAGTGTGCGCGGCGCCCTCTGCCTGATCAGTCAGAGCAGAGACGCCGGGAAGATGGAGGCGCCGGGACCGGACGCTGGGAGCTGCAAGCAAGAGAGGTGAGTATGTGTTTTTTTTTTTTATTGCAGCAGCAGCGGCACAGATTTATGTGGAGCATCTATGGGGAAATATGAATGGTGCAGAGCATTGTATATGGGGCACAGATATGGGGCACAATGAACGGTGCAGAGCACTGTATATGGGGCACAGCTATGGGGCACAATGAACGGTGCAGAGCACTGTATATGGGGCACAGCTATGGGGCACAATGAACGGTGCAGAGCACTGTATATGGGGCACAGCTATGGGGCACAATGAATGGTGCAGAGCACTATATGGGGCACAGATATGGGGCACAATGAACGGTGCAGAGCACTGTATGGGGCACAGCTATGGGACAAAATGAACGGTGCAGAGCATTGTATATGGGGCACAGATATGGGGCAATAATGAACGGTGCCGAGCACAGTATGGGGCACAGATATGGGACAAAATGAACGGTGCCGAGCACAGTATGGGGCACAGCTATGGGACACAATGAACGGTGTCGAGCACAGTATGGGGCACAGCTATGGGACAATAATGAACGGTGCAGAGCATTGTATATGGGGCACAGATATGGGGAAATAATGAACAGTGCCGAGCACAGTATGGGGCACAGCTATGGGACAAAATGAACGGTGCAGAGCACTATACGGGGCACAGCTATGGGACAAAATGAACGGTGCAGAGCACTATATGGGGCACAGCTATGGGGAAATATGAACGGTGCACAGCACTATATGGCACAGCTATGGGGAAATAATGATCTATTTTTATTTTTGAAATTCACCGGTAAATGCTGCATTTCCACCCTAGGCTTATACTCGAGTCAATAAGTTTTCCCAGTTTTTTGTGGCAAAATTAGGGGGGTCGGCTTATACTCGGGTCGGCTTATACTCGAGTATATACGGTATATTCTTGTACAGAGGGGCATTATTATAGTAGCTATATTCTTGTACATATGAGCAGTATTATAGTAGTTATATTCTTGTACATAGGGGCAGTATTATAGTAATTATATTCTTGTACATAGGAGCAGTATTACAGTAGTTATATTCTTGTATATAGGGGCAGTATTATAGTAGTTATATTCTTGTATATAGGAGCAGTATTATAGTAGCTATATTTTTGTACATAGGAGCAGTATTATAGTAGTTATATTCTTATACATAACAGCAGTATTACAATAGCGATATTCTTGTACATGGGGCAGTATTATAGTAGTTATATTCTTGTACATAAGAGCAGTATTATAGTAGTTATAGTCTTGTACATAAGGGCAGTGTTATAGTAGTTATATTCTTGTATATAGGACCAGTATTATAGTAGTTATATTCTTGTATACAGGAGCAGTATTATAGTAGTTATATTCTTGTACATGGGGCAGTATTATAGTAGTTATAGTCTTGTACATAAGGGCAGTATTATAGTAGTTATATTCTTATACATAAGAGCAGTATTACAGTAGTTATATTCATGTACATGGGGCAGTATTATAGTAGTCATATTCTTGTATATAGGGGCAGTATAATGGTAGTTATATTCTTGTACATAGGGGCAGTATTATAGTAGTCATATTCTTATACATAAGAGCAGTATTACAGTAGTTATATTCTTGTACATGGGGCAGTATTATAGTAGTTATATTCTTGTATATAAGGGCAGTATTATAGTAGTCATATTCTTGTATATAGGGGCAGCATAATAGTAGTTATATTCTTGTATATAGGGGCAGTATTATAGTAGTTATATTCTTGGACATAGGGGCAGTATTATAGTAGTTATATTCTTGTACATAGGGGGCAGTATTACAGTAGTTATATTCTTGTACATGGGGCAGTATTATAGTAGTTATATTCTTGTACATAAGTGCAGTATTATAGTAGTTATATTCTTGTATATAGGGGCAGTATTATAGTAGTTATATTCATGTACATAGGGGCAGTATTATAGTAGTTATATTCTTGTACATAGGGGCAGTATTATGGTAGTTAAGTTCTTGTATATAAGGGCAGTATTATAGTAGCTATATTCTTGTATATGGGGCAGTATAATAGTAGGTATATTCTTGTACATAAGGGCAGTATTATAATAGTTATATTCTTGCATATAGGGGCAGTATAATAGTAGTTATATTCTTGTACATAGGAGCAGTATTACAGCAGTTATATTCTTGTATATAGGAGCAGTATTATAGTAGTTATATTCTTATACATAGCAGTATTACAGTAGTTATATTCTTGTATATAGGGGCAGTATAATAGTAGTTATATTCTTGTATATATGGGCAGTATTATAGTAGTTATATTCTTGTACATAGAGAGCAGTATTATAGTAGTCATATTCTTGTACATAGAGAGCAGTTTTATAGCAGTTATATTCTTGTACATAGGGGCAGTATTATAGTAGTTATATTCTTGTACATAGAGAGCAGTATTATAGCAGTTATATTCCTGTACATAGGAGCAGTATTATAGTAGTTATATTCTTGTACATAGGAGCAGTTATATAGCAGTTATATTCTTGTACATATGGGCAGTATTATAGTATTTATGTCTGTTTCTTATCAGTTTCATTTGTATTTAATTCTCTAGTTTCTTGCTATAAAGCTTTGTAGTTTATGTTGTTCAATAAGTTTTTTACTTTGCTCCTGGAAGATTTTCTGTTATTTATAAAGCATTATTTGGAGACAACATTATGCTTCCATTTATATTTTAATTCCCAGACTATAAAAGTAATAATATCACAGGATCTAGCAAGATATTCCCCTGCCCTTCAATAGTTGGAGACACTAAAGGTACTGTCACACTAGACGATATCGCTAGCGATCCGTGACGTTGCAGCGTCCTCGCTAGCGATATCGTCCAGTGTGACAGGCAGCAGCGATCAGGCCCCTGCTGGGAGATCGCTGGTCGGGGAAGAAAGTCCAGAACTTTATTTCGTCGCTGGACTCCCCGTAGACATCGCTGAATCGGCGTGTGTGACACCGATTCAGCGATGTCTTCACTGGTAACCAGGGTAAACATCGGGTAACTAAGCGCAGGGCCGCGCTTAGTAACCCGCTGTTTACCCTGGTTACCAGCGTAAAAAAACAAACAGTACATACTTACATTCAGCTGTCTGTCCCTTGCCGTCTGGTTCCTGCACTGACTGCTGGCCGTAAAGTGAAAGCAGAGCACAGCCACAGCGGTGAGTCACCGCTGTGTGACTCACCGCTGTGCTGTGCTTTCACTTTCACTTTACGGCCAGCAGTCAGTGCAGGAACCAGACGGCAAGGGACAGACAGCTGAATGTAAGTATGTACTGTTTGTTTTTTTACGCTGGTAACCAGGGTAAACAGCGGGTTACTAAGCGCGGCCCTGCGCTTAGTTACCCGATGTTTACCCTGGTTACCGGGGACCTCGGGATCGTTGGTCGCTGGAGAGCGGTCTGTGTGACAGCTCTCCAGCGACCAAACAGCGACGCTGCAGCGATCCGGATCGTTGTCGGTATCGCTGCAGCGTCGCTAAGTGTGACGGTACCTTAAGGGTATGTGTTTCAAAAACCTGACACATCCAAACATAGACTAAGTGTGAACAGGTGCTGAACCTAGAGTCGCCAAATCGTATATAGTTAAGTAAATAAGGCAGCACACTGCAGCGCTAGAACATGCAAACTTGAAACATGAAATTTGAACTGCATTACTGCACTAGAAATATGAAAAATGAGAGCTTTTAGCGCATAAAAATGGCCAATTTTATGTGTACCTGGAAGCCCCTTTACGGCATCTCTCTTATACCAGGTCCTACACTTGCCTTACCTCGCTGAGAATAAACGTCTCCATCTGAATTGGTACATGTGAAACCTCTTCCTAGACTAAAATTCTTTCTCTCTGTGGAGGGGTATTGGACCTGCTGTAATTAAAACACCTGTGGCTAGGAGGCGGAGTGCACGATCAGAAGGCTAGAGAATACATTTCAAAAACCTGACCGACACATCCAAACATAGACTCAGTGTGAACCTAAGGGTATGTGCACACGTATTCTTTGAGGTCTGCGGATTTTTCCGCAGTGGATTTGTGAAAACCGCAGGTAAAAGGCACTGTGTTTTACCTGCGGATTTCCTGCGGAATTACCGCATTTTTTGTCAATTCTTTGTGCGGATTCCACTGCGGTTTTACACCTGCGGTTTTCTACTATGGAGCAGGTGTAAAACCGCTGCGGAATCCGCACAAAGAATTGACATGCTGCGGAATGTAAACCGCTGCTTTTCCGCACTTTTTTTCCGCAGCATGTGCACTGTGGACTGCATTTCCCATAGGTTTACATTATACTGTAAACGCATGGGAAACTGCTGCGGACCCTCAGCTGCGGAAATGCTGCGGATCCGCAGCAAAATCCACAGCGTGTGAACATAGCCAAAGTCATCTTCAAGGGAAGATGTAAAACTTCAAGACAAAATTCCACTATTTTGTATGTCTGAGGAAGGGGTGATCCTTTTGACATCTTGTGTGTTTACGTTTCCTTTTGGGGCAGATTCCAGTAACTATATCAATGCAAGTCTTTTCTTACCCAAACCTCACACAGCTGCCTTCTTTTTGTGTGTGTTGTGAATGGCGTTCCCTGAACGAGCCTGTACAATGCACTGTGGATATGTAACACATGAGCCTCATGTTGGAGCCGTATGACTATATTAGGACAAAAGGCCTAAATATTCATTGGAAGTAAATGTGATTACAGCCTATCATCTACAAACTATTATACAAGAATTGCACCTTATTTCTGACAAATATAGGATACATTTACGGACCTAAATTCTCATTCCATCTCTGAATTTAATCGGATGTACTCGAGCGCTCATTTGAAACCCTCATCTGGTGATAATCAACCAGAATTATTCATTGAGATGAAGCTTTAATTTATTTGCAATTTGGACTTGCGCCAAAATGGATGCAATCTTTTTTTTTTAACTTTGCCTAGCGAACATTTGCCTGCAGTTTGCAGACTGTGCAGCAGAGGGCAGCAGAGAACCACACAAAAGAAGCTTACAAAAAAACCCTACATTTTTATATACATGCAATTTTTTTTTTTTTGCAATGGTGAACCCAGTAATTACCTGCTTTATACATTTTACTTGGATTCAGCTCAACCACTGGTAAAACTTACCAATATTTAGGCCAAGTCCAGATTAGTCGGCTTCGGTGTATATTTAATGATTGAATTAAGGAATTTTTTTTTTAAAAAGCCTTTGTTAATGATGGGCTACATGAAGCTACATTGAGAATCTCGTGCTTCCGAGCTCATTCACACTTTCACAAAAATTATATTACGCTATAGTACAGCTCAGGGTGAAATTTTTTTTTTTTTTTTAAGGATACACATCATGCTTGTTTGATTTAGGAAATATTCTTCTGTAGATGAATTTTCAGAGCGTGCATCCTCCTTAACAATTAAAAAAAAAGAAGCCTAGTTTGGCTGCAATTTTTTTTTTTTAATAAAATTACCATTTAAGCTAAAAAAAAAAAACCCTGCTGCTTCTGCTCCCCCCTTCACATTTACATAGAATACAATTTGTAAATATTATGACTAAATGTAACAACGCTTTCTGTTTTTTTTTTTTTCAGTTTCTTTCTTTTCCTCTTTTCTTCCAAGAGCTATGACTTTTTTATTTTTCCGTCCACATAGCTATATAAAGGCTTGTGTTTTGCAGGACGAGTTGTACTTTTGAATCTCAACAGTCATTTTTATCATGGATACACTGGAAAGCAAGAAAAAAAAATCCAAGTGTGCTGCAATTGCAAAAATAGCGCAATGCCACAATTGTTTTTTTATTTTTTTTATTTACCATGTTCACTAAATGCCGTGGCAGTCTGATTTCAAAGGTCACTACGAATACGCAGATACCAAACATTATTTTAGTGGTGACATTTTTAGGGGAAATTTGTGAAAAAAAAAATTATTTTGCTTGTGTACCCATTTCTGAGACCAGTAGCGTTTTCACTTTTCGGGATCTGGGTCTGTGTGAGGATTTTTTTTTTATTTTTTTGAACATTTTTATTGATACCATTTTGGGGTAGATACGATGTTTTGATCGCCTATTATTGCATCTTATTGCAATGTTGAGGCGGCCCCCAAAAATATTTCTGCCATTTTGATTTTTTTTCTTGCTACTCCGTTTACCGATAGGATTAATTTATTTAAGATTTTGATAGTATTTACAAATACCAAATATATATTTTTTTTATTTGTTTTCATTTTAATGGGGGAAAAAAGGGATGAATTGAACTTTTTTTTCATATTTAATTTAAAAAAAAAAACTTTTTACTGTATTTAATAGTCCCCTTAGAGTACTTGAAGCTGCGATCATCTGAAAATCAGGTCTCCTATACATGCCAATCGCATAAAAGGCAGTGACACGACATGATGTAAATATTTGTAATATGTCATGAAGGGGTTACATTTTACTGTTTATTGCCTGTTGCCTTGGTAGTGGCCATTCCTTAGGCAAGGAACAAAGTTTTTACAAGCTTTTTTGGTAAGTGCTTCTTTGACCCGGACATCTTTGATACTGCTGTGCTCCTTTGATGCTGCAGAGGCAAAATGGCTTCTGCTTGCCATAGGGGAGTGCGCACAGTTTGTACCAGTGATGCTGCTGATCCATACTGTCAATCAGGAGCACACTGTCCCCTGACAAGCAGGAGGCAGAGGAGTGTGTGTTCCTGAAGAAAGAACATGAGACAACCCCTTTAATAGTTTCCTTTTCCTAACTAGTGCTTTAGTTAGCGCACACCTCTGCATGTACTGAAGTAGCGCTGCAGTGCAAAGTGCAGGATAGAACAGAAAATGAAGCAGAGTTTTAGACTTTATTAGACCCCAATAGAGAAAGCAGCTAAAGCTGATTTAACAGATTCTACATGGAAGCTTTTATACACATGAACACGGAAAGACTTACAGGTCCTTCTCAAAAAATTAGCATATAGTGTTAAATTTCATTATTTACCATAATGTAATGATTACAATTAAACTTTCATATATTATAGATTCATTATCCACCAACTGAAATTTGTCAGGTCTTTTATTGTTTTAATACTGATGATTTTGGCATACAACTCCTGATAACCCAAAAAACCTGTCTCAATAAATTAGCATATTTCACCCATCCAATCAAATAAAAGTGTTTTTTAATAACAAACAAAATAACCATCAAATAATAATGTTCAGTTATGCACTCAATACTTGGTCGGGAATCCTTTGGCAGAAATGACTGCTTCAATGCGGCGTGGCATGGAGGCAATCAGCCTGTGACACTGCTGAGATGTTATGGAGGCCCAGGATGCTTCAATAGCGGCCTTAAGCTCATCCAGAGTGTTGGGTCTTGCGTCTCTCAACTTTCTCTTCACAATATCCCACAGATTCTCTATAGGGTTCAGGTCAGGAGAGTTGGCAGGCCAATTGAGCACAGTAATACCATGGTCAGTAAACCATTTACCAGTGGTTTTGGCACTGTGAGCAGGTGCCAGGTCGTGCTGAAAAATGAAATCTTCATCTCCATAAAGCATTTCAGCCGATGGAAGCATGAAGTGCTCCAAAATCTCCTGATAGCTAGCTGCATTGACCCTGCCCTTGATGAAACACAGTGGACCAACACCAGCAGCTGACATGGCACCCCACACCATCACTGACTGTGGGTACTTGACACTGGACTTCAGGCATTTTGGCATTTCCTTCTCCCCAGTCTTCCTCCAGACTCTGGCACCTTGATTTCCGAATGACATGTAAAATTTGCTTTCATCAGAAAAAAGTACTTGGGACCACTTAGCAACAGTCCAGTGCTGCTTCTCTGTAGCCCAGGTCAGGCGCCTCTGCCGCTGTTTATGGTTCAAAAGTGGCTTTACCTGGGGAATGCGGCACCTGTAGCCCATTTCCTGCACACGCCTGTGCACGGTGGCTCTGGATGTTTCCACACCAGACTCAGTCCACTGCTTCCTCAGGTTCCCCAAGGTCTGGAATCGGTCCTTCTCCACAATCTTCCTCAGGGTCCGGTCTCCTCTTCTCGTTGTACAGCGTTTTCTGCCACATTGTTTCCTTCCAACAGACTTACCATTGAGGTGCCTTGATACAGCACTCTGGGAACAGCCTATTTGTTGAGAAATTTCTTTCTGGGTCTTACCCTCTTGCTTGAGGGTGTCAATGATGGCCTTCTTGACATCTGTCAGGTCGCTAGTCTTACCCATGATGGGGGTTTTGAGTAATGAACCAGGCAGGGAGTTTATAAAAGCCTCAGGTATCTTTTGCATGTGTTTAGAGTTAATTAGTTGATTCAGAAGATTAGGGTAATAGGTCGTTTAGAGAACCTTTACTTGATATGCTAATTTATTGAGACAGGTTTTTTGGGTTATCAGGAGTTGTATGCCAAAATCATCAGTATTAAAACAATAAAAGACCTGACAAATTTCAGTTGGTGGATAATGAATCTATAATATATGAAAGTTTAATTGTAATCATTACATTATGGTAAATAATGAAATTTAACACTATATGCTAATTTTTTGAGAAGGACCTGTATATGGCACCTGGAGTCACTATTATATAAAAGTATTCATCAGCTATGAATATATTTATACATTTACAGGTGGCTTGATATGACAAGCGTTAAAAAAAAGCAACAAGATTTTGCAATACTCTGTTGGAGATGTTTATGCTGAAAGTGTCTGTGCCGCCCCTCTGTGGTCGTGATGTGAATTGCACCCTGTTGAAGGTTTTTGCAAGCACCTCCCAACATCATATCAATACTGTATTGTGAGATATTGGAGAAAAGGATGAATTTGTGCACTGGAAAGCATGGACACATTTCCATAAATTGCAGTAAATCCTGTATTATATCTGTTGCCTTTAATTTGAGAAAACTCTGGCTAGGTGAATGCATGTTACTAAGGCTCCGAACCATGTCATTACTTGTGCCGTGCTATACCAAGAACAAACACAGAGGGCGACATTGGACCGAATGCCCAAAAATTATGCTATTTCCTTCTCCACACTTTTTCTCTTGGAGCACGGATTAGCATAGTAGTCGGCGTGGTTTTGTGTCATGAGACATTTTCACCCAACACGAAAGCATGAACAGACTTTACCCTGCGAGTGTGCAAAAAATGCAGTTGTACACATAAAAGGAGATTGAGAGGTGTCTGCGATCCCTTGTTACAGCTGTGGCACCCCAGGGTCCTGGTCGTCACAGTAGCATTGCTTTCCTCACGGGGAGAGTGATGTTCCGTTTGGAAGCGATGAAGGATATCTTTTATTAGGTAACCACCATACACACAACATGTTCAAAGTCTAGGCCACAAGGGGGAGCTTTTGATCCTATTTACTAGGGAGGGAAACAGAGATTAGATTGTCAGAGAGACAGAAGGGAGCAGACCGACCTAGAGGGTTAGAAGGTCTGAAGGGGCCGTGTAGTCCGAAGCACTACAGCTCCTGGAAAGAGACATACAGAAAGCCAAACATTGTTCAGTGAGCATGTAGGAGAGCGAAACGCAGGAGAGTGATATCAGGGGAGACCAGCTAAGAGCAGGCTGCCTCCTTCTGAAGCACAGATAACTGGTAGCCGGACCACTGAGGTTGTAAGGACTCTACGACTTGCATCAGAGACCGGCAGGACAGCTGAACTGCAAGTCACATGTCCGCCTTAATACCCAGGAGACACGGTGACACCTATAGAGCCTGGGGCATGCTAGAGTCCCTGTAAAAAGGCTCAAGTCACCAGTTATACGGAATATGTCCTATCCTATATGGGGGACAGAGAGAATAACTGTGAGGACCTTATGTGAAGCCATAGGCAGTAAGGGACTACAACTGTTGTGAATTCTGTGGTCAAGCTCCCTCCTGTGGTCATGAGTGGTACTTTGGCTGGTTCTGTCTATGAGCTTCCTTTGGTGGATGTGAGTGGGGCTGCGGCTTCTGAGTTTCCTTCCTCAGGTGACGAGGTTAAGTCGTCAGGTGCTGCTCTATTTAACTCCACCTAGTTCTTTGTTCCTGGCCTCCAGTCAATGTTCCAGTATTGGTCTTGCTCTCTCCTGGATCGTTCTTGTGGCCTGTCTACCCTGCATAAGCTAAGTTTTGCTTGTGTTACTTTTGTTTGCAATATTTTCTGTCCAGCTTGCTATATTGGTTTTTCTTGCTTGCTGGAAGCTCTGAGACGCAGAGGGAGCACCTCCGTACCATTAGTCGGTGCGGAGGGTCTTTTTGCGCCCTCTGCGTGGTTGTTTGTAGGTTTTTGTGCTGACTGCAAAGCTATCTTTCCTATCCTCGGTCTATTCAGTAAGTCGGGCCTCACTTTGCTAAAATCCATTTCATCTCTGTGTTTGTATTTTCATCTTAACTCACAGTCATTATATGTGGGGGGCTGCCTTTTCCTTTGGGGAATTTCTCTGAGGCAAGGTAGGCTTATTTTTCTATCTTCAGGGCTAGCTAGTTTCTCAGGCTGTGCCCGAGGCGCCTAGGTCTGGTCAGGAGCGCTCCACGGCTACCTCTAGTGTGGTATGATAGGATTAGGAATTGTGGTCAGCAGAGTTCCCACGTCTCAGAGCTCGTCCTATGTTATTAGTAACTATCAGGTCACTTTGTGTGCTCTTAACCACTAGGTCCATTGTGGTTCTGAATCACCAGTTCATAACAGTACTGGAGGCCCAAAGTACTAATGCTTCTCAATAGAGGGAAAAGAGAAGTTCTGAGACCATTTTTTTTCTTTGCACTGTGTTTTTCTTTCTTTTCCCCTAGACATTTGGGTGGTTCAGGACACAGGTGTAGTGATGGACATTAAAGGTCTGTCTTCTTGTGTGGATCATCTCACTGCAAGAGTACAAAATATTCAAGACTTTGTGGTTCAGAATTCTATGTTAGAACCAAGAATTCCTATTCCTGATTTGTTTTCTGGAGATAGAGCTAAGTTTCTGAGTTTTAAAAATAATTGTAAACTGTTTCTGGCTTTGAAACCCCGCTCCTCTGGCGACCCAGTTCAACAAGTTAAGATCATTATTTCTTTATTACGTGGCGACCCTCAAGACTGGGCATTTTCCCTTGCGCCAGGAGATCCTGCATTATGTAATATTGATGCGTTTTTTCTGGCACTCGGATTGCTTTATGATGAACCTAATTCAGTGGATCAGGCAGAGAAAAATTTGCTGGCTCTGTGTCAGGGTCAGGATGAGGTAGAGATATATTGTCAGAAGTTTAGGAAGTGGTTTGTGCTCACTCAATGGAATGAATGTGCGCTGGCAGCAATTTTCAGAAAGGGTCTCTCTGAAGCCCTTAAGGATGTCATGGTGGGATTTCCTATGCCTGCTGGTCTGAATGAGTCTATGTCTTTGGCCATTCAGATCGGTCGACGCTTGCGTGAGCGTAAAACTGTGCACCATTTGGCGGTATTATCTGAGCATAAACCTGAGCCTATGCAGTGCGATAGGACTTTGACCAGAGTTGAACGGCAAGAACACAGACGTCAGAATGGGCTGTGTTTCTACTGTGGTGATTCCACTCATGCTATCTCCGATTGTCCTAAGCGCACTAAGCGGTTCGCTAGGTCTGCCACCATTGGTACGGTACAGTCGAAATTTCTTTTGTTCGTTACTTTGATCTGCTCTTTGTCATCCTATTCTGTCATGGAATTTGTGGATTCAGGCGCTGCCCTGAATTTGATGGACTTGGAGTATGCTAGGCGCTGTGGGTTTTTCTTGGAGCCCTTGCAGTGTCCTATTCCATTGAGAGGAATTGATGCTACGCCTTTGGCCAAGAATAAGCCTCAGTACTGGACCCAGCTGACCATGTGCATGGCTCCTACGCATCAGGAGGATATTCGCTTTTTGGTGTTGCATAATCTGCATGATGTGGTCGTGTTGGGGTTGCCATGGCTACAAGTCCATAACCCAGAATTGGATTGGAAATCAATGTCTGTGTCCAGCTGGGGTTGTCAGGGGGTACATGGTGATATTCCATTTCTGTCTATTTCATCATCCACCCCTTCTGAGGTCCCAGAGTTCTTGTCAGATTACCGGGATGTATTTGATGAGCCCAAGTCCAATGCCCTACCTCCGCATAGGGATTGCGATTGTGCTATCGATTTGATTCCTGGTAGTAACTTTCCTAAGGGTCGACTGTTTAATTTGTCTGTGCCTGAGCACGCCGCTATGCGGAGTTACGTAAAGGAATCCTTGGAGAAAGGTCATATTCGCCCGTCGTCATCGCCATTGAGAGCAGGGTTCTTTTTTGTGGCCAAGAAGGATGGTTCGCTGAGACCTTGTATTGATTACCGCCTTCTAAATAAAATTACGGTCAAATTTCAGTACCCCTTGCCGCTGCTGTCTGATTTGTTTGCTCGGATTAAAGGGGCTAGTTGGTTCACCAAGATAGATCTTCGTGGTGCGTATAATCTTGTGCGTATTGTTCTTCAACTATATCAATAGTAAAAGAATAAAAACTGAAAATGTAGGCCCCTTAAAAAATAGAGAGGAAAGAATGGTTGTAGATGACGAGGAAAAAGCTAATATATTAAACACCTTCTTCTCCACGGTATTCACGGTGGAAAATGAAATGCTAGGTGAAATCCCAAGAAACAATGAAAACCCTATATTAAGGGTCACCAATCTAACCCAAGAAGAGGTGCGAAACCGGCTAAATAAGATTAAAATAGATAAATCTCCGGGTCCGGATGGCATACACCCACGAGTACTAAGAGAACTAAGTAATGTAATAGATAAACCATTATTTCTTATTTTTAGGGACTCTATAGCGACAGGGTCTGTTCCGCAGGATTGGCGCATAGCAAATGTGGTGCCAATATTCAAAAAGGGCTCTAAAAGTGAACCTGGAAATTATAGGCCAGTAAGTCTAACCTCTATTGTTGGTAAAATATTTGAAGGGTTTCTGAGGGATGTTATTCTGGATTATCTCAATGAGAATAACTGTTTAACTCCATATCAGCATGGGTTTATGATAAATCGCTCCTGTCAAACCAATCTAATCAGATTTTATGAAGAGGTAAGCTATAGGCTGGACCACGGTGAGTCATTGGACGTGGTATATCTCGATTTTTCCAAAGCGTTTGATACCGTGCCGCACAAGAGGTTGGTACACAAAATGAGAATGCTTGGTCTTGGGGAAATTGTGTGTAAATGGGTTAGTAACTGGCTTAGTGATAGAAAGCAGAGGGTGGTTATAAATGGTATAGTCTCTAACTGGGTCGCTGTGACCAGTGGGGTACCGCAGGGGTCAGTATTGGGACCTGTTCTCTTCAACATATTCATTAATGATCTGGTAGAAGGTTTACACAGTAAAATATCGATATTTGCAGATGATACAAAACTATGTAAAGCAGTTAATACAAGAGAAGATAGTATTCTGCTACAGATGGATCTGGATAAGTTGGAAACTTGGGCTGAAAGGTGGCAGATGAGGTTTAACAATGATAAATGTAAGGTTATACACATGGGAAGAAGGAATCAATATCACCATTACACACTGAATGGGAAACCACTGGGTAAATCTGACAGGGAGAAGGACTTGGGGATCCTAGTTAATGATAAACTTACCTGGAGCAGCCAGTGCCAGGCAGCAGCTGCCAAGGCAAACAGGATCATGGGGTGCATTAAAAGAGGTCTGGATACGCATGATGAGAGCATTATACTGCCTCTGTACAAATCCCTAGTTAGACCGCACATGGAGTACTGTGTCAAGTTTTGGGCACCGGTGCTCAGGAAGGATATAATGGAACTAGAGAGAGTACAAAGGAGGGCAACAAAATTAATAATGGGGATGGGAGAACTACAATACCCAGATAGATTAGCGAAATTAGGATTATTTAGTCTAGAAAAAAGACGACTGAGGGGCGATCTAATAACCATGTATAAGTATATAAGGGGACAATACAAATATCTCGCTGAGGATCTGTTTATACCAAGGAAGGTGACGGGCACAAGGGGGCATTCTTTGCGTCTGGAGGAGAGAAGGTTTTTCCACCAACATAGAAGAGGGCAGTGAGAATCTGGAATTGCTTGCCTGAGGAGGTGGTGATAGCGAACTCAGTCGAGGGGTTCAAGAGAGGCCTGGATGTCTTCCTGGAGCAGAACAATATTGTATCATACAATTAGGTTCTGTAGAAGGACGTAGATCTGGGGATTTATTATGATGGAATATAGGCTGAACTGGATGGACAAATGTCTTTTTTTGGCCTTACTAACTATGTTACTATGTTACTATGTTACTATGTATTAAACAGGGCAATGAATGGAAAACAGCATTTAATATGCCGAGGGCCATTTTGAGTACCTGGTTATGCCATTCGGGCTTTCTAATGCTCCATCAGTGTTTCAGTCCTTTATGCATGACATCTTCCGAGAGTACCTGGATAAATTCCTGATTGTATACTTGGATGATATTTTGGTCTTCTCGGATGATTGGGAGTCTCACGTGAAGCAGGTCAGAATGGTGTTCCAGGTCCTGCGTGCGAATTCTTTGTTTGTGAAGGGGTCAAAGTGTCTCTTTGGTGTTCAGAAGGTTTCATTTTTGGGTTTCATTTTATCCCCTTCTACTATCGAGATGGACCCTGTTAAAGTTCAGGCCATTTATGATTGGACTCAGCCGACATCTCTGAAGAGTCTGCAAAAGTTCCTAGGCTTTGCTAATTTTTATCGTCGCTTCATCATTAATTTTTCTAGTATTGCTAAACCATTGACTGATTTAACCAAGAAGGGTGCTGATGTGGTCAATTGGTCTTCTGCTGCTGTGGAAGCTTTTCAAGAGTTGAAGCGTCGTTTTTCTTCTGCTCCTGTGTTGTGCCAACCAGATGTTTCGCTCCCGTTCCAGGTCGAGGTTGATGCTTCTGAGATTGGAGCAGGGGCTGTTTTGTCGCAAAGAAGTTCTGATGGCTCGGTGATGAAACCATGCGCCTTCTTTTCCAGGAAGTTTTCGCCTGCTGAGCGTAATTATGATGTTGGCAATCGAGAGTTGCTGGCCATGAAGTGGGCATTCGAGGAGTGGCGTCATTGGCTTGAAGGAGCTAAGCATCGCGTGGTGGTCTTGACTGATCACAAGAACTTGACTTATCTCAAGTCTGCCAAACGGTTGAATCCTAGACAGGCTCGTTGGTCGCTGTTTTTCTCCCGTTTTGACTTTGTGGTTTCGTACCTTCCGGGCTCTAAAAATGTGAAGGCGGATGCCCTGTCTAGGAGTTTTGTGCCCGACTCTCCGGGTTTGCCTGAGCCGGCGGGTATTCTCAAAGAGGGGGTAATTTTGTCTGCCATCTCCCCTGATTTGCGGCGGGTGCTGCAAAAATTTCAGGCTAATAGACCTGTCATGATCCCAATGGCAGGGGATCACAAAAATGACAAGCACAGATACAAACAAGCTCTAGGGCGATGGAACCTGAGCTGACCGCGACCCTAAACCTAACACACAAATAAAAGTAGCCGGGGAACGTGCCTACGATGATCCTAGACGTCTCGCTCCAGCCGAAGATCTAACTTCCCCTATCAGAAGAAACACAGACCTCTCTTGCCTCCAGAGAAATACCCCACAGCAAATAGCAGCCCCCCACATATAATGACGGTGAAATGAGAGGAAAGCACATACGTAGTATGAAAACAGTTTCAGCAAAATGAGGCCCGCTAAAGCTAGATAGCAGAGGATACAAAAGTGAACTGCGCGGTCAGCGAAAAACCCTTCAAAAAAACCATCCTGAAATTACTTGAACTCATGTGCCAACTCATGGTACATGAAAAGCAATTTCAGCCCACTAGAGCAACCAGCAGCAGAGAATCACATATCTGCAGGCTGGACTAAAAACCAAATTAAGCAAAACACAAAACAGGAAAATCCAAACTTAGCTTGTCCAGAAGGTTCTAGGAGCAGGGAGCAGAGGTAACAAGACACACTGGATACATTGATAACCGGCGAGGAAATGCCAACAAAGCCAGGTTAAATAGGAAACTCCCATATGCTGATGGAACAGGTGGAACCCAGAAACCCAGGAAAGACAAGTCACCCAGTACCATCAGTAACCACCAGAGGGAGCCCAAAAACAGAACTCACAACAGTACCCCCCCCTTGAGGAGGGGTCACCGAACCCTCACGAGAACCACCAGGGCGACCAGGATGAGCCCTATGAAAAGCGCGAACCAAATCATCAGCATGAACATCCGAGGCAACCACCCAAGAATTATCCTCCTGACCATAACCCTTCCACTTGACCAAATACTGGAGTTTCCGTCTGGAAACACGAGAATCCAAGATCTTCTCCACAACATACTCCAATTCTCCCTCCACCAGCACTGGAGCAGGAGGCTCAAGCGAAGGAACAACAGGCACCTCATACTTCCGCAACAACGACCGATGGAACACATTATGAATAGCAAACGATGCCGGGAGATCCAAACGAAACGACACAGGGTTAAGAATTTCCAAGATCCTATAGGGACCGATGAACCGAGGCTTGAACTTAGGAGAAGAGACCTTCATAGGAACAAAACGAGAAGACAACCACACCAAGTCACCAACAAGAAGTCGAGGACCCACGCGGCGACGGCGATTAGCAAACTGCTGAGCCTTCTCCTGGGACAACTTCAAATTTTCCACCACATGACTCCAAATCCGATGCAACCTATCCACCACCATGTCCACTCCAGGACAATCAGAAGGTTCCACCTGACCAGAGGAAAAACGAGGATGAAACCCCGAATTACAAAAGAAAGGAGAAACCAAGGTAGCAGAACTAGCCCGATTATTAAGGGCAAACTCGGCCAGCGGCAAAAAGGTAACCCAGTCATCCTGATCAGCAGAAACAAAACACCTTAAATAAGTTTCCAAGGTCTGATTAGTTCGTTCAGTCTGGCCATTCGTCTGAGGATGGAATGCAGACGAAAAGGACAAATCAATGCCCATCTTAGCACAGAACGTCCGCCAAAATCTAGACACAAACTGGGATCCCCTGTCAGAAACGATGTTCTCAGGAATCCCATGCAAACGAACCACATTCTGAAAAAACAGAGGGACCAACTCAGAGGAGGAAGGCAACTTAGGCAAGGGTACCAGATGAACCATTTTAGAAAAGCGATCACACACAACCCAGATGACGGACATTTTTTGAGAGACAGGGAGATCCGAAATAAAGTCCATGGAAATGTGCGTCCAAGGCCTCTTCGGGATAGGCAAAGGTGACAACAATCCACTGGCCCGAGAACAGCAAGGCTTAGCCCGAGCGCAAACCTCACAAGACTGCACAAAAGAACGCACATCCCTCGACAAGGAAGGCCACCAAAAAGACCTGGCCACCAAGTCTCTAGTACCAAATATTCCAGGATGACCTGCCAACGCAGAAGAATGGACCTCGGAGATGACTCTACTGGTCCAATTATCCGGAACAAACAGTCTCTCAGGCGGACAACGATCAGGTTTACCCGCCTGAAACTCCTGCAAAGCACGTCGCAAGTCTGGGGAGACAGCAGACAAAATCACCCCATCCCTAAGGATACCAGAGGGCTCAGAATTTCCAAGGGAGTCAGGCACAAAACTCCTAGAAAGAGCATCCGCCTTCACATTCTTTGAACCTGGCAGGTATGAAACCACAAAATTGAAACGAGAGAAAAACAGTGACCAACGAGCCTGTCTAGGATTCAGACGCCTGGCAGACTCAAGGTAAATCAAATTTTTGTGATCAGTCAAGACCACCACACGATGTCTAGCACCCTCTAGCCAATGACGCCACTCCTCAAATGCCCACTTCATGGCCAAAAGTTCCCGATTACCAACATCATAATTCCGCTCAGCCGGCGAAAACTTTCTAGAAAAAAACGCGCATGGCTTCATCACTGAGCCATCGGAGCTTCTCTGTGACAAAACCGCCCCCGCTCCAATCTCGGAAGCATCAACCTCAACCTGAAAAGGGAGCGAAACATCTGGCTGACGCAACACAGGAGCAGAAGAAAACCGGCGCTTAAGTTCCTGAAAGGCCTCCACAGCCGCAGGAGACCAATTAGCAACATCAGCACCCTTCTTAGTCAAATCCGTCAAAGGCTTAACAACACTAGAAAAATTAGTTATAAAACGACGATAGAAATTAGCAAAACCCAAGAACTTCTGTAGACTCTTAAGAGATGTAGGCTGCGTCCAGTCACAAATAGCCTGAACCTTGACGGGATCCATCTCAATAGTAGAAGGGGAAAAAATATACCCCAAGAAAGAAATCTTCTGGACTCCAAAGAGACACTTTGAGCCTTTTACAAACAAGGAATTGGCCCGCAGGACCTGAAACACCTTCCTGACCTGCTGAACATGAGACTCCCAGTCATCAGAAAAAAACAAAATATCATCCAAATACACAATCATAAATTTATCCAGATATTCACGGAAAATATCGTGCATAAAGGACTGAAAGACTGAAGGAGCATTAGAAAGTCCAAAAGGCATTACCAAATACTCAAAATGGCCCTCAGGCGTATTAAATGCGGTTTTCCACTCATCACCTTGCTTTATTCGTATAAGATTATACGCACCCCGAAGATCAATCTTAGTGAACCATTTAGCCCCCTTAATGCGAGCAAACAAATCAGTCAACAATGGCAAAGGATACTGATATTTTACGGTAATCTTATTCAAAAGACGATAATCTATACAAGGCCTCAAGGAACCATCTTTTTTGGCCACGAAAAAAAAACCTGCTCCCAAAGGGGACAAAGATGGACGGATATGTCCCTTTTCCAAGGACTCCTTAACATAATCCCGCATAGCAGTATGCTCTGGCACTGACAGATTGAACAAACGACCTTTAGGAAATTTACTGCCTGGAATTAAATTTATAGCACAATCGCAATCCCTGTGAGGAGGAAGCGAACTGAGCTTAGGCTCCTCAAAAACATCCCGATAGTCAGACAAAAACACAGGAATCTCAGAAGGAGTAGATGAAGCGATAGAAATCGGAGGTGCATCATCATGAACCCCCTGACAACCCCAGCTTAACACAGACATTGATTTCCAGTCAAGGACTAGATTATGAGTTTGTAACCATGGCAGACCAAGTACTAGAACATCATGCAAATTATACAGTACCAGGAAGCGAATCACCTCCTGATGAACGGGAGTCATACGCATGGTCACTTGTGTCCAGTACTGAGGTTTATTCATAGCCAAAGGTGTAGAGTCAATTCCCTTCAAAGGAATAGGGACTTCCAGAGGCTCCAGACTAAACCCACAGCGATTGGCAAATGAACAATCCATAAGACTCAGGGCAGCGCCTGAATCCACATAGGCATCGACGGAAATGGATGATAATGAACAAATCAGAGTCACAGACAGAATGAACTTAGACTGTAAAGTACTAATGGCAACAGACTTATCAACCTTTTTTGTGCGTTTAGAGCATGCTGATATAACATGAGCTGAATCACCACAATAAAAGCACAACCCTTTTTTCCACCTATACTTTTGCCGTTCACTTCTGGACTGAATTCTATCACATTGCATTATCTCAGGTGACGGTTCAGACGACACCGCCAAATGATGCACAGGTTTGCGCTCCCGTAAACGCCGATCAATCTGAACAGCCATAGTCATAGACTCATTCAGACCAGCAGGCGCAGGGAACCCCACCATAACATCTTTAATGGCCTCAGAAAGGCCATCTCTAAACTTTGCAGCCAGAGCGCACTCATTCCACTGAGTAAGTACCGACCACTTCCGAAATTTTTGACAATAAATTTCTGCTTCATCTTGCCCCTGAGAGAGGGCCAACAAAGCTTTTTCAGCCTGAATCTCTTGGTTAGGTTCCTCATAGAGCAAACCCAATGCCAGAAAAAACGCATCCGCATTAAGCAACGCAGGGTCCCCTGGTGCCAATGCAAATGCCCAATCCTGAGGGTCACCCCGCAGGAAAGATATAATTATCTTGACTTGCTGAGCAGGGTCTCCAGAGGAGCGAGATTTCAAAGAAAGAAACAACTTGCAATTGTTCCTAAAATTCAGAAAACGAGATCTATCTCCAGAAAAAAACTCTGGGACAGGAATTCTAGGTTCAGACATAGGAGCATGTACAACAAAATCCTGTATATCTTGAACCTTAGCGGCAAGATTATTCAGGCTGGAAGCCAAACTCTGGACGTCCATGATAAACAGCTGAGATCAGAGCCATTCAAAGATTAAGAGGAGGAGGAAGTAGCCAGGCTGCAATAAGGCTAGGCAGCAAACTCTGAGGGAAAGGGGAAAAAAAAAAAAAAAAAAAACTTCCTCAGACTACTTATCCTCCTACTTCAGCCAATACAATTAACACTTTGTGGGCCGGTTATACTGTCATGATCCCAATGGCAGGGGATCACAAAAATGACAAGCACAGATACAAACAAGCTCTAGGGCGATGGAACCTGAGCTGACCGCGACCCTAAACCTAACACACAAATAAAAGTAGCCGGGGAACGTGCCTACGATGATCCTAGACGTCTCGCTCCAGCCGAAGATCTAACTTCCCCTATCAGAAGAAACACAGACCTCTCTTGCCTCCAGAGAAATACCCCACAGCAAATAGCAGCCCCCCACATATAATGACGGTGAAATGAGAGGAAAGCACATACGTAGTATGAAAACAGTTTCAGCAAAATGAGGCCCGCTAAAGCTAGATAGCAGAGGATACAAAAGTGAACTGCGCGGTCAGCGAAAAACCCTTCAAAAAACCATCCTGAAATTACTTGAACTCATGTGCCAACTCATGGTACATGAAAAGCAATTTCAGCCCACTAGAGCAACCAGCAGCAGAGAATCACATATCTGCAGGCTGGACTAAAAACCAAATTAAGCAAAACACAAAACAGGAAAATCCAAACTTAGCTTGTCCAGAAGGTTCCAGGAGCAGGGAGCAGAGGTAACAAGACACACTGGATACATTGATAACCGGCGAGGAAATGCCAACAAAGCCAGGTTAAATAGGAAACTCCCATATGCTGATGGAACAGGTGGAACCCAGAAACCCAGGAAAGACAAGTCACCCAGTACCATCAGTAACCACCAGAGGGAGCCCAAAAACAGAACTCACAACAAGACCTGACCGTTGCCCAGCGGAGAAACTGTTTGTCCCTGATAAATGGACGAGTAGAGTTATCTCTGAGGTTCATTGTTCAGTGTTGGCTGGTCATCCTGGAATCTTTGGTACCAGAGATTTGGTGGCTAGATCCTTTTGGTGGCCGTCTCTGTCGCGGGATGTGCGTTCTTTTGTGCAGTCCTGTGGGATTTGTGCTCGGGCTAAGCCCTGCTGTTCTCGTGTCAGTGGGTTGCTTTTGCCCTTGCCGGTCCCGAAGAGGCCTTGGACACATATCTCTATGGATTTTATTTCGGATCTCCCCGTCTCTCAAAAAATGTCAGTCATTTGGGTGGTTTGTGATCGCTTCTCTAAGATGGTCCATTTGGTACCCTTGTCTAAATTGCCTTCCTCCTCTGATTTGGTGCCATTGTTCTTCCAGCATGTGGTTCGTTTACATGGCATTCCGGAGAACATCGTTTCTGACAGAGGTTCCCAGTTTGTTTCGAGGTTTTGGCGAGCCTTTTGTGCTAGGATGGGCATTGATTTGTCTTTTTCCTCGGCTTTCCATCCTCAGACAAATGGCCAGACTGAACGAACCAATCAGACCTTGGAAACATATCTGAGATGTTTTGTTTCTGCTGATCAGGATGATTGGGTGTCCTTTTTGCCTTTGGCTGAGTTCGCCCTTAATAATCGGGCCAGCTCGGCTACTTTGGTTTCGCCGTTTTTCTGCAATTCTGGTTTCCATCCTCGTTTCTCTTCAGGGCAGGTTGAGTCTTCAGACTGTCCTGGTGTGCATACTGTGGTGGATAGGTTGCAGCAGATTTGGACTCATGTAGTGGACAATTTGACATTGTCCCAGGAGAAGGCTCAACGTTTCGCTAACCGCAGGCGCTGTGTGGGTCCCCGACTTCGTGTTGGGGATTTGGTTTGGTTGTCATCTCGTTATATTCCTATGAAAGTTTCCTCTCCTAAGTTTAAGTCTCGTTTCATTGGTCCGTATAGGATTTCTGAGATTCTTAATCCTGTGTCTTTTCGTTTGACCCTTCCAGCTTCTTTTTCCATCCATAACGTATTCCATAGGTCATTGTTGCGGAGATACGTGGAACCTGTGGTTCCATCCGTTGATCCTCCTGCCCCGGTTTTGGTTGAGGGGGAGTTGGAGTATATAGTGGAGAAGATTTTGGATTCTCGTGTTTCGAGACGGAAACTCCAGTATCTGGTTAAGTGGAAGGGTTATGGTCAGGAAGATAATTCCTGGGTCTTTGCCTCTGATGTCCATGCTGCCGATCTGGTTCGTGCCTTTCATATGGCTCATCCTGGTCCGCCTGGGGGCTCTGGTGAGGGTTCGGTGACCCCTCCTCAAGGGGGGGTACTGTTGTGAATTCTGTGGTCAAGCTCCCTCCTGTGGTCATGAGTGGTACTTCGGCTGGTTCTGTCTATGAGCTTCCTTTGGTGGATGTGAGTGGGGCTGCGGCTTCTGAGTTTCCTTCCTCAGGTGACGAGGTTAAGTCGTCAGGTGCTGCTCTATTTAACTCCACCTAGTTCTTTGTTCCTGGCCTCCAGTCAATGTTCCAGTATTGGTCTTGCTCTCTCCTGGATCGTTCTTGTGGCCTGTCTACCCTGCATAAGCTAAGTTTTGCTTGTGTTACTTTTGTTTGCAATATTTTCTGTCCAGCTTGCTATATTGGTTTTTCTTGCTTGCTGGAAGCTCTGAGACGCAGAGGGAGCACCTCCGTACCATTAGTCGGTGCGGAGGGTCTTTTTGCGCCCTCTGCGTGGTTGTTTGTAGGTTTTTGTGCTGACTGCAAAGCTATCTTTCCTATCCTCGGTCTATTCAGTAAGTCGGGCCTCACTTTGCTAAAATCCATTTCATCTCTGTGTTTGTATTTTCATCTTAACTTACAGTCATTATATGTGGGGGGCTGCCTTTTCCTTTGGGGAATTTCTCTGAGGCAAGGTAGGCTTATTTTTCTATCTTCAGGGCTAGCTAGTTTCTCAGGCTGTGCCCGAGGTGCCTAGGTCTGGTCAGGAGCGCTCCACGGCTACCTCTAGTGTGGTATGATAGGATTAGGAATTGCGGTCAGCAGAGTTCCCACGTCTCAGAGCTCGTCCTATGTTATTAGTAACTATCAGGTCACTTTGTGTGCTCTTAACCACTAGGTCCATTGTGGTTCTGAATCACCAGTTCATAACATAGAACATCACCGCGCTAAAGGAAGGCTTTTAACTCCACCTGGTAAAGGGGACTCTGGATTTGCTTCCAAACCGGCCGGACCCTGCCTGTCCTGTGATCTGGTACCCTGGACTGTGGCTGCCTGAAGTCTTCAGTAAACCAGGTAAAGAGACTGCAAACTTGTGTCCTTGTTCTTTACTGCGCCATACACCATCTTCCATCTACACACTGGGAGCCCTGGGGACATACTTCACCTGTGGGAAGTTATACCATCCAGCTACCATACCCTCACCCCAGAGGACCCCTTAAAGCAGCATCGGTCCCCACTGACCGAATACCACAGGTGGCGTCAAGAACATAAACTCTATTCACCAAATCCCTTTAAAGACTTTCCCCTTTTACATGGGTGCCCAGGGCCACAGACCGGGTCGCCACTGTGACATCCCCCTGTGAACACCGGACCCGGTTCCGGATACCCCACGGCCCTGGCGGGCGACTCACAGCAAACAGCGTGGATAAGCGTCATACACCGCTTTATTAGTAGCATTGCATGTCATTGTTATGTTGAAATTGAACCTTTTAGTTCCTTTCTGCTGGAAAACTCTTCCGTGCCATGTGAGCTCTTACAAGGACATTACGCTGTACAGGAATTATGTCAAGCGCCATTGTTGAGTTTTCAATAGTGAAATTTGAGAGGGAAACGCGCTGCATCATGTGTTCAGAGTAACAAGTAAAACAGTTTTTGTTTGTAATTAAGATCCTCATTTGCACCATGTGATTGGGATTTTGCATTGAACAAGGTGTTTGGTTCTATAATTCAGCATTGCAAAACTTAAAAATATTGTTTTTCAAGGGAATCAAGGACCAAGAGGAGAAGGCAGAATCCAGACAAAAGTCTTACTGGGTTAGGTGCATTTGAAAGTGATGCATGATTGACAGGAGACGGGAGCGTTGTCAGATTCATGTCAAGGGCTCGTTGCTATGAAACGTCTGCAGCGCTCGATGCTCAATTTGTACAGGAGGAGTTTTGGATTTTGAGATTTTGCTCCTCATATGGAGGATTCACTATATGGAGATTAGCGGTGACAAGATGTCAGAGCTGCACTGGATAAAGACAGATATTCTCAGAATTGTGCTGCATTGTGATATGAACAAACAGATAGTAACAAGGGTTTTATGCCACTGTACCTCCAGGCACAAGAGGCTCAAGCCCGGGTCTACAACTGGTCAACATTTGTGAGGCACTTCATCCCCGGTGACAGTGTCCTCACGCAAATTCCCATGGTAGAAAGTACGTTTTGGCCAAATGGCAAAGCCCCTATGAGGTGGTAGAAGTGAATGATACAGTTCATAAACCAGGAAGATGTAGACCATACCAAGTCTACCAGAGCAATCTCACTAAGCCATGGCAAGACAGGGAGCCCAATAAAACTCCATATTTACTGGTCAAGCCAGAAGTGGATATTAAAGGTGTCACAGTAGCGGAGATGCTGTCGAAAAACTACAGTGTCAAGAATTGCTGCAGCAGTACAGGGACCTGTTCTCAGATTTGTCGGGGTGTACAATGGTCATAGTACACGAGGTTCAGATGGAACCCCATGTATGGGTGAACTTGAAGCCCTAGCAAATTCTCAAGGCCTCATGAGAACTGATATCCAAGGAAGTGCAGCGTATGCTGAATCTCAGAGTCACTGAGCAATTCAAAAGCGGATGATCTAGCCCAACTATCCTTGTTCCAATACCCAATGGCAAATAGAGATTTTATAATGATTATTGGAAGCATTATATCTGATGCCGTGTGTCGATGAGCTGATCGAGAGACTTGAGCTGGCAAAATACATAACCAACTTTGATCTAATGAAGGGATATTGGCAAATCCCCATGTCACAAGAAGCCAAGGAGAAGACGACTTTTTCTATGCCTAACAGATGCTTCCAATATGTCTGGATGCGGTTTAGACTGGAGGAAGCTGAGATCACCTTCTAGAGGGTCATGGACTGGATTCTCGCACCCATCACAATTACGCCTCAGCATACCTGGACAATGTCTCAATCTTCAGCCCATATTCAGGAAGTCATCTGGAAAAGGCGGTGTTTGATGCTTTCAGGAAGGTGGAATTTTCTGTAAATCCAAAAAAGTGCCATAGGGAAACAAGAGGCCAAATACCTAGGATATGTAGTAGGTAAAGGCCAGATCAAACCTCAGGTCAGTAAAGTGGACACAATTCAGAATGGACCCAGACCACTCTCAAAGAAGCAAGGTAGGGCCTTTCTGGGAATCCTGGGGTACTACAGGAGGTTCCTCCCAAACTTTGCCATGTTAGCTGCATCTCTGATAGACCTCCTTAAGGTGACCAAGTCAGCTATGGCCAAATGGACTTCAGAGATGGCTTTTCAAGAACTGTAAGTAGCTCTGTGTAAGCCAGGAGTCCTGTGTGCCCCCTTCGTTAAGAAGAAATTTGTACTTCAGACAGATACTATCTTATGACAAAAATATTAAGTAGGACCATGCCCCACTCATGTGGATGAGGGAGAAAAATAGGAAAATGCTCCAGTAACCCTATGGTTTCTAGCCCTGCAGGATTTCCACTTCCATGTGGAACTTAGAGCCAGGAAGCTACATGGTAATGCCAATGCTCTCTCAAGAACCCTCGGTGTCCAGTTGTAGAAGGTGTCAAGCCCCATGGCGTCAAGCAGAGGGGGGGTATGCAACATGGCTGCCGTACACATAGTTGATGGGAGGAATGTATCACAGAGGTGGTTGTTCGCTGTGATGTAAACCTGGAGTAATGCTCTAGTACTAAGATGCTTAGCCTGTTGTCTGTAAACCTAGCATGCGGGCCAGGTTTACAGGCAACCGGAGAGAGGGGTAGGTCTGGTTGCCCACATACTCCACCCCTGGGTGTGGTTCATGTTGTAAAATGGGGCCGGTTTGTCTGACGCATGGTCTGTTTGTGAGGCAAGAAGGCCTACTGTGTGATCTCTGCAGATGTAGCTGGTATACTGGATACTATCCAGCCTGAGTGTCCTAGACTGTCACTAAAGTGCTGTTATTGGAACTGTTTACTATGTTTTGCCTGCAATGAAAAGCCGTTTATTTCCTTTGTTTGAGGAAGATAGAGAGATAGATATTATGGATGAGCAAATATGCTCCATGATACGTGGTTATCACTCGAGTACCCCAGTGCTTGGATTTGCTCGTTTCTCAGTGATGACGCTATATATCTGGACGCTGTATGATACTATGTATCTGGACCCTGTATGGCACTACATATCTGGATGCTATATGACACTATACATCTGGATGCTGCATGACACTATATTTATGGAAGCTGTATGACACTACATATCTGGAAACTGTGTGACACTATTAATCTGGACGCTGTATGACACTATATATCTGGATGCTGCATGACACTATATATATGGAAGCTGTATGACACTACATATCTGGACACTGTGTGACACTATTAATCTGGACGCTGTATGACACTATATATCTGGACCCTGTATGACAGTACATATCTGGACCCTGTATAATACTTTATATCTCGGAGCTGTATGACACTATATATCTGGACGCTGTGTGACACTACATACCTGGATGCTGCATGACGCTATATATCTGGATGCTATTGTGACGCCCAGGAGACCGGGGTACCCAGCACCGGACCAATGGGGTCTGTCTCTTGAGGGGGATGTCACGGGTGGCTTGACCCGGTGCTGTGGTCTCAGGCAATGCACAGTGTAAGGGGTATCGTGAGGGAACAGGCACTTACTTGATCAGCAGCAGGTTCTCCCAGCGGTGATGATCCCGATCCTGGATAGATGGCTATTGTCAAAATGAAAGACTGAGGCACTGAAACGTTTAACCAGTTTACTTCAACATGAAGGGATTTACAACCAATCCTGTCACCGGAGTCTGTATGGGAACTCTGAGTTACTTTGACCCTGCCGGTGGTCTTCGCCTCTTATTGTACGCAGTTTCTATGTGGCCCTGCTGCTGTATGTGAACTGGCTGCCGGCCCAATCTGTCCCCTCCGGGTCCTGGTTCGACGGGCAACCCGAGTCCTTTTATCAGCTTACCCCCTCCGGGAGTACCGCTGAACTCTGTGTCTGTTGCTGCGTCCGGCCCTAGTGAAGCTGATATCACCTCACGTTTTTCCGGTTGCTGTATTATATATAATGAATACAGCCACGGATCCGGTATCCGTCTTTGCGCCTGTTCTGGGTAGTGGTTAATGCTACCCGGTTCTCACAATGTCCTTTTTCTCTGTCCCTCTTCTCCTCAGGCCGGTGATTTGGGCCTGGAAACCGTCATAGGACTGTTAGAAATTCAGTTGTATGACCTCTCAGTTTCAGCTCCTTAGCCCAACTGCCAGTTCTTCTCTCAGACCAGAATGGATCAAGGGGAGTCTCTGGAGCTCCCCCTTCTGGCCGGAGGTGGTAGTGCAGTCTTGCTATTTTAGTATTTAGTGTCAGTAACTGTTTTTGTGGCAAATACCCCTAGGGGTGCCACATTATCATACAAAAACTTGATAAAGACTAGACGTGTATCTACTTATTCACTATATACCTATATATATGATACACACTTCATTATTTGAAAAAATGTATATTTTATTGTTTACATCATGACACAAATATAACACGGGAAAAAGAACCAACAGATGGCACAAGATTGCTGGAAACAGCACAAGGGCATGAAATTACATGTGATAGTTTACATCAAAAAAGTATAAGAAATTCTGTATATACAGTGGGGCAAAAAAGTATTTAGTCAGTCAGCAATAGTGCAAGTTCCACCACTTAAAAAGATGAGAGGCGTCTGTAATTTACATCATAGGTAGACCTCAACTATGGGAGACAAACTGAGAAAAAAAAATCCAGAAAATCACATTGTCTGTTTTTTTAACATTTTATTTGCATATTATGGTGGAAAATAAGTATTTGGTCAGAAACAAACAATCAAGATTTCTGGCTCTCACAGACCTGTAACTTCTTCTTTAAGAGTCTCCTCTTTCCTCCACTCATTACCTGTAGTAATGGCACCTGTTTAAACTTGTTATCAGTATAAAAAGACACCTGTGCACACCCTCAAACAGTCTGACTCCAAACTCCACTATGGTGAAGACCAAAGAGCTGTCAAAGGACACCAGAAACAAAATTGTAGCCCTGCACCAGGCTGGGAAGACTGAATCTGCAATAGCCAACCAGCTTGGAGTGAAGAAATCAACAGTGGGAGCAATAATTAGAAAATGGAAGACATACAAGACCACTGATAATCTCCCTCGATCTGGGGCTCCACGCAAAATCCCACCCTGTGGGGTCAGAATGATCACAAGAACGGTGAGCAAAAATCCCAGAACCACGCGGGGGGACCTAGTGAATGAACTGCAGAGAGCTGGGACCAATGTAACAAGGCCTACCATAAGTAACACACTACGCCACCATGGACTCAGATCCTGCAGTGCCAGACGTGTCCCACTGCTTAAGCCAGTACATGTCCGGGCCCATCTGAAGTTTGCTAGAGAGCATTTGGATGATCCAGAGGAGTTTTGGGAGAATGTCCTATGGTCTGATGAAACCAAACTGGAACTGTTTGGTAGAAACACAACTTGTCGTGTTTGGAGGAAAAAGAATACTGAGTTGCATCCATCAAACACCATACCTACTGTAAAGCATGGTGGTGGAAACATCATGCTTTGGGGCTGTTTCTCTGCAAAGGGGCCAGGACGACTGATCCGGGTACATGAAAGAATGAATGGGGCCATGTATCGTGAGATTTTGAGTGCAAACCTCCTTCCATCAGCAAGGGCATTGAAGATGAAACGTGGCTGGGTCTTTCAACATGACAATGATCCAAAGCACACCGCCAGGGCAACGAAGGAGTGGCTTCGTAAGAAGCATTTCAAGGTCCTGGAGTGGCCTAGCCAGTCTCCAGATCTCAACCCTATAAAAAACCTTTGGAGGGAGTTGAAAGTCCGTGTTGCCAAGTGAAAAGCCAAAAACATCACTGCTCTAGAGGAGATCTGCATGGAGGAATGGGCCAACATACCAACAATAGTGTGTGGCAACCTTGTGAAGACTTACAGAAAACGTTTGACTTCTGCCATTGCCAACAAAGGATATATTACAAAGTATTGAGATGAAATTTTGTTTCTGACCAAATACTTATTTTCCACCATAATATGCAAATAAAATGTTAAAAAAACAGACAATGTGATTTTCTGGATTTTTTTTTCTCAGTTTGTCTCCCATAGTTGAGGTCTACCTATGATGTAAATTACAGACGCCTCTCATCTTTTAAAGTGGTGGAACTTGCACTATTGCTGACTGACTAAATACTTTTTTGCCCCACTGTATATATATATATATAGCACGTGATATACAAACAGTGGCATTAAGATATTAAAAAGAAATTTTTAAAAGGAGAAATTATATGCTACTATCTAAAAACGCTACGCCATTGTATAGTATTTGTTATATATATGTATATTGCACAAAGGAAAAAAAATATATATACTGTATGTACAGTCTATACTAAATTATAATAAATCAACAATATGACAATAACAATATAATACTACACATACCATAAAGTAAATCCCAATAAATCCTCATAAATTACATAATAAATATCAGTGATGTTAGTAAAAAATATATTATAAATAAGTATTACATATAATATTTACTAGAGGAAAAAAAGTGCTATTGTGCAATCATGGCAAGTAGGGACATAGCCATCATATAGCCTTTGCTGAAGAAAAGTGCTATGTGCAATATACATCCTAGCGTTTTACCAGACAATCAAAGAGGATTAAGTGCAATCACTTGCTGAATATGAACATACCCAGGTGTTGAAGACCAGCACAGCCCGACGCGCGTTTCGCCTTGGCTTTGACGAGGGAGAGTATTATTATGTAATAATAATATTATATACTGTTTGTATATCACTTGCTTTATATATACAGAATTTCTTATACTTTTTTGATGTAAACTATCACATGTAATTTCATGCCTTTGTGCTGTTTCCAGCAATCTTGTGCCATCTGGTGGTTCTTTTTGCCGTGTTATATTTGTGTCATGATGTAAACAATAAAATATACATTTTTTCAAATAATGAAGTGTGTATCATATATATAGGTATATATCTGGATGCTGTATGACACTACATATCTGGAACCTGTATGACACTACATATCTGGATGCTCTATGACACTATATATCTGGATGCTCTATGACACTACATTTCTGGACGCTGTATGACACTATATATCTGGGTCTGTATGACACTATATATCGGGACGCTGTATGACACTATATATCTGGACGCTGTATGACACTATATACAGTATATCTGAACCCTGTATGGCACTATATATCTAGACACTGTATGACACTATATATCTGGACGCTGTATGACGCTATATATTTGGATGCTCTATGACACTATATATCTGGACGCTGTATGACACTATATATTTGGATGCTGTTGACACTATATATCTGGATGCTGTATGACAGTACATATCTGGAACCTGTATGACACTATATATCTGGACGCTCTTTGACACTATATATCTGGATGCTCTATGACACTATATATCTGGATGCTCTATGACACTATATATCTGGACGCTGTATGACACTATATATCTGGACGCTGTATGACACTATATATCTGGACGCTGTATGACACTATTTATCTGGATGCTCTATGACACTATATATCTGGACGCTGTATGACACTATATATCTGGACGCTGTATGACACTATTTATCTGGATGCTCTATGACACTATATATCTGGACGCTGTATGACACTACATATCTGGATGCTGTATGACACTATATATCTGGACGCTGTATGACACTATATATCTGGACGCTGTATGACACTATATATCTGGACGCTGTATGACACTATTTATCTGGATGCTCTATGACACTATATATCTGGACGCTGTATGACACTATATATCTGGACGCTGTATGACACTTTATATCTGGACGCTGTATGACACTATTTATCTGGATGCTCTATGACACTATATATCTGGACGCTGTATGACACTATATATCTGGACGCTGTATGACACTATTTATCTGGATGCTCTATGACACTATATATCTGGACGCTGTATGACACTACATATCTGGATGCTGTGTGACACTATTTATCTGGAGGCTGTATGACACTACATATCTGGACGCTGTATGACACTATATATCTGGACGCTGTGTGACATTATATATCTGAACCCTGTATGGCACTATATATCTGGATGCTGTATGACACTATATAGATCTGGACGTTGTATGACACTATATATTTGGATGCTGTATGATACTATATATCTGGATGCTGTACGACACTATATAGCTGGACGCTGTATGACACTTTATAACTGGATGATCTATGACACTATTTGTCTGGACACTGTATGACACTATATATCTGGGCGCTGTATGACACCATATATCTGGATGCTGTGTGACACTACATATCTGGATGCTGTGTGATACTATATATCTCGACGCTGTGTGACACTATATATCTGGAAGCTCTATGACACTATATATCTGGATGCTCTATGACACTACATATCTGGACCCTGTATGACACTATATATCTGGACCCTGTATGACACTATATATCTGGACGCTGTATAATACTTTGTATCTGGAAGCTGTATGACATTACATATCTGGATGCTGTATGACACTATATATCTGTATGCTCTATGACACTATTTATCTCGACACTGTATGACACTATATCTCTGGACGCTGTATGACACTATATATCTGGATGCTCTATGACACTATATATCTTGACGCTGTATGACACTATATCTGGATGCTGTATGACACTATATGTGTTTTGCATGGCACTATGTATGCATGTGGACAGTGTGAGACAATGTTTCACTAGGTACTGTATGGCACTGTGTAGTTCTTTGATGTGGGGCACAATGTTTCTGAATTCTGTATACATTTCATCTTTACAAATTTTACAGACCAGTAGAATTGGAATCATCACACTTTTCTTTTCTTGCATCAGATCGCAGGTTATTGTCCATTTACACATTTTCGAAGCAAATGTCCATCATTTCCTAGCAGAGGGTAGTAAAGCTTTTAACAAAAGGAAGATGTGGACTGAACTTATTTAGTTGATGGCAAGAATAAAATTCTACTCTGGCAGAACGCTATAATTTTAATCATAAAAATACACGGATTGCTGAATGGTCTCCAAGTAGCCGTCGCTTCAGTTTTCCTTTTGTGGATAATGCAGTATCAACATCATCCGCCATTATCATAATCAACTTGATTTCTACCAACTGATTTTCTCTGCAATTTCTTGTCTGGTAAACAAAAGGAGGTTTTTGGAGGAACACGCGTCTGTCAATCACATTAACGTTTTGATAATAGTAATTACATATGTGATTTGCGGCTTTGATTGCTTGTCTATGACAAGATGCTCAGATCTGGGAAATCTTTAAGGATCTTCTTCAAGAACAGACCAGATGGACTTCATGTTTTATTGAAAGCCTTGAATAACGTGTTGCATAGACAGTGGGTATAAAAAGTCTACACACCCTTGTTGTCCTAAGAAGAATTGTTTCAGGACTTTTTCCACCTTTAATGTCCTCTCTATACAATGCCACTGAGAATCAAACTGAAATCAGTTTGGGTGGGGAACTTAAGGTAAAGAACTAAAATATGGTAATTGCATAAATATACACACCCTTATATACACCCTTATATACACTAATGCTATGGCGCAGTCCCCTGTGAATTTCTGGTAGCATTCAGTCTTTTTGGGTCGGAGTCTATCACATGGTATATCTAGAATTGATGATCTTTGCTCCCTTCTACTTACAGCAGTTCCTCATCTCACAGATTGCAGCGCCCTCTTCAGGTCACCCACAGATTTTCTGCTGGATTCAGATCTGGGCTCTGGCTGGCTGCGCCCTTCCGAAACTTCCATCTTCTTCTGGTGAAGCCATTGTTTTGCTGATTTGGAGGTCGCTTAGGGTTGTCATGCTGAAATGTGAAATTCCTCTTCATCTTCAGCTTTGTAGCAGAGGCCTGAAGGTTTTGTCCTAGAATTGAATGATATTTAGAACTATTTATTATTCCCACCACCTTGACTAAAGCCTCAGTTCTAGCTGCTGAAAAACAGTTCCAAAAGAACAATGCTGCCTCCACCATGCTTCACTGTAGGTATGGTGATCTTCTGGTGATGTACAGTGTTTGCTTTGTGACATACGTACCTTTTAGAAATGTGGGCAAAATATTCAAACACAGTCTCAGTAGACTGAAACACATTTTACAATATGCTCTTTGCAGTCTTTAGGTAGGTTTAGGCAAAAAAACATAGGTGGACATGGATGTTTTTCTATGTACGGAAAAGCTTTCATCTTGCCACCCTCCCCCACAGGCCAGACATAGGAAGAATATGGGAATTGTTGTCACATGCAGGACACAACCAGTATTGGCTAGAAATTCCTGCAGTTCCTGTAATGTTGCTGTTGACCCTTTGGCAGCCAAGTTTCCTCTTGTCTTTTCATCAATGCAGTTAATGTTATTGTTGTGCCACATTAATGTCACTTCCTGTGGACATCTTCACAATGCTCCATGTTATAGCTAATGCCTTGGAAAATGTTGTTGTCCTTAATAATGATTTTCCACAATGAGATCCTCCTTAGCTGTGTTGTCAGCTGTTTACGGACTATTAACCTATAAGAAATCATAATGATAAAACATATAACCAAACCAAAAACAATCATGGGTGTCTGTAAATATCTGAATATTAATATCATATAATATTATATAAAGAACCCAGGAAAAAACTAGGATTAACCCCTTTCTGCCATTAGACGTACTATTGCGTCCATGTGGGGTGGGCTTTACTTCCCAAGGACGCAATAGTACGTCATATGCGATCGGCAGCGCTCACGGGGGGAGCGCCGCCGATCGCGGCCGGGTGTCAGCTGTTTATCGCAGCTGACATCCGGCACTATGTGCCAGGAGCGGTCACGGACCGCCCCCGGCACATTAACCCCCGGCACACCGCGATCAAAGATGATCGCGATGTGCCGGCGGTACAGGGAAGCACCGCGCAGGGAGGGGGCTCCCTGCGGGCTTCCCTGAGCCCCCCGCAGCAACGCGATGTGATCGCGTTGCTGCGAGGGTCTCACCTCCCTCCCTGCTCCCTCCAGCCCCGGATCCAAGATGGCCGCGGATCCGGGTCCTGCAGGGAGGGAGGTGGCTTCACAGAGCCTGCTCAGAGCAGGCACTGTGAAGCAGCCTGCACTCCTATCAGATCAGTGATCTGACAGAGTGCTGTGCAAACTGTCAGATCACTGATCTGTGATGTCCCCCCCTGGGACAAAGTAAAAAAGTAAAAAAAAAAAAATTTCAAATGTGTAAAAAAAATAAAAAAAAATATTCCAAAATAATGAAAAAAAAAAAAAAATATTATTCCCATAAATACATTTCTTTATCTAAATAAAAAAAAAAAAACAATAAAAGTACACATATTTAGTATCGCCGCGTCCGTAACGGCCCGACCTATAAAACTGGCCCACTAGTTAACCCCTTCAGTAAACACCGTAAGAAAAAAAAAAAAAAAACGAGGCAAAAAACAACGCTTTATTATCATACCGCCGAACAAAAAGTGGAATAACACGCGATCAAAAAGACAGATATAACTAACCATGGTACCGCTGAAAGCGTCATCTTGTTCCGCAAAAAACGAGCCGCCATACAGCATCATCAGCAAAAAAATAAAAAAGTTATAGTCCTGAGAATAAAGTGATGCAAAAATAATTATTTTTTCTATAAAATAGTTTTTATCGTATAAAAGCGCCAAATCATAAAAAAATTATATAAATGAGGTATCGCTGTAATCGTACTGACCCGAAGAATAAAACTGCTTCATCAATTTTACCAAACGCGGAACGGTATAAACGCCTCCCCCAAAAGAAATTCATGAATAGCTGGTTTTTGGTCATTCTGCCTCACAAAAATCGGAATAAAAAGCGATCAAAAAATGTCACGTGCCCGAAAATGTTACCAATAAAAACATCAACTCGTCCCGCAAAAAACAAGACCTCACATGACTCTGTGGACCAAAATATAGAAAAATTATAGCTCTCAAAATGTGGTAACGCAAAAAATATTTTTTGCAATAAAAAGCGTCTTTCAGTGTGTGACGGCTGCCAATCATAAAAATCCGCTAAAAAACCCGCTATAAAAGTAAATCAAACCCCCCTTCATCACCCCCTTAGTTAGGGAAAAATTTAAAAAATGTATTTATTTCCATTTTCCCATTAGGGCTAGGGTTAGAGTTAGGGCTAGGGTTAGGGCTAGGGCTAGGGTTAGGGCTAGGGCTAGGGTTAGGGCTAGGGTTAGGGTTAGGTTTAGGGCTAGGGTTAGGGCTAGGGTTAGGGCTAGGGTTAGGGTTAGGGCTAGGGTTAGGGTTAGGGCTAGGGTTAGGGTTAGGGCTAGGGTTAGGGCTAGGGTTAGGGCTAGGGTTAGGGCTAGGGTTAGGGCTAGGGTTAGGGCTAGGGCTAGGGCTACAGTTTGGGTTGGGGCTAAAGTTACAGTTAGGGTTTAGATTACATTTACGGTTGGGAATAGGGTTGGGATTAGGGTTAGGGGTGTGTCAGGGTTAGAGGTGTGGTTAGGGTTACTGTTGGGATTAGGGTTAGGGATGTGTTTGGATTAGGGTTTCAGTTATAATTGGGGGGTTTCCACTGTTTAGGCACATCAGGGGCTCTCCAAACGCGACATGGCGTCCGATCTCAATTCCAGCCAATTCTGCGTTGAAAAAGTAAAACAGTGCTTCTTCCCTTCCGAGCTCTCCTGTGTGCCCAAACAGGGGTTTACCCCAACATATGGGGTATCAGCGTACTCAGGACAAATAGGACAACAACTTTTGGGGTCCAATTTCTCCTGTTACCCTTGGGAAAATACAAAACTCGGGGCTAAAACATATTTTTTGTGGGAAAAAAAAAGATTTTTTATTTTCACGGCTCTGCGTTATAAACTGTAGTGAAACACTTGGGGGTTCAAAGTTCTCACAACACATCTAGATTAGTTCCCTGGGGGGTCTAGTTTCCAATATGGGGTCACTTGTGGGGGGTTTCTACTGTTTAGGTACATTAGGGGTTCTGCAAACGCAATGTGACGTCTGCAGACCATTCCATCTAAGTCTGCATTCCAAATGGCGCTCCTTCCCTTCCGAGCTCTGCCATGCGCTCAAACGGTGGTTTCCCCCAACATACGGGGTATCAGCGTACTCAGGACAAATTGGACAACAACTTTTGGGGTCGAATTTCTCCTCTTACCCTCGGGAAAATACAAAACTGGGGGCTAAAAAATAATTTTGGGGGGAAAGATTTTTTTTTTTAATTTTCACGGCTCTGCGTTACAAACTGTAGTGAAACACTTGGGGGTTCAAAGCTATCACAACACATCTAGATGAGTTCCTTAGGGGGTCTAGTTTCCAAAATGGTGTCACTTGTGGGAGGTTTCTACTGTTTAGGTACATTAGGGGCTCTGCAAATGCAATGTGACACCTGCAGACCATTCCATCTAAGTCCTCATTCCAAATGGAGCTCCTTCCCTTCCGAGCCCTCCCATGCGCCCAAACAGTGGTTCCCCCCCCACATATGGGGTATCAGCGCACTCAGGACAAATTGGACAACAAATTGTGGGGTCGAATTTCTCCTGTTACCCTCGGGAAAATACAAAACTGGGGGCTAAAAAATAATTTTTGTGGGAAAAAATTTTTGTTTTATTTTTACGGCTCTCCATTATAAACTTCTGTGAAGCCCTTGGTGGGTCAAAGCGCTCAGCACACATCTAGATAAGTTCCTAAGGGGGTCTACTTTCCAAAATGGTGTCACTTGTGGGGGGTTTCTACTGTTTAGGCACATCAGTGGCTCTTCAAACGCAACATGGCGTCCCATCTCAATTCCTGTCAATTTTGCTTTGAAAAGTCAAACGGCGCTCCTTCCCTTCCGAGCTCTCCCATCCACCCAAACAGTGGTTTACCCCCACATATGGGGTATCAGCGTACTCAGGACAAATTGTACAACAACTTTTGGGGTCCAATTTCTTCTCTTACCCTTGGGAAAATAAAAAATTGGGGGCAAAAAGATAATTTTTGTGAAAAAATATGATTTTTTATTTTTACGGTTCTACATTATAAACTTCTGTGAAGCACTTGGTGGGTCAAAGTGCTCACCACACCTCTAGATAAGTTCCTTAGGGGGTCTACTTTCCAAAATGGTGTCACTTGTGGGGGGTTTCAATGTTTAGGCACATCAGTGGCTCTTCAAACGCAACATGAGGTCCCATCTCAATTCTTGTCAATTTTGCATTGAAAAGTCAAACGGCGCTCCTTCCCTTCCGAGCTCTCCCATCCGCCCAAACAGTGGTTTACCCCCACATATGGGCTATCAGCGTACTCAGGACAAATTGTACAACAACTTTTGGGGTCCAATTTCTTCTCTTACCCTTGGGAAAATAAAAAATTGGGGGCGAAAAGATAATTTTTGTGAAAAAATATGATTTTTTATTTTTACGGTTCTACATTATAAACTTCTGTGAAGAACTTGTTGGGTCAAAGTGCTCACCACACCTCTAGATAAGTTCCTTAGGGGGTCTACTTTCCAAAATGGTGTCACTTGTGGGGGGGTTTCAATGTTTAGGCACATCAGTGGCTCTCCAAACGAAACATGGCGTCCCATCTCAATTCCAGTCAATTTTGCATTGAAAGTCAAATGGCACTCCTTCGCTTCCGAGCTCTGCCATGCGCCCAAACAGTGGTTTACCCCCACATGTGGGGTATTGGCATACTCAGGACAAATTGTACAACAATGTTTGGGGTCCATTTTCTCCTGTTACCCTTGGTAAAATAAAACAAATTGGAGCTGAATTAAATTTTTTGTGAAAAAAAGTTAAATGTTCATTTTTATTTAAACATTCAAAAAATTCCTGTGAAGCACCAGAAGGGTTAATAAACTTCTTGAATATGGTTTTGAGCACCTTGAGGGGTGTAGTTTTTAGAATGGTGTCACACTTGGGTATTTTCTATCATATAGACCCCTCAAAATGACTTCAAATGAGATGTGGTCCCTAAAATAAAATGGTGTTGTAGAAATGAGAAATTGCTGGTCAACTTTTAACCCTTATAACTCCCTAACAAAAAAAAATTTTGTTTCCAAAATTGTGCTGATGTAAAGTAGACATGTGGGAAATGTTATTTATTAAGTATTTTGTGTGACATATCTCTGTGATTTAATTGCATAAAAATTCAAAGTTGGAAAATTGCGAAATTTTCATAATTTTCGCCAAATTTCCGTTTTTTTCACAAATAAACGCAGGTACTATCAAATAATTTTTACCATTGTCATGAAGTACAATATGTCACGAGAAAACAATGTCAGAATCACCAGGATCCATTGAAGCGTTCCAGAGTTATAACCTCATAAAGGAACAGTGGTCAGAATTGTAAAAATTGGCCCGGTCATTAACGTGCAAACCACCCTTGGGGGTAAAGGGGTTAATGAAGAAAAATATCCTAACGAAGCCGTAGAGGCGCCCATGATTGTTTTTCGTTATATGTTTAATGTTTATGGACTATGGCTTTCCTGTAAAATGTAACTAAGAAAATGTCAGGACAATTCTCCTGAAACATTGAAACTTTCTATAGCGTTAATCAGAATCTCTGAAAATTACAGCTGTATCATGAGGGAAAATGTGATTGCTAATTGTGAACACAGCCACATGCAAAATTAATTAATTAAGCGACCACTTTAAATTTTGTTTTGTTATTATTATTTTCTCCTCAACAGATTTGTATGGATTATGGGTGATATACAGCTACATGTAAAAGTTTGGGCACCCCTGATCAAAATTACTGTTATTGTGAACAGTTAAGCAAGTTGAAGATAAAGTGACCTCTAAAAGGGCTAACGTTACAGATGACATATTTGTATTTTACGTAAAGAATTGTCATTTTTTACATTTTAAAAATAGCGAAAAAGAAAAATGGGCTAATGGAAAAGTTTGGACACCCTTGGAGGTTTATGTTCTGAGATAATTTGACCCAGGTTTCAGACCTTAATTAGCCTGTTAGGTTTGTGGCTTATTCGCTATCATCATTAGGAAAGGCCAGGTGATGCAAATTTCCCAGCTTTATAACCCAGCCTCCTTTAACCCTGTGCCAAAAACAGCAGCCATGGGTTCTTCTAAGCAGCTGCCTGGCATTCTGAAAATGAAAATGGTGGAGATGCACAAAGCAGGAGAAAGCTATAGGAACATAGCAAAGAGTTTTCAAGTTGCCCTTTCCTCAGTTCGAAATGTAATTAAGAAATGGCCATTAACAGGAACAGTGGAGGTCAAGATAAGGTTTGGAAGACCAAGCAAAATTTCAGTGAGAACTGCTCATAAGATTTCAAAAGAGGCAAATCAGAAATCCTGCCTGACTGCAAAAGACCTTTAAAAAGATTTAGAAAACTTCTCCTGGGTCCTCACAGTAAAATTCAAGGTTAAAAGTATGCAAAGCAACATCTAAATAAGCCTGATCCATTTTGAAGACAAGTTTTTCAAACATAAAAATCCACGATACACGACCTCAAAAGGCTCATGCTGAAGGTTTTACAATGGCCCTCTCAGTCCCCTGATCTGAACATCATTGAAAATCTGTAGCTAGAGCTCAAAATAACAGAGGATGCAAAACGACCCAGAAATCTCACAGAACGGAAAGAATTCTCCAAGGAAGAATGGATGAAAATCCCTCAAACAAGAATTGAAAGACTCTTGTCTGGCTGCAAAAAGTGTTTACAAGCAGTGATACCTACAAAAGGGGTGCTACTAGGTACTAACTATGCAGGGTGCCCAAATCTTTGTATCGGTCCATTTTTTTCATTTTATAATTTTTAAAATGCAAAAGATGAAAATATATGTCTTGTTGCCTAAAATACAAAGGAAATGTGTCATCTTTAACTTTAGGCCTTTTAGAGATAATTTCATCCTCAACTTGCTAAACTGTTCACAACAACAGTAACTTTGACCTGTGGTGCCAGAAGTTTTACAATACACTATATGAATAAAGACCACAGTTATTTTCACTATTACTAGTATGGAGTGCTGCCATTTTTGCTGTATATACAGTATTTTACATTTTTTAAACAGGAATACAAAATACAAAATACAAAATGAATGAACAAAAGGGAAATGTAAATCAAATCCAGGCAGACACTCATCACGTCATACCATCAGGAGGCGTCTGATTGGCTCCAAATTTATTCTGCAGGTGGACAATGACTCCAAACATCCAGCTAATGTCATTAAGTACAAGGAGTCCTGGGGGTGATGATTCGACTGCACAGATCCCTGATCTCAGGTCATCCTGCCTGTCTGGGATCACATGAAGAGACAGAAGAATCCGCACAAGCCTCATACATAGAAGAGCTGGGGTCAGGTCTCCAAGATGTTTGGAACAACCTCCTGCCGAGATCCTCCATAACCTGTGTACAAGAGTTGAGAAGAAGTGATGGAGGTGAAGGGCAGTCACCAGATACTGATGATGGAGGTGATGGGCAGTCACCAGATACTGATGATGGAGGCGAAGGGCAGTCACAAGATACTAATGATGGAGGCGAAGGGCAGTCACAAGATACTAATGATGGAGGTGACGGGCGGTACCCAGATATTGATGATGGAGGTGAAGGGCAGTCACAAGATACTAATGATGGAGGTGAAGGGCAGTCACAAGATACTAATGATGGAGGTGAAAGGCGGTGATGGGCGGTCACCAGACACTGATGATGGAGGTGACGGGTGGTCACCACATACTGATGATGGAGGCTATGGGCGTTCACCAGATGCTGATGATGGAAGTGACGAGTGATGGAGGCGGTGATACTGGTGATGGAGGTGATGGGCGGTCACCAGATACTGATGATGGAGGTGATGGGGGGGGGGTCACAGGATACCGATGATGGAGGCGACATGCTGAAACCCTGTACTCATGATGGATAAAGTATTAACACAAAAGTCATGGAATGCTTGAAATCACAGGAGGGACAGACATGATAATGACATGAAAATGATGCAGCAGGACATACATCAGTGACCTGCATTGCAACCCATGGGGCACACTCAATGGAAAATCCATCTGGATACAAGATCAAAGATAGAAGAGCCAATTGGAAGACTGGCAGAACAGGTACGAGGACCGCCGAGCAGAGGTGAGTATATGTTTTTTAAGCTTTTTTTTTAAATTCCTTAACAGCCAGGTGTGAGAAGTTGACAAGAACATCATCTGCTGACTTCTTTGGGAGAGTGATTTGGGCATGATCTGTGACCTATGTAGAGCTCATTGTGCAGAGATGATGTTACCCATTGTCTTTCATGGGAAAGTGTTGTGGACATGCTTGGGAACCTCTGCAGAAATCACTGTGCAAGAAGGGGGAGGAGGTGTCCTGTGACATCATATCCAAGATTACTGTGAGCATGCTCTGTGACACTTATATATGTCAATTTGCAGGAAGGGCGAGGAGTTGAGCTGTGACATCATCTAGTGACTTCTATGTGACTGCTGTGGGCATGCTTTCTTAACGGTGTAGAGGTTATTGTGCAGGATGGGTGAGGAAGTGAGCTGTGACATTACTTATTGTGAATGGTAGGTTTCACCTTTCATTGAAACCCATAGTTTGTAAGCTTGCGAGCAGGGCCCTCACTCCTCCTGGTATCTGTTTTGAACTGTATTTCTGTTATGCTGTAATGTCTATTGTCTGTACAAGTCCCCTCTATAATTTGTAAAGCGCTGCGGAATATGTTGGCGCTATATAAATAAAAATTATTATTATTATTATTATTATTAAATCCTGAGTAATGTTAATGACATAGCTGCTGACAAGAGATTTCTACAGAACAAGAAGTATCAGTCTAATATTGCACTTCCTGGACAGAATGATTCTAGGACTTTAGGATCTTATTTTCATCATCAATACCTTTATATTGATGCACTTTGCAGTGCAATATATAAGATCTGCACAGTCCTGCGCTGTCCTACATCTCCTAATTTATTTCAGTCTATCACCCTACCTCTTGCCTCCACTGTTCTGATCGGAAACTTTCATCCTCCTTAATCTAACCATTGCATTCTCATTTCCAAAACTCTTCTCATGTTGCCCCAGATCTCTGGAATGCGCTACCCTGGACAATCAGATTAATTTCCAATGTCCGCGGTTTTAAACCTGCCCTAAGAACACATTTCTTTAGAAAAAAAACTATCACATTCCCTAATCCCACTCTTTTCCCTTTACCTTTCTTCTTGCACAATGTTCTCAGTGATGACTATATCAGTAGATCACATCCCAGAAAACATTTTTGCTTGGAGTTCCTCCATTTGTTTTCCTCTCTCTCTATATATTTTTTAATAAAGAGGAAGAAGAAACTTTTCAGCTGGTTAAAAGTTCTTAGCGTTTACGCGCTGCTTCTTGAAAGTGATGATTGCCGGGACGTTTCCTTGTTTAAGACGCTTTTTCTATTTGTGTTCTGTTAAATGTCTTTGAAATAGTTTGTATCTAAGTCTACAAAGTGACATGAAGATCGAACCTCTCCGCAGGGAACATTTCATGTCTAGCAATTTTGGCAAGACTATGAAGTCAGAAAAGTATAGTGTAGAAACCTTTCCACTCTCTGCGAATCCGCCTTCTGAAGTCTTTCAGTACATTGTTACAAACACATTACAATCTCACCTGTGCTGGAGAAGAGAGTGACTCTCACCGGATATAAATAAATAATGGGGGTAGAGCCTCACCGCATGAGAGCCGGCGCCCCCGTACACTGCAGGGTGTCTGTAGGCACTGCTCACAACAACTAGTGCCGCATCTATATCAGGGAATTTTGCTAAAATTGCCATTTTCAGCTGCAAGACTAGTGCAGACAAGACTCAAAAATAAATTCAGACCTTTAAACTGTAGTTTAAATTTTTATTTCATAAATCAGTAGCACACAGGACAATAAAAAATTTTGAAGTATATCTTATAAAAATCTGCTTCTTTCTCCTCTTTTACTCCAATTCAGGGGTAGAACCTGTGAGATCTGCCTTAAGTAAAGACAGGTATTCACATTACTGAGATAAATGACATTTGGTGCTCATAAAGTTCTATGGAGAGCAGCTAGAGGCAGACACAGACATTCTGGTGCCAGTCCTCCTGACACAACAGTTAGGCTGGAGTCACACACAACGCATAAAAATACGGTCCTTTTTCTACGGACCAAATACGCAGAAATTTTCCCTGAACAGTGATCCATATGTCACCCGTTGGCAAGGTGTGGCTGCGTATTTTGCACATGTAAACCTCCGTATGGCTTCCGTACGGCGAGATTTTCTCTCCGGCTTGCAAAATGGACATATATTGGATCCATGGGCTCAAATATTCGTGAAAACATATATACAGTTGATACACACTGAGACACACATCTACTATATAATTGTCTAAGGGGTCACTTCCGTCTTTCTGTCTGTCTGTCTTTCTTTCTGTCTTTCTGTCTGTCTCGGAAATCCATGGTCCCTCTCTAGGCTATTAATATCTGTCCTCAGTCACTGGCTTTCCCTTTCTGGCGGAGAAAATTGCGCAGGAGCCCACAACAGTTTTTTCTGTGAATTAATCCTTTAAGTTAACACCTACAGCTCCAAAATTTTGCACACACACACACTACTAACATTATTAATGAGGGACATATAAAAATCTAACAGATATGCCATGGTTTACTGTGTGTAAACCATGTCTCATATTCTGTCGGGTTCGGTAATGATTTTACAGAAGCCGACAATTGAACTATCGGCTATTCTGCTATCTAGCTCTGTATGAAATATAAAGATATATAAATATATATGTATGTGGCTCACTGACATATATATATTTATATACAATATATATATATATATATATATACAGGGTGGTCCAAAAGTAGGTGGACAGTATGTGTAATAGAGTTATGAAGGGGGAGATTTATCAAACACTGTTTTTGGGGTTCAAAGTTCTCACCACTAAGGGTGAGCGAAACGGATTGGACAAATTCAAAAATCGCCAACTTTCGGCAAAGTCGGGTTTCATGAAACCTGACCCGATCCTAGTGTGGGATCAGCCATGAGGTCGGCGATCTGCGCGCAAAAGTCGAGTTTCGTATGACGCTTTCAGTGCCATTATTCAGCCAATGAAGGAGGACGCAGAGTGTGGGCAGCGTGATGACATAGGTCTCGGTCCCCGCCATCTTAGAGAAGGGCATGACAGTGATTGGCTTGCTTTCTGCGACGTCACAGGGGCTATAAAGGGGCGTGCACGCCGGCCGCCATCTTACTTCTGCCGATCTTAGCATAGGGAGAGGTTGCTGCAGCTGCCTCAGAAGAAGGGATATAGTTAGGGAGGGAAGATTAACCCCCAAACTGCTTGTGCTGTAGCGATTTCCACTGTCCAACACCACCTTTTCTTTGCAGGGACAGTGGAGTTTATATTTTTGTGCATCAGCTCTGTAGCTTATTAGGCTGCCTTATAAGGCTCCCTGATAGCTGCATTGCTGTTTGTACGCCGCTGTGCAAACCAACTGCTTTTTTCAAAGCACAAATCCTGTTGCTCCTTTCAGCACAGTTATCTAGTTTATTTGTCCACACTTTTGTGTGCAGCAGTCCTTTTTATTGTTGCCATACTTTTCCTGAGATCATTGTAGGGAGATTGAAATTGTACTACAGTCCTTGTATTTTTTCATATATCTTCCAGCCACTTTCTGCCACTTACATTGTGTAGTGTTATACACTGTGCCTGAGTTTTGGTGCAGTCCCCCCCCCAAAAAAAGGGAGATTTAAATTGTCACAAAGTGGATCTACGTCAGTTCTGTTAGTTTGTCGTATATCTTCCAGCCACGTTCTGTCACTTACATTGTATAGTGTAATACACTGGGCCTGAGTTTTCGTTTAGTCTCCCCCCCAAAAAAGGGAGATTCAAATTGTCACAAAGTGGATCTACGTCAGTTCTGTTAGTTTGTCGTATATCTGCCAGCCACTTTCTGCCACTTACATTGTGTTGTTTTATGCACAGGGCCTGAGGTTTGGTTCAGTCTCCTCCAAAAAGAGTGAGATTCAAATTCTCACAAAGTGGATATACTTCAGTCCTGTTAGTTTGTTGTATGTCAGCCAGCCACTTTCTGCCACTTACATTGTGTTGTTTTTTGCACAGGGCCTGAGTTTTTGTTCAGTCTCCCAAAATAAAAAGGGAGATTTAAATTCTCAACAGGTTTATATACCCCTTCTACCTTGTTTTACAGTACCATATAACGGTTGTTATTTTGGTTAGATTTTCCAAAAAATGAGGAAGTCTGGTGGAAGAGCCCGTGGGCGTTGGTTGCCAGCTGGTACTGATGGTGGTGGTGGTGCATCTGGTGGTAGTTGCAAAAGCACAATAGCACCTAAGGCTGGAGGTGTTGAGCCAGCGTCATCATCTGGCTACACAAGGCCTCGAAGGCTCCCTTATCTGGGAGTAGGAAAACAGCTTTTAAAGCCGGATGATCTAACCTTCATTAAAATGAACCAATCATGGATTTCAAATTATTTTGCCCCACCGTCCCCTGCTGACACGTAGCTTGCCTGAAAAATGTCTTGCTTTTGGCCTCCTCTTACTGATTTCTCCAATTTCTCCATTTGCGGGCTGCTGAATGTCCACCATAGGCCATTTTTATACCTCCCTAAATGGGCTGACTTCCCCCACAGGGCCGTGGTCACCACCTGGTGCAATCACCCGTGCAAGTGCCGTTTGCCTGGACAGTTGGGTGGGCCCAATCTTGGGCGACGGCACTGGCACAAAGTCCCTCATAGTACAATGAAGTGTCTCTAACGGTCGTGGTGCACAACCAACGTCAGACACACCATTGTAATATGAGGGGCCCTGTGCCAGTACAGCCGCCCACGAGAGTGTTCCCCCCAGCTCGAACAGTGCTCTACCACTTGCAATACTTACCTCTCCCTGCTCCACCACTGTGTAGTCTGTGCTGTTAAATCCTTCAATGGCACTGCCAATACAAATTTGTTGAAATTATAGATGATAGTTAAAATATACAGGGGCCCTGGCCTACATTTAGACCAGTTAATACTTTGCGCAAAGTATTAACTGGTGCTCCACTGAACAAAGCAATGCCGCCTGTTTAGTCCTGTTACCAATTTTGAACTGCATTTAGCCTACTTTTGTATTTGGGCCTACTAACTGTGTCTGCGCCACTTATTACAATTGTCCTCCACTGAGCAAAGCTATGCCGCCTGCTTAGTCCTGTACCAATTTTGAACTGCATTTAGCCTAATTTATTATTTGGGCCTATAACTGTGTTTCCTCCTCATCCTGCCCATTGCCCAGCCACTGCTAGCTGAGTCTGCTGGTACATTGACCCAGACCACTACATTCCCCTTGCACTCTACACAGCCAGAATCTGACCCTGCTGAAAGTCAGGTTCCCCTTCCCGTATACTATACCACCTTACACGGGGACAAAGAGGAAGGTGCAGATGAAAGTGCAGGTTCCTTCATCAGGTGGGGGGGCTTACTCGTTGGCGACGTCACTGGCACAGGGCCCCTCATAGTACGCAAAAGTGTCTCTGCCAGTGGGAGGCGCCTCCCGCCGTCAAACACACCGCCGTACTATGAGGGGCCCTGTGCCAGTGCCAACGAGTGGGCCCGCCCTGCTTGCTCAGGATCACAGCACTTGCAAAGTTGAAATACTTACCTCTCCCTGCTCCACCGCCGTGACGTATTCCGCGTTTCCTGGGCCCACGAAAATTTTGAGCCAGCCCTACCCCCCCCCACAACTTTAGCCAAATGACCCTCAGTTTTCAATGCCTAACTATTATTATAAAGTAAATTAAGATTGACAAGCTTAAGTAATAAGAATTGATGTTTTGGCATTAAAATGGGCACTGTAGGTGTTTTCCTGTCTTCCACTCACTGCCGACTTTGATTCCCCATTGACTTGCATTGGGTTTCGTGTTTCAGTCGGCCCCCGACTTTTCGCAATAATCGGCCGATTTCACCCGACCCGACTTTTGACAAAGTCGGGTTTCGCGAAACCCGACTCAATCCGAATAAAGTAAAAGTCGCTCAACTCTACTCACCACACATCTAGATAAGTTTCTTGGGGGGTCTAGTTTCCAAAATGGGGTCAGTTGTGGGGGGTTTCTACTGTTTAGGTACATCAGGGGCTTTGCAAACGCCACATGACGCCAGCAGACAATTCCATCAAAGTCTGTATTCCAAAATGTCACTACTTCTCTTCCGAGCTCCGACGTGTACCCAAGCAGAGGTTTACCCCCACATATGAGGTATCGGTGTACTCAGGACAAACTGGACAACAACTTTTGTTGTCCACTTTCTCCTTTTACCCTTGGGAAAATAAAAAAGTTGTTGCTAAAAGATTTTTGTGACTAAAAACTTAAATGTTCCTGTTTTTCTTCCATGTTACTTCTGCTGCTGTGAAACACCTGAAGGATTAATAAACTTCTTGAATTTGGTTTTGAGCACCGTAAGGGGTGCAGTTTTTAGAATAGTGTCACGTTTGGGTATTTAATGCCATTTAGACCCCTCAAACTGACTTCAAATGTGAGGTGGTCCCTAAAAAAAATGGTTTTGTAAATCTTGTAAAAATGAGAAATCGCTGGTCAACTTTAAACCCTTATAACTTCCTAACAAAAAAAATTTTGTTTCAAAAATTGTGGTGATGTAAAGTAGACATGTGGGAAATGTTATTTATTAACTACCGTATTTTCCGGCGTATAAGACGACTTTTTGACCCCTAAAAATTGTTCCAAAAGTCGGGGGTCGTCTAATACTCCGGGTACAGCGTGTGCAGGGAGCGATCCTGCATTTTGGCGTGTGGTACCCAGGGTCTGGAGGAGAGGAGACTCTCCTTCAGGCCCTGGGATCCATATTCATGTAAAAAATAAAGAATAAAAATAAAAAAGATGGATATACTCACCCTCGGACGGCTCTGGCTCACAGCACTGCTAGCGTCTCCCTCCGTTCCTGAGAATGCGGTGAGTGAAGGACCTTCAATGACGTCGCGGTCACATGAGCGGTCAGGTGACCCCGAAACAGCTGTCTGTGGATGGATACCATGCTTGGCATAGGTGGTTTTCCTTTATTGGATGTTTTCCTTTATTGGATGCTGCCCTTCCCTTGGTTGTTCCTTCCCGGGGAAAAGCCTGGCTATTCACTGCCTGCGTTGAGAAACACGTGATGGTGTCTCCGCGGTGTTGGATGTTTTGGTCTCCACGAGGTCAATCATCCGTACCTTTATAGACTTTCTACTAGGCACTGCTGCCAGTTTCCTACTCCACACTGATGAGGGGCAAAAACCCCGAAACAGCTGTCTGTGGATGGATACCATGCTTGGCATAGGTGGTTTTGCTTTATTGGATGTTTTCCTTTATTGGATGCTGCCTTTCCCTTGGTTGTTCCTTCCCGGGGAAAGGCCTGGCTATTCACTGCCTGCGTTGAGAAACACGTGATGGTGTCTCCGCAGCTCCTCTACATGCATAAACCTCTAAATAAACCGAGATCCCCAAACTAGACCCTGGCAGGAGAATTTCAGCTTCTATTAATTGAAAGACAAAGACATCTGAATCCAAACATAAGTTTCCTTTATTGCTTGTCAGCAGGGAGACAATTGCAGCAGGTTGTGTGCTGCTCATACATTATGTGGGCAATACAAGGTGTGACTAATAATTACTATTCATAGATCAGCGGCCGTTTGAGGCTAAGGGCTCCTACTCACCTGCGCGAGACTCGGATGAGTCTCGCACAGCAATACCTGGCACTGCACCTGGCACAGAGGAGCGGAGCGTGCGGATGCATGTATTCCTCTGCGGCCGTACGCTCCGATCTGAGTGCCGGCAGCAGCGCCGGGTATTGCCGTGCGAGACTCATCTGAGTCTCGCGCAAGTGAGTAGGAGCCCTAATTCTTGTAGCAGGCTATGGATAGAATTGTGAAGACCCCTGGGATCCACAAGTGCTGTTTACAGCTCCTGCACATTTCTCAGAACTTTAGCCTTGAGTGTGTCCATAGACCACAGAGATAATACTTGTTATTTTTGGTGTTTTCCAGTCACGATACTTCTCTGCTTTTTGGTAAATATAGTACTACAGTTTTAGTCTGTATATAAAGGATACATGATAAATGATATACTTATTACAACATTTTTTTATAACAGACCACACAATTATTGCAGACCCCAGAAGCGAACCTTAACCCCTTCATGACCCAGCCTATTTTGACCTTAAAGACCTTGCCGTTTTTTGCAATTCTGACCAGTGTCCCTTTATGAGGTAATAACTCAGGAACGCTTCAACGGATCCTAGCGGTTCTGAGATTGTTTTTTCGTGACATATTGGGCTTCATGTTAGTGGTAAATTTAGGTCAATAAATTCTGCGTTTATTTGTGATAAAAATGGAAATTTGGCGAAAATTTTGAAAATTTCGCAATTTTCACATTTTGAATTTTTATTCTGTTAAACCAGAGAGATATGTGACACAAAATAGTTAATAAATAACATTTCCCACATGTTTACTTTACATCAGCACAATTTTGGAAACAAAATTTTTTTTTGTTAGGAAGTTATAAGGGTCAAAATTTGACCAGCGATTTGTCATTTTTACAACGAAATTTACAAAACCATTTTTTTTAGGGACAACCTCACATTTGAAGTCAGTTTGAGGGGTCTATATGGCTGAAAATACCCAAAAGTGACACCATTCTAAAAACTGCACCCCTCAAGGTACTCAAAACCACATTCAAGAAGTTTATTAACCCTTCAGGTGCTTCACAGCAGCAGAAGCAACATGGAAGGAAAAAATGAACATTTAACTTTTTAGTCACAAAAATTATCTTTTAGCAACAACTTTTTTTATTTTCCCAATGGTAAAAGGAGAAACTGAACCACGAAAGTTATTGTCCAATTTGTCCTGAGTACGCTGATACCTCATATGTGGGGATAAACCACTGTTTGGGCGCACGGCAGGGCTTGGAAGGGAAGGAGTGCCATTTGACTTTTTGAATCAAAAATTGGCTCCACTCTTTAGCGGACACCATGTCACGTTTGGAGAGCCCCCATGTGCCTAAAAATTGGAGCTCCCCCACAAGTGACCCCATTTTGGAAACTAGACGCCCCAAGGAACTTATCTAGATGCATAGTGAGCACTTTGAACCCCCAGGTGCTTCACAAATTGATCCGTAAAAATGAAAAAGTACTTTTTTTTCACAAAAAAATTCTTTTAGCCTCAATTTTTTCATTTTCACATGGGCAACAGGATAAAATGGATCCTAAAATGTGTTGGGCAATTTCTCCTGAGTACACCAATACCTCACATGTGGGGGTAAACCACTGTTTGGGCACATGGTAAGGCTCGGAAGGGAAGGAGCGCCATTTGACTTTTTGAATGAAAAATTATTTCCATCGTTAGCGGACACCATGTCGCGTTTGGATAGCTCCTGTGTGCCTAAACATTGGCTCTCCCCCACAAGTGACCCCATTTTGGAAACTAGAGCCCCCAAGGAACTTATTTAGATGCCTAGTGAGCACTTTAAACCCTCAGGTGCTTCACAAATTGATCTGTAAAAATGAAAAAGTACTTTTTTTTCACAAAAAAATTCTTTTCGCCTCCATTTTTTCATTTTCACATGGGCAGTAGGATAAAATGGATCATAAAATTTGTTGGGCAATTTCTCCCGAGTAAGTCGATACCTCATATGTTGGGGTAAACCACTGTTTGGGCACTCGGCAGGGCTCGGAAGGGAAGGCGCGCCATTTGACTTTTTGAATGGAAAATTAGCTCCAATTGTTAGCGGACACCATGTCGCGTTTGGAGAGCCCCTGTGTGCCTAAACATTGGATCTCCCCCACAAGTGACCCCATTTTGGAAACTAGACCCCCCAAGGAACTTATCTAGATGCATATTGAGCACTTTAAACCCCCAGGTGCTTCACAGAAGTTTATAACGCAGAGCCATGAAAATAAAAAATAATTTTTCTTTCCTCAAAAATGATTTTTTAGCCTGGAATTTCCTATTTCGCCAAGGATAATAGGAGAAATTGGACCCCAAATATTGTTGTCCAGTTTGTCCTGAGTACGCTGATACCCCATATGTGGGGGTAAACCACTGTTTGGGCGAACGGCAGGGCTCGGAAGGGATGGCACGCCATTTGGCTTTTTAAATGGAAAATTAGCTCCAATCATTAGCGGACACCATGTCACGTTTGGAGAGCCCCTGTGTGCCTAAACATTGGAGATCCCCCAGAAATGACACCATTTTGGAAACTAGACCCCCAAAGGAACTAATCTAGATGTGTGGTGAGGACTTTGAACCCCCAAGTGCTTCACAGAAGTTTATAACGCAGAGCCATGAAAATAAAATAAAAAAATTATTTTCTCAAAATGATCTTTTAGCCTGCAATTTTTTATTTTCCCAAGGGTAACAGGAGAAATTTGACCCCAAAAGTTGTTGTCCAGTTTCTCCTGAGTACGCTGATACCCCATATGTGGGGGTAAATCACTGTTTGGGCACATGCCGGGGCTCGGAAGTGAAGTAGTGACGTTTTGAAATGCAGACTTTGATGGAATGCTCTGTGGGCGTCACGTTGCGTTTGCAGAGCCCCTGATGTGGCTTAACAGTAGAAACCCCCCACAAGTGACCCCATTTTGGAAACTAGACCCCGAAAGGAACTTATATAGATGTGTGGTGAGCACTTTGAACCCCCAAGCGCTTCATAGAAGTTTATAATGCAGAGCCGTGAAAATAATAAATACGTTTTCTTTCCTCAAAAATAATTATTTAGCCCAGAATTTTTTAATTTTCCCAAGGGTAACAGGAGAAATTTGACCCCAATATTTGTTGTCCAGTTTCTCCTGAGTACGGTGATACCCCATATGTGGGGGTAAACTACTGTTTGGGCACATGCCGGGGCTTGGAATTGAAGTAGTGACGTTTTGAAATGCAGACTTTGATGGAATGCTCTGCGGGCGTCACGTTGCGTTTGCAGAGCCCCTGATGTGCCTAAACAGTAGAAACCCCCCACAAGTGACCCCATTTTGGAAACTAGACCCCGAAAGGAACTTATCTAGATGTGTGGTGAGCACTTTGAACCCCCAAGTGCTTCATAGAAGTTTATAATGCAGAGCCGTGAAAATAATAAATACGTTTTCTTTCCTCAAAAATAATTATTTAGCCCAGAATTTTTTATTTTCCCAAGGGTTACAGGAGAAATTGGACCCCAAAAGTTGTTGTCCAGTTTCTCCTGAGTATGCTGATACCCCATGAGTGGGGGTAAACCACTGTTTGGGCACACGTCGGGGCTCAGAAGGGAAGTAGTGACTTTTGAAATGCAGACTTTGATGGAATGGTCTGCGGGTGTCACGTTGCGTTTGCAGAGCCCCTGATGTGCCTAAACAGTAGAAACCCCCACAAGTGACCCGATTTTACAAACTAGACCCCCCAAGGAACTTATCTAGATATGTGGTGAGCACTTTGAACCCCCAAGTGCTTCACAGACGTTTACAACGCAGAGCCGTGAAAATAAAAAATCATTTTTCTTTCCTCAAAAATTATGTTTTAGCAAGCATTTTTTTAGATTCACAAGGGTAACAGGAGAAATTGGACCCCAGTAATTGTTGCGCAGTTTGTCCTGAGTATGCTGGTACCCCATATGTGGGGGTAAACCACTGTTTGGGCACACGTCAGGGCTCGGAAGTGAGGGAGCACCATTTGACTTTTTGAATACGAGATTGGCTGGAATCAATGGTGGCGCCATGTTGCGTTTGGAGACCCCTGATGTGCCTAAACAGTGGTAACCCCTCAATTCTACCTCCAACACTAACCCCCCCACACCCCTAACCCTAATCCCAACTGTAGCCATAACCCTAATCACAACCCTAACCACAACCCTAATTCCAACCCTAACCCTAAGGCTATGTGCCCACGTTGCGGATTCGTGTGAGATATTTCCGCACCATTTTTGAAAAATCCGCGGGTAAAAGGCACTGCGTTTTACCTGCGGATTTTCCGCGGATTTCCATTGTTTTTTGTGCGGATTTCACCTGTGGATTCCTATTGAGGAACAGGTGTAAAACGCTGCGGAATCTGCACAAAGAATTGACATGCTGCGGAAAATACAACGCAGCGTTTCCGCGCGGTATTTTCCGCACCATGGGCACAGCGGATTTGGTTTTTCATATGTTTACATGGTACTGTAAACCTGATGGAACACTGCTGCGAATCCGCAGCGGCCAATCCGCAGCCAAATCCGCACAGTGTGCACATAGCCTAATTCTAAAGGTATGTGCACACGCTGCGGAAAACGCTGCGGATCCGCAGCAGTTTCCCATGAGTTTACAGTTCAATGTAAACCTATGGGAAACAAAAATCGCTGTACACATGCTGCGGAAAAACTGCACGGAAACGCAGCGGTTTACATTCCGCAGCACGTCACTTCTTTGTGCGGATTCCGCAGCGGTTTTACAACTGCTCCAATAGAAAATCGCAGTTGTAAAACCGCAGTGAAATGCGCAGAAAAAAACGCGGTAAATCCGCCATAAATCCGCAGCGGTTTAGCACTGCGGATTTATCAAATCCGCAGCGGAAAAATCCGCAGAGGACCAGAATACGTGTGCACATACCGAAACCCTAACCCTAGCCCTAACCCTACCCCTAACCCTACCCCTAGCCCTAACCCTAACCCTAACCCTACCCCTAACCCTACCCCTAACCCTAACCCTACCCCTAACCCTACCCCTAACCCTAACCCTAACCTTACCCCTAACCCTAACCCTATTCTAACATTAGTGGGAAAAAAAAAAATTTCTTTATTTTTTTATTGTCCCTACCTATGGGGGTGACAAAGGGGGGGGGTCATTTATTATTTTTTTTATTTTGATCACTGAGATAGATTATATCTCAGTGATCAAAATGCACTTTGGAACGAATCTGCCGGCCGGCAGATTCGGCGGGCGCACTGCGCATGCGCCCGCCGTTTTGGAAGATGGCGGCGCCCAGGGAGAAGACGGACGGGACCCCGGCTGGATCGGTAAGTATGATGGGGTGGGGGTGGACCACGGGGGGGGGGATCGGAGCACGGGGGGGGAATCGGAGCGCGGGAGGGGTGGAACGGAGCACGGGGGGCGTGGAACGGAGCACGGGGGGGCTGGAATGGAGCACGGGGGGGTGGAACGGAGCACCGGGGGGGGTGGATCGGAGTGCAGGGGGGGTGATTGGAGCACGGGGGGGTGATTGGAGCACAGGGGGAGCGGACAAGAGCACGGGGGGAGCGGAGCACTGGACGGAGGGGAGCCGGAGCAGTGTACCGGCCAGATCGGGGGGCTGGGGGGGCGATCGGTGGGGTGGGGTGGGGGCACATTAGTATTTCCAGCCATGGCCGATGATATTTCAGCATCAGCCATGGCTGGATTGCAATATTTCACCCGTTATAATAGGTGAAATATTACAAATCGCTCTGATTGGCAGTTTCACTTTCAACAGCCAATCAGAGCGATCGTAGCCACGAGGGGGTGAAGCCACCCCCCCTGGGCTAAACTACCACTCCCCCTGTCCCTGCAGATCGGGTGAAATGGGAGTTAACCCTTTCACCCGATCTGCAGGGACGCGATCTTTCCATGACGCCACATAGGCGTCATGGGTCGGATTGGCACCGACTTTCATGACGCCTACGTGGCGTCAAAGGTCGGGAAGGGGTTAAAATTAAACTCCAAACCCTTAACTTATCTCAGACTCTTGACTTGTGGATATGGGATGGCCCCACTCCTTCTTAAAACCACCCTAACTACTGTAAACTTAAGTACTAAAATAAATACACAAAACACATTATTTTGGTTGTCAAAATGGCCACAGCTTTTATTCAAATCACAGGATTAAATAATCACAGTAGGAGTCAGGTGGAGTGCTAGTACATTGGGATTCACAAGTACTTTGATATCCCCAGCTGTCTGACATACAGCACCAGGACAGACAGCCATAAAGGGGCGGCACGCACTGGCTTGCCATTCAAGCAGAGCCAGTAAACTTTCAGGGCACCAATGACCCTATTATCCTCACTCCTTTGTTTAACCACTGTGCCCGCCCCTGATTGATGTTACCATTACAACGTCCTTGAGGCTGGCCACCAAAGCCGAGCCTGCTCACCTCCATGAGGTTTTACATCCTCTATTAGTTAAAATGAGTCCACCTTAACTTGTCTGCAACTTCCACCTGACTGCTAAACCGCAAAGCCGTGACGGGTTATAAATTCCAAGTCTCATTTGACACTTTTTTTTTTTAAATAATTAAATCATTTTTGTAAACTTAAAAACTAGGAGTCCCAGCAAAAGCATTAATGGGACTAAACTTGACAAACCCCCGACTCACAAAAAGTCATCCTACAGCGCTCAGGAGAGGAAAAAACCCCTGTGGAGGAAACCTCCAGGGAACCATGGCTGAAGGATTGCCCTTCCCTTTGGCTTAGAAGGTTACCGCAAATAATAACTCTTTATAGCCAATATACAATTGAACCTGGTACAAGATATACAATGACAAATTCAAAAATACAATAAAGCATTTATCATTATACAAGCAATAATTAAAAAGTTTAAGGACAGAGATTATAAACAGGGCGGGAGGGCGGGTAATGTTTCCTACTGTCCATCCTGTGAGAGAAAGAGGGAGAGCCAGAGTTGCCTCCCCTATATAAGCCCCACCCTCCTCACAGTAATACACCAGGCACAAACATCTAAACTTCCTTTTAAAGCAACAACTCTCTTGTTTAAAATCTACACCGCAATACAAACAAAGGCTGCAGGAGTTCTCAGTCCACCCATCCCCAAGTCATGTCCACCTCCGTCTAGTCTCCGGTGGATCTTTAACCAGACCTCAATATTAGTTCAGATCCAAAACTACACCGCATAATGTTTCCAGAAACCAGAACTCCAACTATATCCAGACCCCAAAACAATTCACATGCTAGAAAAGACCCCTAAATATATTCAGACCCCTAAATATATTCATACCCCAAACCAGACCCAACTTTAAAGAGATTGTTCACAGCTAATATATAAAGCTGAATGTGTGTGTGTATGTCCGGGATTGGCATCTGCACCATTGCAGCTACAGCCACAAAATTTTGCACAGTCACACGTCTGGACCCGAGAGCGTCATAGGCTATGTTGTGAGGCGAAATTTTAACCCTGCGCGTTCCAATTCACCAAACAATTTTGCCCCTATCTACATAATGGGGAAAAAGTGAAAGGAAAAGTGTTGGAGGCAAAATGACAGTTGCCAGATGTGAACAAGGGGGACTTAAAGAATGAGAGCGATGGCGCCAAAGAGTATATACCGTACAGTTGCTAAGGTGGGGCCCCAGCATGGGATACTCACCGCACACGGGGATATGAACACACACAAAATGCGCCACACACTACCACGTGCTTGAACACATATACCACCCTCAGCACACATTTCACCACACATACACCAACCTCGCCACGTAAAAGTCGAAACACAAAAGTCGCCGCTCAAGACTCGCCACGCGCAAAACTCGCCACATGCAAAACTAGGCTCACGCAAAACTCGCCACACGTGCAAAACTCACCTCATGGAAAACTCGCCACATGCAAAACTTGCACACGCGGAAAAATTGCCACATGCACACAAATTGCAACACATGCAAAAGTTGCCTCACACTAAACTTGCACATACTCAAAACGCACCACACATAAAACTTGCCACGCCCAAAACTCGCCATGCGCAAAACTTGCTGCACACAACTTGCTACACTAACCTGTCACATGCAACTCGACGCACAAAAAAGTTGCTACACGCATGTCACCACACAAAACTCATGTCACAAAAGTCGTTACATGCAAGTAGCCACATGCAACTCAACACACACAACTTGACACATGAAACTTGCCCTAAAACACACACAAGTCTGGTATTATCCTTCAAAAATAAAAATCTGATTAATAAGCAGACAAACTATAAGAGCAACAAATGTACCATATAAGGAAATACGACAGCTGTCAGTCACATGACCTGTCTATTATGTGTATGTGTGAGCTAATATATACTGACAGGGGGAGGGCTTCCTGCTGGCTGGGGATTTATCAGGCTGCCAATTTAGCTTACAAATACTGAGGAAAAAATACTGAGCAAATAACGTGTGAACGAGGTTTAATAAAGGAGGAGATGACATACAGGTACATACTATATACAGGGGAGATGACACACAGGTATATACTATATACAGGAGGAAATGTCACACAGGTATATACTATATACAGGGGAGATGACACACATGTATATACTATATACAGGAGGAGATGACACACAGGTATATACTATTTACAGGAGGAGATGACACACTGGTATATACTATATACAGGAGAGATGACACACAGGTATATACTATATACAGGAGGAGATGACTTACAGGTACATACTATATACAGGAGGAGATGACACACATATATACTATATACAGGGGAGATGACATACAGGTATATACTATATACAGGAGGAGATGACATACAGGTATATACTATATACAGGAGGAGATGACACACTGGTATATACTATATACAGGGGAGATGACATACAGGAGCATACTATATACAGGGGAGATGACACACAGGTATATACTATATACAAGGGAAATGACACACAGGTATATACTATATACAGGGGAGATGACACACAGGTATATGCTATATACAGGAGGAGATGACAAACAGGTATATACTATATAAAGGAGGAGATGACACACAGGTATATACTATACAGGGGAGATGACACACACATACTGTATATACAATATACAGGGGAGATGACACACAGGTATATACTATATACATGAGGAGATGACATACAGGTATATACTATATACAGGAGGAGATGACACACAGGTATATACTAGATACCGGGGAGATGACACACATATATACTATATACAGGGGAGATGACACACATGTATATACTATATACAGGAGGAGATGACACACAGGTATTTACTATATACAGGAAGAGATGACACACAGGTATATACTATATACAGGGGAGATGACACACAGGTATATACTATATACAGGAGGAGATGACATACAGGTATATACTATATGCAGGAGGAGATGAAACACACATATATACTATATAGAGGGGAGATGACACACAGATATATACTATATACAGGAGGAGATGACACTCAGGTATATACTATATACAGGGAGAGATGACATACAGGAACATACTATATACAGGAGGAGATGACACACAGATATATACTATATACAGGAGGAGATAACACACAGGTATATACAATATACAGGAGGAGATGACACACAGGTATATACTATATACAGGGGAGATGACACACGTATATACTATTATACTATATACAGGAGCAGATGACACAGGTATATACTATATACAGGAGGAGATGACACACAGGTATATACTATATACAGGAGGAGATGACATACAGGTACATACTATATACAGGAGGAGATGACACACAGGTATATACTATATACAGGAGCAGATGACACACAGGTATTCACTATATACAGGAGGAGATGACTTACAGGTATATACTATATACAGGAGGAGATGACACATGTATATACTATATAGAGGAGGAGATGACATACAGATATATACTATATAAAACAGGAGATGACACATAGGTATATAGAGGAGTAGATGACATACAGCAGGTATATACTATATACAGGGGAGATGATATACAGGTATATACTATAGGAGGAGATGACATACAGGTATATAGTATATACAGAAGAGATGACATACAGGTATATAATATATACAGGAGGAGATGACACATAGGTATATACAATATACAGGAGGAGATGACATACAGCAGGTGTATACTATTTACAGGGGAGATAACATACAGGTATATACTATATACAGGAGATGACATGCAGGTGTATACTATATATAAGGGAGATGACAAACATGTATATACTGAGGGGGAAATGAGAGGTGTGAGGTGAAAATGAGGGGTGTGAGGTGAAAATGAAAAGGTGTGAGTGCAAAATGAGAGAAGTGAGGGAAAATAGTGGAGTGATCAGAAAATGACAGATGTGAGGTCGAAATGACAAGTGTTAGGGGGAATGAGAGGAGTGAAGGGGAAAATGATAGGTGTAAGGGAGAAAATGAGAGATGTGAGGGGGAAAATGAGAAGCGTGATGGTAAAATAAGAGAAGTGAGGTGCTATAACTAACCACAGATATTTACTATGCCCAGGCAACTCCGGGCTCTTCAGCTAGTATAAAATAAAAACTATCTATACCCACCTCCTGCCGTGGCACCGTTCCAGCTGCGCTGCTATTCCTGGCCACGAGACCGCTGCAGCCAATCAGCTTCTGACAACCTCTTTAACTTAATTCAAATCTTAGCATTAGATACCAAAATTATTTGACAGGGCAATTTTAATTCAAACCTCAGACCCCAAGAAAAACAGAGACCCTTGATCTATCCCAACCTACAATGCCCGTTCCCTTCCAGCATCCTCTGCTCCTATTGATATTTCATTAATTTACTTTTCAGTTTTGTGTCACTTTGTGTAATTCCCAGGACATGCGGGTTATTGGGGTGGATATAGGGGCAGTAATTTAATAGAAACCTTAATAGTACATGACACAGTCAGCGGCAGCACAATGGATGGAACATTGCAGGATGGATCCGATCTTGTCTCTCTCCACTTTATCTGTCATTTTGTGGATGACGATTACTACATTTCCAATACAGCGTCACATATAGGAACCTGGCACGGAGCAAGAATACACATGACTGTATCTGCTGCCTCTTATCTCCACCCTCGACCTTGGCAATTTACTGCCTCCTAATAGAAAACCTGCAACAGAAAATCTCATCTGAGCCGCAGGCTGGAAAATAGCAAAAATGAAATCAACACATGGAAACTGTGATCCTAAGTCTGCTGCTTAGTCTACATAACCTACAATAATCTTCTCGGCTCATGATATGGAATCTATCTGGACTAGATGAAGAAAACTATATGCTCCTTCCACAGGGGCGGACTGGGCCAGGTGGCAGGGAGGCAAATGCCCCCGGGCCACTACCCCAGCAGCTGTGCAGGGATGGCTGCCTGATGGTCGCGCACAGCAAATTGCACGTGGTCCTGTCTGCTGTGCTGTGATGCGGCCAGCAGGAGACACAGCCATGCGCATCAGACTGTTTCATAAGCTGCAGACCGCGACTTGTGAGACCTCACCGTGCTCATGCAGGGGGCACGATTACTTAATTGTCTTGCGCCGCTCTACAGACCAGAGGAGAAGACGGAGGCTGCGGTGCCGGGAATCAGGATGAGACGAGTATAAACTTCATTATTTGTTATATAAACGGGCTGTGGGGCCATCCTACCATATATATAGGGGCTGGGGCCATCATACTGTATATATATATATATGTGGGCTGGAGCCATCATACTTTATATATGGAGGAACTGGGGCCCTGGGGCCATCATACTGTATATATGGGGGCTAGGGCTATCATACTTTATATATGGGGGAACTGAGTGGTGCAAGACACTGTGGCTTGCACGCCTCTCCAGGTCTCCATCTAACCATTAGACGACCAGGTGTTGATCTGGGGATGCTTCAGCAAGGCTGGAATTGGGCAGGTTAATCTTTGTGAAGGACGTATGAATCAAGCCGCATACAAGGTTATCCTGGAAAAACAGTTGATTCCTTCTGCTCAGGCAATGTTCCCCAACTCTGAAGACTGGTTTTTCCAGCAGGACAATGCGCCATGCCACACAGCTAGGTCAATCAAGGTGTCTCCAGACCTGAACCCCATTGAAAACCTCTGGAATGTAATCAAGAGGAAGATGGATAGTCACAAGCCATCAAACATTTTTTACTCAAAAATATGCCTATAAAGAGAAAAATAAGACTAACTGAAAATTTTGCACTGGTCTCTTAATTTTTGCCAGAGCTGTATATGGGGGAACAGGGGCCATCATACTATATATACGGGGAGAACTGGGGCTACCATACTATATATATGAGGAGAACTGGAGCCATCATACTATATATATGGGGAGAACTGAAGCCATCATACTATATATATGGGGAGAACTGGGGCATCATACTATATAATGTATATGGAGGAACTGGGGCCATTATACTATATATATACAGTATATATATGGGGAGAACTGGGGCCATCATGCTATATAAATATGGGGAGAACTGGAACCATCCTACTATATATATGGGGGAATTGAGGTCATCCTACTATATATATGGGGAGAACTAGGGCCATCATACTATATACTGTACATGGGGGAACTGGAGCCATCTTAATATACATGGGGGAACTGGGGCATCCTACTATATATATATGGGGAGAACTAGAGCCATCATACTATATATATGGGGGAACTGGGGCCATTATACTATATATATATATATATACAGTGGGGCAAAAAAGTATTTAGTCAGTCAGCAATAGTGCAAGTTCCACCACTTAAAAAGATGAGAGGCGTCTGTAATTTACATCATAGGTAGACCTCAACTATGGGAGACAAACTGAGAAAAAAAAATCCAGAAAATCACATTGTCTGTTTTTTTTAACAATTTATTTGCATATTATGGTGGAAAATAAGTATTTGGTCAGAAACAAACAATCAAGATTTCTGGCTCTCACAGACCTGTAACTTCTTCTTTAAGAGTCTCCTCTTTCCTCCACTCATTACCTGTAGTAATGGCACCAGTTTAAACTTGTTATCAGTATAAAAAGACACCTGTGCACACCCTCAAACAGTCTGACTCCAAACTCCACTATGGTGAAGACCAAAGAGCTGTCAAAGGACACCAGAAACAAAATTGTAGCCCTGCACCAGGCTGGGAAGACTGAATCTGCAATAGCCAACCAGCTTGGAGTGAAGAAATCAACAGTGGGAGCAATAATTAGAAAATGGAAGACATACAAGACCACTGATAATCTCCCTCGATCTGGGGCTCCACGCAAAATCCCACCCCGTGGGGTCAGAATGATCACAAGAACGGTGAGCAAAAATCCCAGAACCACGCGGGGGGACCTAGTGAATGAACTGCAGAGAGCTGGGACCAATGTAACAAGGCCTACCATAAGTAACACACTACGCCACCATGGACTCAGATCCTGCAGTGCCAGACGTGTCCCACTGCTTAAGCCAGTACATGTCCGGGCCCGTCTGAAGTTTGCTAGAGAGCATTTGGATGATCCAGAGGAGTTTTGGGAGAATGTCCTACGGTCTGATGAAACCAAACTGGAACTGTTTGGTAGAAACACAACTTGTCGTGTTTGGAGGAAAAAGAATACTGAGTTGCATCCATCAAACACCATACCTACTGTAAAGCATGGTGGTGGAAACATCATGCTTTGGGGCTGTTTCTCTGCAAAGGGGCCAGGACGACTGATCCGGGTACATGGAAGAATGAATGGGGCCATGTATCGTGAGATTTTGAGTGCAAACCTCCTTCCATCAGCAAGGGCATTGAAGATGAAACGTGGCTGGGTCTTTCAACATGACAATGATCCAAAGCACACCGCCAGGGCAACGAAGGAGTGGCTTCGTAAGAAGCATTTCAAGGTCATGGAGTGGCCTAGCCAGTCTCCAGATCTCAACCCTATAGAAAACCTTTGGAGGGAGTTGAAAGTCCGTGTTGCCAAGCGAAAAGCCAAAAACATCACTGCTCTAGAGGAGATCTGCATGGAGGAATGGGCCAACATACCAACAACAGTGTGTGGCAACCTTGTGAAGACTTACAGAAAACGTTTGACCTCTGTCATTGCCAACAAAGGATATATTACAAAGTATTGAGATGAAATTTTGTTTCTGACCAAATACTTATTTTCCACCATAATATGCAAATAAATTGTTAAAAAAACAGACAATGTGATTTTCTGGATTTTTTTTTCTCAGTTTGTCTCCCATAGTTGAGGTCTGCCTATGATGTAAATTACAGACGCCTCTCATCTTTTTAAGTGGTGGAACTTGCACTATTGCTGACTGACTAAATACTTTTTTGCCCCACTGTATATATATATATATATATATATATATATATATATCAAAAAGAAAAAAGGAACAGCACAGAAATACTTTGTCTTGGGGCTCTGCACCTGAAGCTATCAGTCCAGCGATCATCCACATTTATAGGTATCCAAAAATGAGGCAGCACTCCATAGTTCAGTATAAAAACGTGCAGGGTTTAATTTACCCACATATTGTGGCAACGTTTCAGCTCGCAATGAGCTTTTCTCAAGAGATATATATATATATATATATATATATATATTGTATCCTCACCCATCCCTTGTAGATTGTGAGCTCTCGCGGGCAGGGTCCTCTCTCCTCTTGTACCAGTTCTGACTTGTATTGTTCAAGATTATTTTACCTGTATTTATTATGTATACCCCTCCTCACATGTAAAGCGCCATGGAATAAATGGCGCTATAATAATAATAATGATAATATATATGGAGATCTGGGGCCATCATGCTATATACTGTATATATATGGGGAGAAATACATATGAGATGCTTAGCACAAAATTTGGCCAAATAATGTGAGCCAATCCACCATTGTCAAGGTAATCTCATGAACTGGATGGGTCCCTGACCTAACTGCCCAGTGTGAACACTTACCTATGGCTAATCTCTGAATGTATGGATGAATATAAACACCTCTCTTGGTAAAGCCTACATTTATGGGTTGGTCGGAACCTGATGTGATCAGATGTAATTAAAATCACCACATGGTAATATTTTCTATAGGACACTTTAATTTTGGGGGGAGGGAGTAATCATAGTAATGACAGTTTTTTAAATATTGGGGTCAGTATTCTATGCCTCAGGTGTATGCAGAGTGGGGAGTTTTTGTAGGTTGGGAATAGATGGAGACATCACTAGAAATGTGAGAAGCAGTAGCGTACCGGGGGGGGGGGTGGGCAGAGGGGGCCATCGCCCTGGACCCCGCTCTCTGAGAGGTCCCACCCGGAGCTACGCTACTGTAACTGCATCGGCGTGCACAGTTACATTCTGCGGCAGACCATGGAGAATCAATCTCCCTGCTCTGCCGCTATGGGGCCCCTGGGCAGGCGAGGGGCCCGGTGCCAGCAGTGGGCCCCCCACCGGTTATCGCAAGGTGAGCTGTATTGGCATCTAGCCGATACAGCTCACCGCATTGATGAGGGAAGGAGTGCTGCGCTCTTTCTCCCATCATCCCCCACACTGACAGCGGGCGCGATGATATCACCGCCTGGCGCCCGCTGTCAGTAGATGAGCGGGAGCAGGGAGCGCCGCTGGAACAAGGAGGAAGAGAGGTGAGTATTTATTGTTTATTTATAGGATCTGCCTATGGGGGGGTGCTGCCTTATATACAGGATCTGCCTATTTTGGGGGTGCTGCCTTATATACAGCATCTGCCTTATGGGGGGGTGCTGCCTTATATACAGGATCTGCCTATTGGGGGTGCTGCCTTATATACAGGATCTGCCTATTGGGGGGTGCTGCCTTATATACTGGATCTGCCTATGGGGGGGGTGCTGCCTTATATACAGGATCTGCCTATTGGGGGGGTGCTGCCTTATATGCAGGATCTGCCTATTGGGGGTGCTGCCTTATATACAGGATCTGCCTATTGGGGGGTGCTGCCTTATATACTGGATCTGCCTATTGGGGGGGTGCTGCCTTATATACAGGATCTCCCTATTGGGGGGGTGCTGCCTTATATACAGGATCTGCCTATTGAGGGGGTGCTGCCTTATATACAGGATCTGCCTATTATGGGTGCTGCCTTATATACAGGATCTGCCTTTTGGGGAGGTGCTGCCTTATATACAGGATCTGCCTATTGGGGGGTGCTGCCTTATATATAGGATCTGCCTTTTGGGGGGAGGGTGCTGCCTTATATACAGGATCTGCCTTTTGAGGGGGTGCTGCCTTATATACAGGATGTGGCTATGGGGGGTGCTGCCTTATATACAGGATCTGCCTATTGGGGGGTGCTGCCTTATATATAGGATCTGCCTATTGGGGGGTGCTGCCTTATATATAGGATCTGCCTATGGGGGAGTGCTGCCTTATATACAGGATCTGCCTATGGGGGGTGCTGCCTTTCCCTATGGGGGGTGCTGCCTTATATACAGGATCTGCCTATGGGGGGGTGCTGTCTTATATACAGGATCTGCCTATGGGGGCTGCCTTACACTACAGGATCTGCCTATGGGAGGGTGCTGCCTTATACTACAGGATCTGCTTATGGGGGTGCTGCTTAATACTACAGGGTCTGCCTATGGGGGTCCTGTCTTATACTACAGGGTCTGCCTATGGGATGCTGCCTTATACTACAGGATCTGCCTATGGGGTACTGTCTTATACTACAGGGTCTGCTGATAGGGGTGCTGTCTTATACTACAGGGTCTGCCCATGTGGTGCTGTCTTATACTACAGGGTCTGCCTATGGGGTACTGTTTTATACTACAGGGTCTGCCGATAGGATTGCTGTCTTATACTACAGGGTCTTCCAATGGGGGTGCTGCTTTATACTACAGGGTGTGCCTATAGGGGTACTGTCTTATGCTACAGGGTCTGCCTATGGGGGTGCTGCCTTGTACTATATTGAGGACTATCTGGCACATTATACTATATGGAGGTTATCTATGGGGCCATCATACAGTATGGGGATTACAGTGAAGGGACCATAATACAATGTTGAGCCATCAAACAGTTTGGAGGCTAATAAGGGGTCAGTATACTGTGTGGGTGGTACTATACTGTTAGGGGGCATTATACTGTGTATAGGGGAGCTGTGCAGGGGGGAGACTCAGGACATTATTAAATGTAAAGTGGGCACTTATTGTTATAGGGGAACTCAGGTTACTGTGACTATCAAAGGGGCACACAGGGCAATATTACTTTCTAGGGGGCAAAATGTGGGCACTGTTTACTAGGGCATTTGCACCTTGCATTACTTTAGAGGGTACAGAGAACCACACAGCAGGTGCAGTAATAAGGACACATACGGCAGCAGGGGCTCAGTATTGGGCTATCAGGTGCAGTAATAGGGACACTTATGGCAGCAGCGGCTCAGTATTGGGTTATCAGGTGCAGTAATAGGGACACATACGGCAGCAGCGGATCAGTATTGGGGTATCAAGGGCAGTAATAGGGAAACATACGGCAGCAGCGGCTCAGTATTGGGGTATCAAGTGCAGTAATAGGGACACATACGGCAGCAGAGGCTCAGTATTGGGGTATCAGGTGCAGTAATAGGGTCACATACGGCAGCAGCGGTTCAGTATTGGGGTATCAGGTGCAGTAATAGGGTCACATACGGCAGCAGCGGTTCAGTATTGGGGTATCAGGAGCAGTAATAGGGACACATACGGCAGCAGCAGCTCAGTATTGGGGTATCAGGTGCAGTAATAGGGACACATACGGCAGCAGCGGCTCAGTATTGGGGTATCAGGGGCAGTAATAGGGACACATACGGCAGCAACGGCTCAGTATTGGGGTATCAGGGGCAGTAATAGGGACACATACGGCAGCAGCGGCTCAGTATTGGGATATCAGGGGCAGTAATAGGGACACATACTGCAGCAGCGGCTCAGTATTGGGATATCAGGGGCAGTAATAGGGTCACATACGGCAGCAGCGGTTCAGTATTGGGGTATCAGGTGCAGTAATAGGGTCACATACGGCAGCAGCGGTTCAGTATTGGGGTATCAGGAGCAGTAATAGGGACACATACGGCAGCAGCAGCTCAGTATTGGGGTATCAGGTGCAGTAATAGGGACACATACGGCAGCAGCGGCTCAGTATTGGGGTATCAGGGGCAGTAATAGGGACACATACGGCAGCAACGGCTCAGTATTGGGGTATCAGGGGCAGTAATAGGGACACATACGGCAGCAGCGGCTCAGTATTGGGGTATCAGGGGCAGTAATAGGGACACATACGGCAGCAGCGGTTCAGTATTGGGGTATCAGGTGCAGTAATAGGGTCACATACGGCAGCAGCGGTTCAGTATTGGGGTATCAGGTGCAGTAATAGGGTCACATACGGCAGCAGCGGTTCAGTATTGGGGTATCAGGAGCAGTAATAGGGACACATACGGCAGCAGCAGCTCAGTATTGGGGTATCAGGTGCAGTAATAGGGACACATACGGCAGCAGCGGCTCAGTATTGGGGTATCAGGGGCAGTAATAGGGACACATACGGCAGCAACGGCTCAGTATTGGGGTATCAGGGGCAGTAATAGGGACACATACGGCAGCAGCGGCTCAGTATTGGGGTATCAGGGGCAGTAATAGGGACACATACGGCAGCAGCGGCTCAGTATTGGGATATCAGGGGCAGTAATAGGGACACATACGGCAGCAGCGGCTCAGTATTGGGGTATCAGGGGCAGTAATAGGGACACATACGGCAGCAACGGCTAAGTATTGGGGTATCAGGGGCAGTAATAGGGACACATACGGCAGCAGAGGCTCAGTATTGGAGTATCAGGTGCAGTAATAAGGACACATACGGCAGCAGCGGCTCAGTATTGGGATATCAGGTGCAGTAATATGGACACATACGGCAGCAACGGCTCAGTATTGGGGTATCAGGGGCAGTAATATGGACACATACGGCAGCAGCGGCTCAGTATTGGGGAATCAGGGGCAGTAATATGGACACATACGGCAGCAACGGCTCAGTATTGGGGTATCAGGGGCAGTAATATGGACACATACGGCAGCAACGGCTCAGTATTGGGGTATCAGGGGCAGTAATAGGGACACATACGGCAGCAGCGGCTCAGTATTGGGGAATCAGGGGCAGTGATAGGGACACATACGGCAGCAGCGGCTCAGTATTGGAGTATCAGCAGGATAAGGAGTTTGTGCAGGTTGGGAATAGATGGTGATGGGGCTGGAATATTAGAAGTGAAACTTGTCTTTGTTGTAATCTCTGCAGACGAGTCCTGGCTGGAAGACGTTGTCATGTCGGTCTGGGCCAGATGGAAAAGACAGGAAAAGTGAACGATTCTATCATAAAGGACATCAGCGGTAAGTCATTATCTGTAACTGTGCAGTGATCTGTTATATGTTCTGCAGGGCTGGTATCTACCACTGACCATATGGCGGTAATATCCATGTTGGTCTTTATATAGAGATTATCTTTATTAATAGCGCTGTCATCTTCTGAGGTTCTCCTCCACTATTAGAGCGTGTCACCAAGTTATAATCAAGGTTACCTGGTTAGGGGCCCACTCAGAAGCTTCGCCCCCCTACCCAAAACCCTAGCTACGCCTCTGGAGAAGTTAAAAGTTTTGTTGTAAACTGTGCAGACGAGATGTGACTGGAGAAGTGGTAATGGAGGTAAGGGCGAGATGGAAAAGACGGGAAAAGTGAGCGACCCAAATCAGAAAGATTGTCAGCTGTAAGTCACTATATATAACTGTACTTACGTGTATGTTCTGCTGTATACGGTTACAGTTAGTTGGGAATATTGCTCTTTTTGCTAGTCTTTTTTTATATTTTTATTTAGTAACAGCTAAATTTGTTTCAGTCATTTTGTAGTAGAAGGTGTATGGTGGTGTCATTGGTCTCTGTATAGTGTTTTGTTATGTAAAGGTAATGGTCATGTTATACACTGCAGGAGAAATGCTAGCACAGGCTTCCAGTATCCGTTGTTTCAGATGCTGCACATCTCGTATCGTAAGGCAATTGTCTATGCTGTGGAGAAACGAGATGTGCAGCATCTGAAACAATGGATACTGGAAGCCTGTGCTAGCATTTCTTCTGCGGTGTTGCTATCATTGTGTCAAGAGTGGGAGAAGAGGGTTGCATTGACAATCCAACACAATGGGCAGCACTTAGAACACATTTTATAAGTGGTCATAAATTTGTATATAACTCATGAAAGAATAAAGTTACGTTAAAACCAAGCACACCATTATTTTTCTTGTGAAATTCTCAATAAGTTTCATGTGTTACATGACCCTCTTCCGATTGGAAAAAATAAAGTTGGATCCAAAATGGCCAACTTTAAAATGGCTGCCATGGTCATAACCCATCTTGAAAACTTTTCTCCCTCCCATATGCTAATGTGCCACAAACAGGAAGTTGATATCACCAACCATTCCCATTTTATTTAGGTTTATCCATATAAATGGCCCACCCTGTATTATATTATGTATTCACTGTGTAGTGGTGATGGTGGTGGACATTATTTTATTGTTTTGGTCTTTTATCCTAGAAGTTTTGATAATATTGGTCTTTGCATTGTATGTTTTTGGATAGCAGCAGTGGTATACTGTAATTATATATGTATATATGCTCTTTCAAATGGTTATAGTGTGGTTAAATGGGGGAGACATGTACTTTGGGGCTTGGACCCCTGATCTTTTAGAACCCTAGCAATATAAGGGGGTTAGATGGGGAGACATGCACTTTGGGGCTTGGACCCCTGCCGAACTGTGTGTTTACTTGTCAGTGTTTCTAGAGATATACGAAACACTCTTGGTTCTGCTCCCTTATCTCTGTAGTAAGATCTGTTCTGCTCCCTTATCTCTGTAGTAAACTCGGTTCTGCTCGATTATCTCTGTAGTAAGCTCTGTTCTACTCCCTTACATCAGTAGTAAGCTCTGTTCTGCTCCTTTTATCTCTGTAGTAAACTCGGTTCTGCTTCATTATCTCTGTAGTAAGCTTGGTTCTGCTTCCTTATCTCTGTAGTAAGCTCTATTCTGCTCCCCTATCTCTGTATTAAACTTAGGGTACCGTCACACAGTGCAATTTTCATCGCTACGACGGTACGATCCGTGACGCTCCAGCATCGTAACAATATCGCTCCAGCGTCGTAGACGGCTGTCACACTTTGCAATCTACGACGCTGGAGCGATAATTTTATGACGTATGTGCGATGTAGAAGCCGTTGGTTACTATGCGCACATCGTATACGATATATGTTACACCATGCGATCATGCCGCCACAGCGGGACACTAGACGACGAAAGAAAGTTTCAAACGATCTGCTACGACGTACGATTCTCAGTGGGGTCCCTGATCGCAGGAGCGTGTCAGACACTGCGATATCGTAACTATATCGTTCGAACGTCACAAATCGTGCCGTCGTAGCGATCAAAATTGCACTGTGTGACGGTACCCTTAGTTCTGCTCCATTATCTCTGTAGTAAGCTTGGTTCTGCTCCCTTATCTCTGTAGTAAGCTTTGTTCTGCTCGAATGTCTCTGTAGTAAGCTCGGTTCTGCTCCCATATCTCTATAGTAAGCTCAGATCTGCTCCCTTATCTCTGTAGTAAGCTCTGTTCTGCTTCATTATCTCTATAGTAAACTTCGTTCTGCTCTCTTATCTCTATAGTAAGCTCGGTTCTGCTCCCTTATCTCTGTAGTAAACTCTGTTCTGCTCCATTATCTCTGTAGTAAGATAATTCTGCTCCCATATCTCTGTAGTAAGCTCGATTCTGCTCCTATATCTCTCTAGTAAGGTCGGTTCTGCTCCCTTATATACTGTACATAGTAATCCATCCTTCTCGTGTTTATGTAGTCAGTTTGCTTTTGTTACAGTATCTAGGTAGGCAGTAAGCTTGGTTCTGCTCCCATATCTATGCACCAAGCTTCGTTCTATTTATATGTCTATGTACAAGCTTGTTTTAAAGCCTGTTATTTCTGTTGCTTTAATACAGCAGTCAGCAATAAGTAGACTGCGGAGACCCGTGTGTCGTTAATAGTGCCTTCCCCCCTACCACCAATCCCGAAAAGATAACACGAACAGGCTTAGATGGGTTGAACTAGTCGGTCACAGTTTATTAATTTGATAAGCAGGGAGGGGCAAATTACATTTTGCAATGGGCTCACAGCCGTGGGCCCAGTCTGCGACCGACAGGCGGCCAGCCAATGAGCGGCTACGGAGCTTTGCCCCTCCCTCCACTTCCGCCACGGAGGATCATGTGTACTACCTACACGTGACTCCGACCCCCACCCATCAGCATTAGAGCCTGCTCGATACCGTCTTGTAGACCTGACAAAAATATATCGAGCCCAATGTCCGTGAGATGAATGCCGTCGGGCCTCAGCAGTCCTGATTTGTCGCCTTCCAGTTGGTAGTGGCGAACTACAATGCCGAATTTTGATTTTATAAATCTTGCCACTCTCAGGTTGACCTTTTTTCTTGATCGTTCTAAGCCTCTTGGGTCCTTGGCCCTGCCAGACCGCTCGCGGCACCATTTCCGACCACACCAGTATCATATCGGGCAATAGGTGGAAGAAACGCTCGATATCAGCTGTCATCATTGAACTGAGGTCAATACATCTCTGTTTTCCCAGATCATTGCCACCAGCGTGCAAGACTAGTATCACCGGCCCTGTGGCCCTTTTAGCGATGTCGATGACTTCTGGGAAGGTTTTTGGCCACTGTAGGCCTCTTATCCCTCTCCAGTTGACCACTACGTTCCTGAAGCCTAGATTCACTCCCCCCGGGCCCGCTTCTTTGCCCAGTAAATGTATAAATGTCCAACCACCCAAACTGCAGGTTTTTTAGCGCCTGGAAAAGACAAGATATGTTACTTAAGCAGGTCGGGTCTTATGTATCTGGTGAAGCATGCGGATTTCCATCGACCCAATCGCTGAACTTCAGCCTCGGGGATGCCAGCCTTAGCCGCCTCGGTGATGGCCCCTATACGGAAAGAATGTGTACCGTATTCTGACGGATCGATGCTAACGGCTTCGAGACATCGATTAAAAATTGTGTGGGACTGGTATTTGGTAAGGGGGGAGCCATCTGCGTGTGACAGAAAGAATCTACCCGCGCATTTCATTGCCGTGTATCTTTTTACTACGTTTAGTGGGCATACGGTGCCATTCGACGACTTAACGAGGACCCATGTCCCTCTACCGGCGGGGTCGCATTTGGATTTGTGCACCCTAATGCGCAGTGCCTCGATACATATGACGAGGTCTTCGTTGATTAGTCCGCCGTCTAGTGAGGTTTTTGAACGTGGTACCAGCTCGCCGATCCAAAGCTCTCCGAAAAATGCGATAGCAAATGCGGCTGACGCTAGGACTGACTCGTAATGGGAGGTGCGTACCGACGGGGAAATCGTGATAATATCGTGTAGTAAACTCAAAGAAATGGAACGACGGCACTCCTGACTAGGTTGGAGCCTTTTCCAGCCTTTAACGGCTTGTCTGATGAAAAAGTATTTAGTCACGTCTGCCCACCCCAAAAGCTGGAAGAAAAAGGGTATTCCAGAGAGATGGCGCTGCGCCGATATTCCCGACGTGCCTCTTTGCCTGAGCAAATTCAAAAGATCGACCAGCACTTCGCATCTCGCCCGATCGCACCTATCAACTGGTCTTCCGTGAATTAATGAGCACTACTCGACCCATGCCTTACCGTAAACCTGCCAGGTAGCCGGCGTAACTGATGCGCGGATCAGTGGCATCATTGATTGGCTACTGTGTCCAAAAGGAGTGTTGGACACTGGACACCCAATGGTTGCACGGTCGGAAGGAGAGCTTTGAAGGCCTGCCAATCCGAAAACAACAGAGCGTTAACAAGGTTATCATCAACCGTCGTAACTGTGGCGCGACACCAGATGTTGTGTCTCAGGCATAGTAATACCAGGCGGTGTAGCAGCGCGAGTAAAGGTGGGGATGCAGAAGACATGCTGTTCAAGCTCTTTGCTGTGCCGGGGTGTTTTGTGGAGAATCTTATGTTCCTGTTCCCTAGTTGTGCGCCCCAGAGCTCCACTGCCGCTACGATCGCAAAGACTTCTAGCAGGGCTGGGTCGCGGCCCCAATTGGCGGCGGCCCACAAGGCTGGCCAGCCCGCTTTGCACCATTGGTCTTGGTAGATTGCCACAAACCCCTCTCTGAGATTTCCTCTCGCTGCTAGCCCTAGCTCTTCGCTTGGCGTTTCCTGAGACATGAGGCAAGTGTGGCCATTGTAGGAATTTAGGAATGTTTTCCAGACTAGCAAATCTTCCTTCAGTGTGCGAGTAAGCCTAATTCTATGGCCTGGCTGGGAGATGCCCTTCGTCGCCAGTGATAATCGGCGTGAAAAGGTTCTGCCCACTGGCATTACGCGGCAAGCAAAATTGAGCAAACCTAGCAGGGACTTCATCTGTTGGAGGGTAACTTTTTTAACCCCGCAGAAATCTTCGACCATTTGCAGCGTTTTCAGCAATTTATCCTCTGGCAATCTAAAAACCATTGCATTGGTATCTATCTCTATGCCAAGGAAAGGCCCGTTACACGGGCCGACCGTTTTTTCTGTTGAGAGAGGTACGCTGAAATGACTGGCTAGAAATTTAAATTTTTGTAGTAGGAAATAACAGAGTTTCGAGTCTTTCGGCCCGACGAACAGGAAATCGTCGAGGTAGTGGACCGTCGAATTGCTGCCGGTTTCGTAACGTACTACCCAGTGCTGAAAAGCTCGAAATAGTGACAAGAGATGGAGCAGCCCAACGGTAGGCACATGTCAAAGTAAAAGAGCTGATCCACCTTACAACCCAACAGGTGGAAGCACTCAGGGTGAACGGGTAGTAGGCGGAACGCTGACTCTATGTCCGATTTTGCCAGCAGGGCGCCGGGCCCGGCAGTCTGCACGAGCTCGACCGCACTGTCAAACGAAGCATAGGTTACTGATGCCTCTTCTGGGAGTATCGGGTCGTTAACCGAATCGCCTTTAGGGTATGAGAGGTGATGGATTAACCGATATTTTCCCGGTTCTTTTTTAGGGACGATGCACAGCGGTGAGATTCTAAAATTACTGAATGGCAGCGATGTAAATGGGCCTGCCATCCTGCCTAGTTCTACCTCTTTTTGAATTTTTTTGCGTAAGATCTCGGGAAATTCGCGAGCGGATTTAAGATTATCTGCCGATTTTGCTTTGCGACTAAAGTTAAAGGGGATAAAGAAACCGAATTTAAAGCCGAGGTCGAGTTGCTGCGCGGCCTCTTTATTGGGGTAGAGGCTTAGCCAAGGGCCCATTGCGGTAACGTTCACCGGGGTTATGCCGTGCAGGTGCTTGGCGCGTACATCTCGCTGCGGGGTGTCCGCCGCCGCAGGCGGAGCAGTCGTGTTTGTATCTACAGGAACCGTGAAAGCGGCAGTACCCCTCGTTATACAGCAAGCAGGCCCCGGGTCTCCGTACGACCACTGAATTTTGGCATGCGGTGGCTGGGTAATTAGTGGCCGACGACGAAAAGGGGGGCTGTTTTTTGGGATAGTATAAGACGCAACCAAACATCCGTCGCTTTAACGCCCCAGCCTAGGTCGGGTTGCATGGCAAGCCGCCTGCGGAATTCTTCGTCGTACCGCCTCCACGCTGACCCGCCGTGAGACTTATATGAGTTATATACTAGGTCTTGGTATATGAAGAGATCAGAACAGCGTCCCGGGTGTTTTTGACCCATGATGCAGCCTAAGGCCGGCTTCACACTTGCGAGTTTTACGGACGTAAGAGCGCAGAAACTACGTCCGTAAAACTCGCAAAAAATACGGCACAATTATTCTCTATGCCTCTGCTCCTATCTGCCGTATTTTACTGATCAGTATTATACGGCTTTCTACGGCCGTACAAAATCGCAGCATGCTGCGTTTGTCACCGTACTGCGCAAGAAATACGCCAATGAAAGTCTATGGAAGCGTGAAAAATATGGATTACACACGGACAAGCAGTGTGACTTGCGAGAAATACGCAGCGCTGTTAGAGAGAAAAGCCGGTAATTCAGTGCGGTGTACAGTAAAATCACACTGACAGCTTACAGTAGAATAGGTAGAATAAATGTGTACACATAGAATAGGTATATATATATATATATGTCAGTGAGACACATATATGTATATATATTAATATTTTTTCCAGCGCTATACAGCTTGAAAGCCGGTAATTCAATTACCGGCTTTTTCTTTCTCCTTCCTAAAACCCGACATGATTTGAGACATGGTTTACATACAGTAAACCATGTCTTCTCTCCATTTTTTTTGCAGATTCCACACTACTAATGTCAGTAGAGTGTATCTGCAAAATTTGGCCGTTCTAGCTCTTAAAATAAAGGGTTAAATGGCGGAAAAAATTGGCGTGGGCTCCCGCGCAATTTTCTCCGCCAGAGTAGTAAAGCCAGTGACTGAGGGCAGATATTAATAGCCTGGAGAGGGTCCACGGTTATTGGCCCCCCCTGGCTAAAAATATCTGCCCCCAGCCACCCCAGAAAAGGCACATCTGGAAGATGCGCCTATTCTAGCACTTGGCCACTCTCTTCCCATTCCCGTGTAGCGGTGGGATATGGGGTAATGAAGGGTTAATGCCACCTTGCTATTGTAAGGTGACATTAAGCCTAATTAATAATGGAGAGGCGTCAATTATGACACCTATCCATTATTAATCCAATTGTAGTAAAGGGTTAAATAAAACACAAACACATTATTTAAAATTATTTTAATGAAATAAAAACAATGGTTGTTGGAGTATTTTATTCTACGCCCAATCCAGTCACTGAAGACCCTCGTTCTGTGAAAGAAAAAACATAATAAACCAACAATATACTTACCCTCCGCAGATCTGTAACGTCCAACGATGTAAATCCTTCTGAAGGGGTTAAAACATTTTGCAGCAAGGAGCTTTGCTAATGCAATGCTACTCCTCGCTGCAAAACCCCAGGGAATGAGTCTAAATATAGATCAATTAGCTATATTTAGCTTCATTTGCGGTGAGGCGCCCTCTGCTGGATGTTCATAGATCGTGGGAACTTTCCTAGAAAGCCTGGGAGCCTGGGAGCTTTCTAGGTAAGTTCCCACGATCTATGAACATCCAGCAGAGGGCGCCTCACCGCAAATGAAGCTAACTATAGCTCATTGATCTATATTTAGACTCATTCCCCGGGGTTTTCATAGATGGATCCCCTGGATGTTCATCCCCTGGATGTTCATAGATCGTGGGAACTTTCCTAGAAAGCCTGGGAGCTTTCTAGGTAAGTTCCCACGATCTATGAACATCCAGGGGATGAACATCCAGGGGATCCATCTATGAAAACCCCGGGGAATGAGTCTAAATATAGATTAATGAGCTATATTTAGCTTCATTTGCGGTGAGGCGCCCTCTGCTGGATGTTCATAGATCGTGGGAACTTACCTAGAAAGCTCCCAGGCTTTCTAGGAAAGTTCCCACGATCTATGAACATCCAGCAGAGGGCGCCTCACCGCAAATTAAGCTAAATATAGCTCATTGATCTATATTTAGACTCATTCCCCGGGGTTTTGCAGCGAGGAGTAGCATTGCATTAGCAAAGCTCCTTGCTGCAAAAGGTTTTAACCCCTTCAGAAGGATTTACATCGTTGGACGTTACAGATCTGCGGAGGGTAAGTATATTGTTGGTTTATTATGTTTTTTCTTTCACAGAACGAGGGTCTTCAGTGAATGGATTGGGCGTAGAATAAAATACTCCAACAACCATTGTTTTTATTTCATTAAAATAATTTTAAATAATGTGTTTGTGTTTTATTTAACCCTTTACTACAATTGGATTAATAATGGATAGGTGTCATAATTGACGCCTCTCCATTATTAATTAGGCTTAATGTCACCTTACAATAGCAAGGTGGCATTAACCCTTCATTACCCCATATCCCACAGCTACACGGGAATGGGAAGAGAGTGGCCAAGTGCTAGAATAGGCGCATCTTCCAGATGTGCCTTTTCTGGGGTGGCTGGGGGCAGATATTTTTAGCCAGGGGGGGCCAATAACCGTGGACCCTCTCCAGGCTATTAATATCTGCCCTCAGTCACTGGCTTTACTACTCTGGCGGAGAAAATTGCGCGGGAGCCCACGCCAATTTTTTCCGCCATTTAACCCTTTATTTTAAGAGCTAGAACGGCCAAATTTTGCAGATACACTCTACTGACATTAGTAGTGTGGAATCTGCAAAAAAAATGGAGAGAAGACATGGTTTACTGTATGTAAACCATGTCTCAAATCATGTCGGGTTTTAGGAAGGAGAAAGAAAAAGCCGGTAATTGAATTACCGGCTTTCAAGCTGTATAGCGCTGGAAAAAATATTAATATATATACATATATGTGTCTAATGACATATATATATATATATATATATATATATATATACAGTATATATATATATAGACAGTATATATATATTTTTTTTTCTTTTTGGGACACATGGATCATTTCTATAGCGGTATGTTGGTTTTGCAAGCCTGCGAGAAAACCACGCAGTACGGATGCCATACGGATTACATACGGAGGATGCCATGCGCAAAAAACGCTGACACACCCTGCCTACGGAGGAGCTACGGACCACTATTTTCGGGACATTTCAGCGTATTACGGCCGTAATATACGGACCGTATTTTCATACGCTGAGTGTGAAGCCGGCCTCAGACTGCAAAGGCCTGAAGCCAGTTATTCATGGTTTGAGCGATCTTAGGTCTGTTTCTTTCGAATCCTGTCCTCTGATCCTTATCTACGGATTGTTGGTCTTCTGACAATAGTGACCATATACAGTATCCACGTAATCATTGTCCCATATTTTCTGCTTTATCTCTGGATCTACGTGTGTACCCAGGGGACTAATTCCGCAGAAAAATGCGTCTTTGTGAAGGCTAGCTGATTGCGCTGTCCTTGTGTCAGTTGGTCCGGCAGGGCGAGTCAGCTGGTGAACCAGCGCCCTGATAGTGGATGCTAATTCTCCTTCCCCTGTGATGTGTATGGCGTGATGCTCGCCCAATTCAGAGTTCTTACCGCTGTCTGACGCAGGCCGAGTGTCTCCCGGTGGTGTGGGTACTCTGACTCCCGTCGTAGCGGTAACTTGTTGGCAGGAAGCCCAGGGAGGTAGAGTGATAGCCCGGGGACCTGAGGGTAGGTATCCCCTGCCGGTAGCCGAGGCTGGGACAGTTGACGGCCATGGCTCGTCGTGTGGCTGAGCGGTTACCGCTAATGGTGTCGCTCCCGCCATGTTGATGTTTGGCTGAGCGGTTACCGCTGATGGTGTCGATCCCGCCATGTTGATGTGTGGCTGAGCGGTTACCGCTGATGGTGTCGCTCCCGCCATGTTGATGTGAGGCTAAGCCATTACCGCTGATGGTGTCGCTCCCGCCATGTTGATGTGTGGCTGAGCGGTTACTGCTGTTGGCGTCGCTCCAGCCCTGATGGATCCTCGGGGTGAGCGCCGTCTTCTACGGTACCGCCTCTCGCGGCACTCAGATCTGTCACTGTCCCGATGTGGATGGTGAGCGCCACCTAGCGGACCGGGATCTGTGGCGATACATATGCGCGCAGCGTCTATAGGGGGAATGGTGGGGATTTGGGGGGCCATGGACATAATGCTGGGAGTCTTCGGAGGAGGATGGGGACGGTCTGCGGCGTATACGCCTGTGACTGTCGTGGTCAGGTGATGTGACGGAGGCGCGCTGGCTGTGGGCCATAGCTGGCGGTGTGGGGCGGGGTGACGGCATTGGCGATAAGGCGACAATGTTAGCCGCTGGGGGTGCGCGGGGGGGAACGTGGAGGGAGTATTAAACAGCTCCGTTTGCGTCTCGGTGTATGGGGGTATCGGCGGCACGCCGTTTATTAGTGGTGTGCATGTGTTGCGTGCGCACGTGTTTGTGTTATACTGTACTGGTCGTGGAGCGCGCTGGTCAGACGAGATGGCCCGATCAGCATGCTCTGCAACCGCGTTGCTGGGGGATAGGCCTGACCCCACGAACCCCCATGCAGGCATTGCAGTGATGCCTGCCGGAAGGGCGTTGTGGGCCAGGCCGCGGCTGATCTGTGCTGGGGCGGTGGGTGGGTAAGCAGGAGCTGACTGGGGGGGCCAGACAGCCCAGCCTGTGAGGCACCCCTCTGGATGATTTGGTGGGAGGGGGCCCCCCAGGCTAGCGCTATGCTCGTCGAGAGTGCAGTTGCGTACGGAGCAGGCAGCAGGGAGGGAAATCTGCCTGCGGCTGCGGGGGGCCCTGCGGCATGGCCGGGCTGTTTGGCCGCGCCGTACCGCTATCTCGCCAAGTGGCTGGCACGCCGTGGAGTTGACGGAGGCGGCGGGTGGCCCCTCGTGATGCCCGGAGCTCCGGGCCTGCCGGGAGGAAGTGGGGGCGGAAGTGGGCGTGTCCCTGCTGGCCCACGGTGCGTTCTGGGAGACGGGGCGGGCCTGCATCCTTGAGGAGTGCAGGGGTTGCTCCACGCACGCCGGGCCCCGGTCTACAAGGCAGGGACCGGAAGTGACCGGGGCCTGCGCGTTTGTAAGAGGAGGGGGGCAGCGTGGACGGGCCCGATGCTGTGGCACCTTGCGGTGTGCAGTGGCACTCAGCGAGGATGAACCTGAGCGCGGGGTGGCTGGAAGAGCGCGGCGGCTTGGAAGCGCCGGCTCCCCGCCTACACGCAGGCGCTCGGGGGGGGGGGGCGTGAGGAACGCCCCGAGCGTCTACCTGGGGGAAGCGTTGCAGTGGTAAGAGGAGCGCCGGTGGTAGAGGGCAGAAGCCCTGGTGGAGTGGAGGAGGAGGAACAGCCCACAGCCCCAGCGATGGACAGAGGTGGGTCCGTGGGTGGGGGAGGGGGTGCAGGCAGTCCCAGAGAGGGAGCAGCGGTAGTCCAGGAGACACCGAGGTCTGCGGGCAGGGGAGGGGGGATTGTCATCCCCGGGGCGGCAGGAGAGGACGAGGCCCTGGGGGACAGTATATGGGGGGACGGAGTCCTGGGGGGACGGTGAGGAGAGGGCACAGGAAGGTGAGCACCCAGGCCAGAAATAAGCGATTGCAACCATTGCTCACCTTCCTGTGCAGCTCTCCGCTGTATGGCCTCGATCATGGGGTCAGACATGGCAGACGGGATATCCGGGACAACAATTGCTTCCAGAGGGTCAGCCAGGGCGAGAGAGGAAGGGACTGACCCCGGCACCTGGATTTAACCCTTGTGGGTGTGGCCAGACGCCCCTTCCTCTCTCTTCCCGTTGGTCAGCTGGGCGTCCCAATTAATGCATCACATGTGGGAGTAGTGTGAGGGGGGAATTGGCACTGCACAGTGTTTCTTATTAGCTTCATCTATAAGGGGCTCCGCAGTCAGAGGTACATCCCTATGCGGTACCGTGCCTACCAGGGCAAAGGTGGGTGACTGCAACTCAAGGGCCACTGCCTTGTGATTGCCCCCCAGGCTGAAAAGTGCCAGCCAGCCTCTGCCTTCCACTTACCAGACTTCCTTCTACATCCATAGTCATTATATGATTAACTAGCTGAAGAGCCCGGCGTTGCCCGGGCATAGTAAATATCTGTGGTTAGTTATAGCACCTCACTTCTCTTACTTTCCCATCACGCTTCTCATTTTCCCCTTCACATCTCTCATTTTCTCCCTTACACCTCTCATTTTCCCCCTCACTCCTCTCATTTTCCCCCTCACTCCTCTCCTTCCCCCCTAACACTTGTCATTTCCACCTCACATCTGTCATTTTCCGATCACTCCACTATTTTCCCTCACTCCTCTCATTCTGCACCTTTTCATTTTCACCTCACACCCCTCATTTTCACCTCACACCTCTCATTTTCCCCTCAGTATATACATGTTTGTCATCTCCCTTATATATAGTATACACCTATATGTCATCTCCTGTATATAGTATATACCTGTATGTCATCTCCCCTGTAAATAGTATATACCTGCTGTATGTCATATCCTCCTGTATATTGTATATACCCATGTGTCATCTCCTCCTGTATATAGTATATACCTGTATGTCATCTCCTGTATCTATATATATAAATGTCTAAGGGTTTTTCCGTCTGTCTGTCTGTCTGTCCTGGAAATCCCGCGTCTCTGATTGGTCGAGGCCGCCAGGCCTTGACCAATCAGCAACGGGCACAGCGACGATGATGTCATAAAGGACGTAGAAATCCCACGTTTCTGATTCAGCGACGGGCACAGTATCGACGTAGATGTCATAATGGTTGCCATGGCGACGATGATGTCATAAAGGTTGCCTCGACCAATCAGCGACGGGCACAGTCTGCTGCAAATTCTGGAATCATCATTGTCCATATACTACGGGGACATGCATATTCTAGAATACCCGATGCGTTAGAATCGGGCCACAATCTAGTATAGTATATACCTGTATGTCATCTCCCCTGTATATAGTATATACCTGCTGTATGTAATTTCCTCCTCTAGATACCTGTGTGTCATCTCCTCTTTTATATAGTATATACCTGTATGTCATCTCCTCCTGTATATAGTATATACGTGTGTCATCTCTTCCTGTATATACTATATACCTGTAAGTCATCTCCTGTATATAGTATATACCTGTGTGTCATCTGCTCCTGTATATAGTATATACCTGTGTGTCATCTCCCCTGTTTATAGTATATACCTATGTGTCATCTCCCCTGTATATAGTATGTACCTGTGTGTCATCTCCCCTGTATATAGTATGTACCTGTATGTCATCTCCCCTGTATATAGTATATACCAGTGTGTCATCTCCTCCTGTATATAGTATATACCTGTATGTCATCTCCTCCTGTATATAGTATATACATGTCATGTCCCCTGTATATAGTATATATGTGTGTGTCATCTCCCCTGTATATATATATACCTGTGTGTCATCTCCTCCTGTATATAGTATATACCTGTGTGTCATCTCCTCCTGTATTAGACCTCATTCACACATTATTTGCTCAGTATTTTTACCTCAGTATTTGTAAGCTAAATTGGCAGCCTGATAAATCCCCAGCCAACAGGATGCCCTCCCCCCTTGCAGTATATATTAGCTCACACATACAAATAATAGACAGGCCATGTGACTGCCATCTGCCGTATTTCCTATATGGTACAGTTGTTGCTCTTGTAGTTTGTCTGCTTATTAATCAGATTTTTATTTTTGAAGGATAATACCAGACTTGTGTGTGTTTTAGGGCGAGTTTCATGTGTCAAGTTGTGTGTGTTGAGTTGCGTGTGGCGACATGCATGTAGCGACTTTTGTGAGATGAGTTTTGTGTGGCGACATGCGTGTAGCAACTTTTTGTGTCAAGTTGCATGTGATAGGTTAGTGTAGCAAGTTGTGTGCAGCAAGTTTTGCGCATGGCGAGTTTTGCACGTGGCGAGTTTTATGTGTGGTGCGTTTTGAGTATGTGCAAGTTTTGTGTGAGGCAACTTTTGCATGTGTTGCAACTTTTGTGCATGTGGCAATTTTTCCACGTGTAGCGAGTTTTCCATGATGTGAGTTTTGCACGTGTGGCGGGTTTTGCGTGTGGCGAGTTTTGAGCGGCGACTTTTGTGTTTCGACTTTTATGTGGGGAGGTTGGTGTATGTGTGGTGAAATGTATGATGAGGGTGGTATATGTGTTCAAGCACGTGGTAGTGTGTGGCGCATTTTGTGTGTGTGTGTTCATATCCCCGTGTGTGGTGAGTATCCCATGTCGGGGCCCCACCTTTGCAACTGTACAGTATATACTCTTTGGCGCCATCGCTCTCACTCTTTAAGTCCCCCTTGTTCACATCTGGTAGCTGTCAATTTGCCTCCAACACTTTTCCTTTTACTTTTTCCCCATTATGTAGATAGGGGCAAAATTGTTTAGTGAATTGGAACGCGCAGGTTTAAAATTTCGCCTCACAACATAGCCTATGACGCTCTCGGGGTCCAGACGTGTGACTGTGCAAAATTTTTTTGGCTGTAGCTGCGACGGTGCAGATGCCAATCCCGGACATACACACACACATTCAGCTTTACATATTAGATATACCTGTAAGTCATCTCCCCTGTATATAGTATATACTGTACCTGTATGTCATCTCCTCCTGTATATAATATATAGCTGTAGAAAAGAAGAAAAGAGAAGCCACTAAACAATCTGCACACCGCCAATCAACATATGAGAAAAGGAACAACTTTATTGGTAACAGAAGTGTTAAAAACAATTAAAAACAATACACAAACTCCCCCATGGGGCCTGTTCAAAAGTGATTTCTGCATAAATAGCATAAGTAACATACACGGTGCTGGGCACAATTGCAGATCATAAAGCATTGCACTGCTGGGAACAATCTAAAGTGCATATATACTTATAGTACAATTATAAATACGTTTATATATGAAAGATGTACTCACTCCTAATAAAGAAATAAAGACAGGGGCCTTAGCATATGTTTGTAAAAAATATGCCCTGTCAAATAAAAAGAAATTGTACCTCAAAGCAAAATTAAGTACCGGTAAATCAATAATGAAAGAATCATGCATTCTGCCTGAGTTTACCTGTTGGTCAAGGAAGAATAGAACTGCACGCATGCCGTCATCGTGGTTGATATTTGAGCAAAACGACTCAACGTCGTAGGTAGCCATGAACTCGCCCAGAGCTAGCGTAACTCTTTTATAGATACTGATAAAATGGGAGGAATCTCTCGTGTACGAAGGAAGTGTGGTAACAAGCGGCTGCAAGAAAAAATCACTGTAGGTACATGCCCTCTCACACAAACTGCCAATACTGGAGACTATAGGACGACCAGGAGGCTTGATGGTACTCTTGTGAACTTTGGGTAGCATATAAAAGGTTGGCGTAATTGGTTGTTCTACCCAAATAAAGTCCCGCTCATGCACATTGATGATCCCCAGTTCAAAAGTTCTTTGAGTGCTCTCAATTTGACAGAATAGACCCCCGTGGGATCAGAGGGGAGTTCCCTCCTTATTGTAGGTGACTATTGGGTAACTTTTTGCACACTGCTGGGGTGGCGTTTTTTTAGCAGGGTCTCCTTGGCTGCGGTGTCAGCCATGGGTAGCGGTCGCCATATCCTTTCATCATGCATTGTGGCTGATGCTTTGTCATATCTGGGACTTATGTCCGCACATTAGCAGTGGATTAGGGACCGGGCCCGTCTTTATTTCTTTATTAGGAGTGAGTACATCTTCCATATATAAACGTATTTATAATTGTACTATAAGTATATATGCACTTTAGATTGTTCCCAGCAGTGCAATGCTTTATGATCTGCAATTGTGCCCATCACCGTGTATGTTGCTTATGCTATTTATGCAGAAATCACTTTTGAACAGGCCCCATGGGGGAGTTTGTCTGTGTATTGTTTTTAATTGTTTTGAACACTTCTGTTACCAATAAAGTTGTTCCTTTTCTCATATGTTGATTGGCGGTGTGCAGATTGTTTAGTGGTTTCTGTTTTCTTCTTTTCTACTGATATTGTTGTCAGCCACTTTCTTGCACCCTCCCCCTTTGTTGGATCAGTTAGTTTGTACATTGTAGTGCGCCAGCTATCTTGTTCCGTAATATATACAGTAGCTGTATATCATCTCCCCTGTATATAGTATATACCTGTATGCCATCTCCTCCTGGCTGTCAATTTGCCTCCAACACTTTTCCTTTCGCTTTTTCCCCATTATGTAGATAGGGGCAAAATTGTTTGGTGAATTGGAACGCGCGGGGTTAAAATTTTGCCTCAAAACATAGCCTATGACACTCTCGGGGTCCAGACGTGTGACTGTGCAACATTTTGTGGCTGTAGCTGCGACGGTGCAGATGCCAATCCCGGACATATACACACACATTCAGCTTTATATTAGACTAGCTGAAGAGCCCGGCGTTGCCTGGGCATAGTAAACTAGCTATTGAACCCGTTCTACCCCCGGGTGGCGAGCATTTATATTGGTATATGGTCTCCATCCTGGTATGTGCTGCTCCATCCTGCGCCCCCATCCTGTCATGTGCTGCTCCCATCCTGCGCCCCCGTTCTGTCATGTGCTGCTCCCATCCTGCGCCCCCGTTCTGTCATGTGCTGCTCCCATCCTGCGCCTCCATTCTGTCATTTGCTGCTCCCATCCTGTCATTTGCTGCTCCCATCCTGCGCCCGTTCTGTCATTTGCTGCTCCCATCCTGCGTCCCCGTTCTGTCATTTGCTGCTGCCATCCTGCGCCCGTTCTGTCAAGTGCTGCTGCCATCCTGCGCCCATTCTGTCATGTGCTGCTGCCATCCTGCGCCCGTTCTGTCATGTGCTGCTGCCATCCTGCGCCCGTTCTGTCATGTGCTGCTGCCATCCTGCGCCCGTTCTGTCATGTGCTGCTGCCATCCTGCGCCCGTTCTGTCATGTGCTGCTGCCATCCTGCGCCCGTTCTGTCATGTGCTGCTGCCATCCTGCGCCCGTTCTGTCATGTGCTGCTGCCATCCTGCGCCCGTTCTGTCATGTGCTGCTGCCATCCTGCGCCCGTTCTGTCATGTGCTGCTGCCATCCTGCGCCCGTTCTGTCATGTGCTGCTGCCATCCTGCGCCCGTTCTGTCGTGTGCTGCTGCCATCCTTCGCCCGTTCTGTCATGTGCTGCTGCCATCCTTCGCCCGTTCTGTCATGTGCTGCTGCCATCCTGCGCCCGTTCTGTCATGTGCTGCAGCCATCCTGCGCCCGTTCTGTCATGTGCTGCGGCCATCCTGCGCCCGTTCTGACATGTGCTGCTGCCATCCTGCGCCCGTTCTGTCATGTGCTGCTGCCATCCTGCGCCCGTTCTGTCATGTGCTGCGGCCATCCTGCGCCCGTTCTGACATGTGCTGCTGCCATCCTGCGCCCGTTCTGTCATGTGCTGCTGCCATCCTGCGCCTGTTCTGTCATGTGCTGCGGCCATCCTGCGCCCGTTCTGTCATGTGCTGCTGCCATCCTGTGCCCGTTCTGTCATGTGCTGCTGCCATCCTGCGCCCGTTCTGTCATGTGCTGCGGCCATCCTGCGCCCGTTCTGTCTTGTGCTGCGGCCATCCTGCGCCCGTTCTGTCATGTGCTGCGGCCATCCTGCGGCCGTTCTGTCATGTGCTGCGGCCATCCTGTGGCCGTTCTGTCATGTGCTGCGGCCATCCTGAGCCCGTTCTGTCATGTGCTGCTGCCATCCTGCGCCCGTTCTGTCATGTGCTGCTGCCATCCTGCGCCCGTTCTGTCATGTGCTGCGGCCATCCTGCGCCCGTTCTGTCATGTGCTGCTGCCATCCTGCGCCCGTTCTGTCATGTGCTGCTGCCATCCTGCGCCCGTTCTGTCATGTGCTGCGGCCATCCTGCGCCCGTTCTGTCATGTGCTGCTGCCATCCTGCGCCCGTTCTGTCATGTGCTGCGGCCATCCTGCGCCCGTTCTGTCATGTGCTGCGGCCATCCTGCGCCCGTTCTGTCATGTGCTGCTGCCATCCTGCGCCCGTTCTGTCATGTGCTGCTCCCATCCTGCGCCACCATTGTATTATATGCCCCCCGCTCCAGTGTGTATGCCCCCGAATGCTGCTGCCATATATAAAAAAAAAAAAAAATACCATACTCACCTATCGTCCGGCTCCACTGCAGGTATGTCTTCAAGAAAATGGCGCCGGAAAGCGGGGACTGCGCAGGCGCCGATTCCGGCAGCAGGAATCGGCGCCTGCGCAGTCCGCGCTTTCCGGCGCCATTTTCTTGAAGACACACCTGCAGTGGAGCCGGAGTGTGTCTTCAAGAAAATGGCGCCGGAAAGCGCGGACTGCGCAGGCGCCGATTCCGGCAGCAGGAATCGGCGCCTGCGCAGTCCGCGCCCTCCGGAGCCGGGAGCAGAGGAGCCGGGAGACGGAGCCGCAAGCAGCGCTGGAACCGGGAAAGGTGAGTATACTTACCCTCCCTCCTGGCGGTCCCTGACTCTCCGGTGGAGATCGCGGTATGCGTTCAGTGCTTACGCATACCGCGATCTCCCGGGAGCGTCGCTCTGTGAGGCCCAGACTGCGCCGGCGCTTGCGCTTGCGCAGTCTATAGAGGCTTCGGACAGAGTGACGCTCCCAGCGTTATATTATAGATATCTGTGGTTAGTTATAGCACCTCACTTCTCTTATTTTCCCATCACGCCTCTCATTTTCCCAATCACATCTTTCATTTTCCCCCTCACATCTCTCATTTTCTCCCTCACATCTCTCATTTTCCCCCTCACTCCTCTCATTCCCCCCTAACACTTGTCATTTCAACCTCACATTTGTCATTTTCTGATCACTCCATTATTTTTCCTCACTCCTCTCATTTTGCACTCACACCTTTTCATTTTCACCTCACACCTCTCATTTTCACCTCACCACCTCAGTATATACATGTTTGTCATCTCCCTTACATATAGTATACATCTGTATGTCATCTCCTGTATATAGTATATACCTGTATGTCATCTCCCCTGTATATATTATATACCTGCTGTGTGTCATCTCCCCTATATATAGAATATACCTGAATGTCATCTCCTCCTGTATATAGTATATACCTGTGTGTCATCTCCCCTGTATATAGTATATATCTGTGTCATCTCCTCCTGTATATAGTATATACCTGCATGTCATCTTCTATATATAGCATATACCTGTATGTCATCTCCTCCTGTATATAGTATATACCTGTAGGTCATCTGCTCCTGTATATAGTATATACTTGTGTGTCATCGCCTCCTGTATATAGTATATACCTGTATGTCATCTCCTCCTGTATATATATGTACCTGTATGTCATCTCCTCCTCTATATAGTATATACCTGTGTGTCATCTCTCCTGTATATAGTATATATCTGTGTGTCATCTCCCCTGTATATAGTATGTACCTGTGTGTCATCTCCTCCTGTATATAGTATATACCTGTAGGTCATCTCCTCCTGTATATAGTATATACCTGTAGGTCATCTGCTCCTGTATATAGTATATACCTGTAGGTCATCTCCTCCTGTATATAGTATATACCTGTGTGTCATCTCCTCCTGTATATAGTATGTACCTGTATGTCATCTCCTCCTCTATATAGTATATACCTGTGTGTCATCTCCCCTGTATATAGTATATACCTGTAGGTCATCTCCTCCTGTATATAGTATATACCTGTAGGTCATCTGCTCCTGTATATAGTATATACCTGTGTGTCATCTCCTCCTGTATATAGTATATACCTGTGTGTCATCTCCTCCTGTATATAGTATATACCTGTATGTCATCTCCTCCTGTATATATATGTACCTGTATGTCATCTCCTCTATATAGTATATACCTGTGTGTCATCTCTCCTGTATATAGTATATACCTGTGTGTCATCTCCTCCTGTATTAGACCTCGTTCACACGTTATTTGCTCAGTATTTTTACCTCAGTATTTGTAAGCTAAATTGGCAGCCTGATAAATCCCCAGCCAGCAGGAAGCCCTCCCCCTGGCAGTATATATTAGCTCACACATACACATAATAGACAGGTCATGTGACTGACAGCTGCCGTATTTCCTTTATGGTACATTTGTTGTAGTTTGTCTGCTTATTAATCAGATTTTTATTTTTGAAGGATAAGACCAGACTTGTGTGTGTTTTAGGGCGAGTTTCGTTTGTCAAGTTGTGTGTGTTGAGTTGCGTGTGGCGACATGTATGTAGCGACTTTTGTGAGATGAGTTGTGTGTGGCAACATGCGTGTAGCAACTTTTTGTGTGTCGAGTTGCATGTGACAGGTTAGTGTAGCAACTTGTGTGCAGCAAGTTTTGCGCATGGCGAGTTTTGCACGTGGCGAGTTTTGTGTGGTGCCTTTTGAGTATGTGCAAGTTTAGTGTGAAGAAATTTTGCATGTGTTGCAACTTTTGTGCATGTGGCAATTTTTCCGCATGTGCAAGTTTTGCGTGTGGCGAGTTTTCCATGAGGTGAGTTTTGCACTTGTGGCGAGTTTTGCAAGAGCCTAGTTTTTGCATGTGGTGAGTTCTGTGCGTGGCGAGTTTGAGCGGCGACTTTTGTGTTTCGACTTTTATGTGGCGAGGTTGGAGAATGTGTGGTGAAATGTGTGCTGAGGGTGATATGTGTTCAAGCACGTGGAAGTGCGTGGCGCATTTTGTGTGTGTGTTCATATCCCCGTGTGTGGTGAGTATCCCATGTCGGGGCCCCACCTTAGCAACTGTACGGTATATACTCTTTGGCGCCATCGCTCTCACTTTTACGTCCCCCTTGTTCACATCTGGCAGCTGTCAATTTGCCTCCAACACTTTTCCTTTCATTTTTTCCCATTATGTAGATAGGGGCAAAATTGTTTGGTGAATTGGAATGCGCGGGGTTAAAATTTCACCTCACAACATAGCCTATGACACTCTCGGGGTCCAGACGTGTGACTGTGCAAAATTTTGTGGCTGTAGCTTCAACGCCTCCAACACTTTTCCTTTCACTTTTTTCCCCATTATGTAGATAGGGGCAAAATTGTTTGGTGAATTGGAACGCGCGGGGTTAAAATTTCACCTCACAATATAGCCTTTGATGCTCTCGGGGTCCAGACGTGTGACTGTGCAAAATTTTGTGGCTGTAGCTTCAAAGCCTCCAACACTTTTCCTTTCATTTTTTCCCATTATGTAGATAGGGGCAAAATTGTTTGGTGAATTGGAATGCGCGGGGTTAAAATTTCACCTCACAACATAGCCTATGACGCTCTCGGGGTCCAGACGTGTGACTGTGCAAAATTTTGTGGCTGTAGCTGCGACGGTGCAGATGCCAATCCCGGACATACGTACACACATACACACATACACACATACACACATTCAGCTTTATATAGTAGATAACCCAGACTCCTCCATCAGACACAGAAAGAGAAGTGCGATCTGTCATTGCACAGAACACGTCTCCTCCAGAGTCCAGTGGTAGCGGCTTTACACCACTTCATCTGACGCTCGGCATTGTGCTTGGTGATGTACAGCTTCATGCAGCTGCGCGGCCATGAAGCTCTCGGTGGGGGTGTAGTGTTGGTGCTGACTCCAGAGGAGGTCTCGACTCTGCAGTTATGGGGTCAGCAGAGTGGTGGAGACTTTCTGTCCTCTGCTCCTTGGTACATGGCCCCCTGCACTGTAACGTTACGGGGTTTCCACTTCATGACTGAGTTGCTGTGTTTCCTTCCATTTCTCAATAATATCACTCACAGGTGATGGATGAAGAAATGTCATGGACTTTCTAAACCTCAGGTCAGTGTGAGTAGTAAGGACCGGAGTCATTGATGCAGTGTAGCAGAATGGCCGTACATTACTTGGAACAGTGAGGATTAGTAGAGCTGGATATGTAAAATGGCAGGTGGATCAGCAGAGCTGGTAGTACTAGATGAAGCAGTGCCAAATGTGCGGGCAGATCACAGGTACAGCAGAGATGAGCATGCAATCAGACATTTTGCAGCAGGAGTGTGTATAGCATACAGGAATAGCAGAACCTGGCAGATTCCCTGATACATTAGAGTCAGGGGTCAGACAACACATTGGAAAAGCAGAGGCAAGAAGGTTGGCAGGTACCTTTGGAGTGCCCCCCCAAGGGCTAGGGGTACTCGGTACCAGTTCCATCGGTTCCCAGGGGGATGTCACGGTGGCTGACCCGGTCCGTGGCACTGGGACATCCTTGTAAAAGGGAAAGGTCTTTAAAGTGAAAATGTTCGTGACGCCACCTGTGGTATTCGGGTCAGGGTGACCGACGCTGCTTTAAGGGGTCCGCTGGGGTGATGTTATGGCAGCTAGATGGTATACCTTCCCACAGGTGAAGTATGTCCCCAGGGCTTCCCGGTGTGTAGATGGTGGATGGTGAGAGGCGCGGTGAAGAACGAGGACACAAGGTTGCAGTCTCTTTACCTTTTACTGGAGGTTTCAGCATCCACAGTCCAGGACACCAGATCACAGGGCAGGCAGAGTCCAGCCGGTTTGGAGGCAAATCCAGAGTCCCCTTATCCAGGTAGAAATCAGTAGCCTTCCTCTAGCGCCATGTGTTGTAGTACCTTACTGCTAAGCGTCTCATAAGGTCCTCACAACTGTTGAATATGTTACAGATGTTATGTCTCTCTCTGTCCCCCAGATGGATAGGACAAACCCGTAAGACCAGTGGCTTGAGGCGTTTTACAGGGACTCTATCATGCCCCAGCCTCTAAGCGGTGCCACCTTGCCTCCTGGGTATAGGGCGGGCAGGTAACATAAAATTAACTGTCCTGCCGGTCTCTGGAGCAAGGCATAAAGGACTGTTGCTCCCTCGGTGTTCCGGCTACCGGGATCCTGTGCCTCAGAAGGAGGAAGCCTGTGCAGGGAAGAACTCCTCTGATATCCACTCCTTTGCTACGACTTCTTCACCCTCTCTACAATACAGTTCTCTTTCCGTGTCTCTTTCTGGAAGCTGCCGCACTCAGGGCAGGCACAGCTCCGTGTCCTTCTGTCTCAGCCTCTGACAGGATCCCACCCCTGTCAGGGACCAACTAACTGAGCGAAGCTCAGCCAGCAACTGCCTAACTTCCTTTCCAGGCAACCAGTTTTACCTAAGTGTGAAGAGTGTCCTAATAAATAGGAGCATAGCTCCCCCTGGTTGTCTGGAGTGCGAAATGTGTTGTATGTTTGTGACACCTGGATTCAGTTGTCCTTCTTTGCCTCCAAACGTAACATCACTCCCCCCTAGACGAGAATGATATTACTGCAATGACCAGGACCCTGGGGCGCTGCACCTTCATTCATTGTGGGCAGCAGAAGGAAAAGCAGAGATACGTTGGTAGTAGGGGGAGAACGCTGGATAACGCTCAGGAGAAGGAGAGTAATCAGGCAGAGCAAAGTAGTCAGGGTGATGAGACCTCTGGAAAGCACATGTTTGCAGAGCGCAGAACAACTTGGGGTCTGGTGAATCTCAATTTTTTTGTGAAATTCGAATCAATTCACTCATCTCTATCAGTGACAGATTAGGACATTTCACGTTCTGTCCCCAACTGTGACTCACGTTTTATGAATTTGACGTTAAAGGGAACCTGTCACCCCCAAAATCGAAGATGAGCTGCGGCCACCGGCATCAGGGGCTTATCTACAGCATTCTCTAATGCTGTAGATAAGCCCCCAAAGTATCCTGAAAGATGAGAAAAAGAGGTTAGATTATACTCACCCAGGGGTGGTCCCACTGCGGTGGGCGTCGCGGTCCGGGGCCTCCCATCTTCTTACGATGACGTCCTCTCGCAGACGCCGGGCCTGTCTGACCTTTCCCGGCGCCTGCGCACTGTAGTACAGACAAAGTACGCCTGCGCCGGAGCCACAGCGTGAAGACAAGAAGAGGACGTCATCGTAAGAAGATGGGAGGTGCTGGACCGGACCGCGATGCCCATCGGACCGGACCGCAGTGGACCGCCCCTGGGTGAGTATAATCTAAACTCTTTTTTTCATCGTTCAGGATACATCGGGGGCTTATCTGCAGCATTACAGAATGCTGTAGATAAACCCCTGATGCCGGTGGGCTTAGCACATCTTCGAGGGGGTGACAGGTTCCCTTTAATTACTGAATGCTCAGATACAAAAATGTAAAAAAATAGATTCAGGATTTTAGTTTTTGCCTTATGCTGCAAAACTAATGAGTGCAATTAATCCCAATGTTAATGAGAGTAAATCGGAGAATGTTTGACCCGCTAAGTGGGAGATATCAATGGCTTCTAACACATGTTGCACCTTGTTACTAGTCTCTTTACAGAAGTGCTAAACGGCTCTTTATAATTTTACATTTTGTTAATTAGTCTCTAGATACATGAGAACTATGTGTCGTCCTCGGCTTAGAGAGGTCCTCCACTCAGCTGGACTCGGTATTTGAAGTTTTGTATTTGCATTTTACATATAGACATAAAAAAGTAACAAAAAAACTCCTAAAAAAACAAAATTAACTTTTAATCCAAAAATATAGTTTTTTCCCCCAGTTTTTGAATTGTTTATTTCGGTGACTAATAGTCACATCCATAGAGCTGAATGACAATAAAAAAGTCTGAGGATTCTTACAGTACTAAAGGCGTCACGCTCGCAGATTGCCGGTAGGATCATTAATATTTTAAAGGTGACATCATAAAATATTTACAACGTGTGAAATTAATGTAAACATTTTTATGTATCTGCATCTCCGACATGATTATCCGCGTTTCACAGGCCCGGTTTTAATTAAAGCCATAAACAAAGCTGTTTTGTTTAACTTGTGCAGTCAATAAAAGTCGCCCGCTTCGGGCATTTATTGGATTTAACTTTTTGGAGTTAGTGAATGTGCAAAAACCAAGAGTAATAACGCGGCAAGAAGGAAATCCATCATGGCCGACCACCTTTACGGTGTTACTAGGGTAAACTGAGCATTTACATGTGAGCCCTGGATTACGCTCATTTTTACCTAGATTTGAATAGTGAGACAAAGGGGTGGAGCGTAGCATTTCTGTTCTCCTATAGCAGTTGAAGAGGTGGCACAGGCAGCCAGAAACGTGTCTTATAAATTTCATTGGAAAGAAAATGCTATGGATACAGAAGATGCAGCGCGCCCTATCACAGGTTCAATGTAGAGAATCAATTCTAAAATCAAATTATAACTAATGATGCAAAGTTTGGGGGATTTAAATTCAAAAGTTTGAGGATTGGGAAGCATTAAAAAACATAACAAACCCTCTCATTCTCCACTCTCCTCGATCCATCACAAACGAGTCATGCCACCACACAATCGCTTGTCTTCGGACCTCCTTTTGTTCCAGAACTCCGGTGCTGCTGTTCTTCACTATTTCCCATGCCGTCACTTAAGGTACGAGCACGTCTGATGCTATCGGTGTGAGTCTGATGATGTCGGTGTGATTCACACCTTATGTGACCCCGAGTAGCACATATCATAAATGTTAACGCGTTTCACGTCTCATGTGATGGGGTGAAGATTTGGGAAGAATGGCAGAGTCGGGGAATGGAAACAACAAGAGGAGAGAAGATAAAGGAATCTTGGGGGACCGGGAGGAGTGTGTTGAGGAAACATATGGCTAATACCATATCATGTGACGATGCACATAAAACTCATCCATTCAGCTGCGACTTTCCTGCATGAAAAAGCCCCAATCACTATTGAAATAAACTGGGGTCATTTCATATTTCACATCCACAGTATAAGCCTCTAGCAAATAGATGCGGGGTTAAATCTGACATTTGGGAATATACACTCAATATGTATGAAAATACTGTTATACAGTGCTCAAATAATAGCACCATCCAGTGCTCAAATATTATCACCATGCAGTGCTGAAATATTAGCGCCATACAGTGCTGAAATATTATCACCATACAGTGATCAAATATTATCACCATACAGTGCTGAAATATTATCGCTTTACAGTGCTCAAATATTATCATCATTCAGTGCTGAAATACTATCGCCATTCAGTGCGCAAATATTATCATCATAAAGTGATCAAATATTATGACCATACAGTGCTGAAATAATATCGCCATACAGTGATCAAATATTATCACCATTTAGTAATCAAATATTATTGCCATACAGTGATCAAATATTATGACCATACAGTGCTGAAAAATATTACCATACAATGCTCAAATGATATCACCATATCAATCTTAAATAATATCACCATATAGTACTCAATTAATACCACTATATAATGCTCAAATAATGTCATCATACAGTAATCAATTAATTAAACATCAAAACCAGGATGCTTATCCATCCAAGACAAAGAAGAGCGCCCAAAAAATTGCACAAGTTTATTTCAATATATTAAAGACACACATAATAATAATAATAATAATAATAATAATAAAGCAAGATGTCTCAACGGAGAGAGATGTCACCAATTGTGCTGGGTTCACACTGTGTTAGTGTGACCCGTTTAACGGACTACGTTACACCGCGGCATTACTTTTAATGGTGAACGCATCGCTAGCGCACGCCCACAATGGGCGTGCGCTAGCGATGTGCCATCATTGAGTGACGGACCCGAGACGCGGGCTGCAGCGATTCCGGGTCTGTCACTGTTAGCGCACTGCTAGCACAGATGGAGCTAGCAGATGCTCCATCTGCGCTAGCGCTGTGCAAACGTCGGCACTTGCGCTAGTGCAGTCCGTTTAACGGATGTGTTGAACGGACTGCACAACGCAAGTGTGAACTCAGCCTAATAATGTCCCTCGGACCGGGACAGGACCTGTTATGACTATTATGGGTAATTAAACCTTATACAGCACTTGTATTCGCACTTTATCTAGAGACAGACATGTGGTAATAGTACCGGTAATGAATATTTAAATAAACTGAACTGCCACAGTCTGTTTCTGGTTAGATATAATTGATGATGACTAGTGTTGAGCATTCCGATACCGCAAGTATCGGGTATCGGCCGATACTTGCGGTATCCGAATTCCGATACCGAATTCCGATACTTCCCGCGTATCGGATAACGGAATCGGAAGTTCCCAGAATTCAAACTGAACGCAGCAGCCAATGAGGAATGATTGGAAGTGTGGGCACATCCTGTTTAGCATGGTGGGCATGTAAGTACTGGCAAGGCTGTGATTGGCTGCTGAAATGATGTCACTCTGCACTATAAAAAACGCTGCCGCCATTTTGCGCTCACTGTGCTGTGATTTCAGTTAGGGACAGGACGCTGTGTTCTAACTGAGGGCCAGTTGAGATAGCTAATTGCTTTTTTTTCCTTTCCCAAGGCTAATTTAGCAAAACGCTGTGTGTTCTTCACTGTTCACCTTGCTCTTGCCTTGCAGCGCTGTTTTAACAGCGTTCTGCAAGGTCTGTGTGTGTGTGTGTGTGCAGCTCACTCTGTAGTCTGTGTGCAGCCATATACCCGGTTGTATTCAGCTCAGGGGGGGTTCACACTGCCTCACACAGTTGTCCTTTTTTGCTCATAGTGCAGCCTGCTGCACATTTTTTCTCAAATTTCCTATTAGTGTTTTTCCACCCGTCTCCAGCTAAATTGTGGAAAAACACTACATAGGATAACCTAGAGGGGTTTTTTTGGGCCTTGCAGAGCCGTTTACGGCTGTCTGCACGGTCTCCGTGTGAGCGCAGCTCGCCCTGTAGTCTGTGTGCAGCCATAGCCGGTTGGATTCAGCTCAGGGTTCGTTACTGCCTCATACCTTGAAAAAATTTTTCCTTTTTTTCAAATAGTGCAGCCTGTTTAAAATTTAAAAAAAAAATTCCTATTAGTGTTTTTCCACCCGTCTCCAGCTAAATTGTGGAAAAACACTACATAGGATAACCTAGAGGGTTTTTTTTGGGCCTTGCAGCGCCGTTTACGGCTGTCTGCACGGTCTCCGTGTGAGCGTAGCTCGCCCTGTAGTCTGTGTGCAGCCATAGCCGGTTGGATTCAGCTCAGGGTGCGTTACTGCCTCATACCTTGAAAAAAAATTTCCTTTTTTTCAAATAGTGCAGCCTGTTTAAAATTTAAAAAAAAAAAATTCCTATTAGTGTCTTTCCACCCGTCTCCAGCTAAAGAGTGGAAAAACACTACATAGGATAACCTAGAGGAGGGTTTTTGGGCCTTGCAGCGCCGTTTACGGCTGTCTGCACGGTCTCCGTGTGAGCGCAGCTCGCCCTGTAGTCTGTGTGCAGCCATAGCCGGTTGGATTCAGCTCAGGGTGCGTTACTGCCTCATACCTTGAAAAAAAATTTCCTTTTTTTCAAATAGTGCAGCCTGTTTAAAATTTAAAAAAAAATTTCCTATTAGTGTCTTTCCACCCGTCTCCAGCTAAATAGTGGAAAAACACTACATAGGATAACCTAGAGGAGGGTTTTTGGGCCTTGCAGCGCCGTTTACGGCTGTCTGCATGGTCCCCGTGTGAGTTAAACTTGCTCTGTAGTCCGATCTGCAGAAAAAAAAAAGTAAAGTTCACCAAGCACCACTTAACACTTGTGTAGGCCACATTTGAAAAATAATAAAGTTTAGTCCACACTTTACAACATTAGTGTTTCTTACACCTGTTAGGAGGAGCATTTCAGGAATAAGCACACTAAGGCCTTTGTACTTTTCTGCTTATCTTTATCTGTCAACCAAGATGAAGAGGGCAGGGAGTAAGGCATGTGGGCGTGGGCGCGGAGCAGGGAGAGGAGCAGGGAGAGGACGTGGTGATTCTGTGCCTGCTGCGGGCACCGGTGACTCGTCGTCACTCAGTTTCAGCAGGGAACAGTCGCAGCAGCTTTGTCGGAGAGCGCCGTGCACCGCTGCTGCGTGAAGATCAAATTGAAGCCGTTGTCGGGTGGATGGCAGCTAACGCCTCGGCATCGACTTCAGTTAGTGCCACATCCTCTCAGGCACAGAGCACTGGAGAGCAGCCATCTGTCTCTTCACCACCTGCCAAATTGGCCAGGCAGTCAGAGAGCCCAGGACAGGAGCCGTCTCTACTTCTGTTCTCTGAATCTCTTGGCTTGGAAACAGGGGGCCAGCCAAGCAGCATTGGAGAAATGGAAGAAGAGGCAGTGTGCAGTGATGCCCAACAGCTTTGTCTCTCTGACTCTGAAGAGGCGGGTGAGCCAGTGCCTCCGGTGACCACAGCGCAGTACGCATCTGATGATGAAACTCAGGTGCCGCTTTCTGGTGCGTACTGTGCTGCCGAGACTACCCAGGAGGAGCAGTTGGTGGCAGAGGGTAGTGGAGATGATGAGGTCGTTGACCCATCGTGGCGTGAGGAACAGGAAGGTGGTGGGAGCAGCTCTGAGGAAGAGATTCCCCTTACGGGCCAAAGAGGGAGAGGGAGGGGGAAGACTGCGGAGCCTGTAGCCTCCACTTTGGCACCCGTTAGGAGCCTGTCTATTTCCAAAGCCAAAAAGGGCGCTCCCAAGACTTGCAGTGCCTGGTCCTTTTTTGACACAGTTGCAGATGACATTTGTTTTGTCAAATGCAAGCTGTGTCATCAGAAAGTCAAAAGAGGGAAAAGTGTCAGCAACCTCAATACCACAAATATGTGGAAACATGTGCGGACCAGGCACGCGGTGGAGTTACAGAAACACACTGAAGATGTAGGCCAACCAACAGCGGCAGCTACCACCTCTTCAGCTCGTGTTGACTCTTCCTCCAGCTCACGCACAGCTGGTTTGGCTTCCTCCCAGGATCGCCATGGAAGAACCTCTGGCACTGTTGTCCAGAGACCTTGTGTAATTCCACCCACAGCACCACCTTCCCAGTCATCCTCACACTCCCAGTCTACTCTACAGCCATCGGTAGTACAGGCATGGGAGAAAAGGCGGGCATTCTCGGCCAACCACCCCCGAGCACAGGCTCTGAATGCAGGCATTGCCAAACTGTTGTCCCTGGAAATGCTCTCATTCAGGCTGGTGGAGACTGACAGCTTCCGTGACTTGATGGCATTGGCAGTCCCACAGTACAAGGTGCCCAGCCGCTTTTACTTCAGCAGGCAAGCTGTCCCTGCCCTGCACAGGCATGTTGAGGGAAACATAAAACATGCGCTACTGAACGCCGTCAGTAGCAAGGTCCACCTCACCACCGATGCGTGGACCAGTCAGCATGGACAGGGGCGATACGTTTCCCTCACTGCCCATTGGGTTAATGTTGTTGAGCCAGGTACAGATCGTGCGAGTGGCGCAGGAAGTGTCCTGCCCACTCCAAGGATTGCAGGAATCCAGTCTGTACGCATTGACTCCTCCTCTTACACAAGTTCCTCAGAATCATCTCTGCAGGAGCCGTCACAGCCCACCTCCACATGGACCCGTGAACGTTTACCTATGACCGACATGAGCACAGCCGTGGCCAAACGTCAGCAGGCCGTCTTGAAACTAGTTTCATTGGGGAATCGAAGCCACACAGCGCAGGAGCTCTGGAATGCCATCAAGCAGGAGAGCGATGTGTGGTTACTGCCAGCGAATCTCCAGCCAGGCATGGTAGTGTGTGACAATGGCCGAAATCTGGTGGCAGCTTTGGCCCTTGGCAACCTCACTCACATCCCATGTCTGGCACATGTGCTCAATTTGGTTGTGCAGAGTTTTCTGAGGGACTATCCGGATCTTGATGCACTGCTGCACAAGGTCCGCCTAGAGTGTGCTCACTTGCGGCGTTCCAGCTTGGCAAGATCCCGCATTGCTGCTCTGCAGCGCCGATTCCGCCTTCCGGAAGACCGCATCATATGTGACCTACCTACCCGGTGGAATTCCACATTACATATGTTGGAGCGGTTGTGTGAGCAGCAGCAAGCAGTTATGGAGTACCAGCTGCATCAGGCGCTAAAAAGTCGCAGTCAGCGCCGATCAGACTTCACAACCACAGAGTGGGCCACTATGAAGGACGTCTGCCAGGTTTTGCGTCCTTTTGATTATTCCACGCGGATGGCAAGTGCAGATGATGCACTAGTCAGCATGACTGTCCCCCTTATCTGCCTGCTTCAGCAAACTTTGCAAGGGTTAAGGGATGATGTTGTGGAAGAGGTGGAGGATGAGGAGTCACCTTTTCCATCAGCTTCTGGAGAGTCAGCGCCACGTGGTTCCTCACAAAGGGGTACGCAGGGGCCACTTTGTGAGGAGGATGAGGAGGAGTCAATGGAGGAGGAAGAGCTCCGTCCAGAGGAGGGAGCGACACAATTGTCCAGTGGTCAGTGTGTACAGCGAGGGTGGGGTGATGACGAGCGGGCAGAGATCATGTCTCAAGCAGGGGACAGCGTTTCTGGGCCAGTTGGGAGTCTGCAGCACATGGTGGATTTCATGCTGCAGTGCCTGAGAAACGACCGCCGCATCGAGCACATTCTCAACATGCCTGATTATTGGGTGTTCACCCTCCTCGATCCTCGCTACCGGGACAACGTCCAAACCCTCATCCCAGCGTTGACCCGGGAGCGTAAATTGCGGGAGTACCACGACACACTGGTGAATTCCATCATCTTCTCCAGTCCAACTGAGAGGAGTGCTGCTAGTGCTTTACAAAGCAGCTCAGTGCGTCGAGGCAGTGGGGGAGGCTCTGCCCAAAGAGGGAGCAGAAGCAGTGCCTCTGCCCAAGGCAAGCCCAGTATGGCACAACTCTGGCACACTTTTGTGTGCCCGCCCCAAATGTCTACACCATCACCGGCGGCTCCAGTCAGCAGGAGGCAACGGTTCCGTCAGATGGTGACAGACTACATGGCTTGCCCTCTTACTGTACTCCCAGACGGCTCTTCCCCGTTCAAGTTTTGGGTCTCTAAGCTGGATACATGGCCAGAGCTAAGCCAGTATGCATTGGAGGTGCTGGCTTGCATTGGTGGTGTACTAACAGACCGTCGCATGCGATAACGTTGACCGGCTTACTTTCCTGAAAATGAACCAGGCCTGGATCTCGCAGGAATTTGCCACTCCTCTGCCTGATTAAGTAATTGGGTGTCATCCAGGTCTCCCGCGGTGTTCATCTTTCTACCACCTGAACTGCTATTCCTGGGCTCCAACACCGCCAGTTGCGGCTCAGAAGTGCAGGCTGCACAGTAAAAACATACGACCCAGTGTTATTGGGTTTCAGTAACGTCAGCTGATCCCCAGCTGTGTAGCCGGCAATGTGTCCTGCGACCGCCACGCTGGCACAACAACCTAAATGTAAGGGAACCTGTCCCCCCCCCGTCGTTTGTTACTGAAAGAGCCATCTTGTGCAGCACTAATGCTGCACAAGGAAAAGGTAGCTCTTTTAGTTTAGCTCCTTGCACACGCAGAACTTAACACTTATAAAATGTGTTCACTGATACCGTTATACCGTCCCGAAGCTGGGACTTTCCTTCGTAATGTGACGCAGCACAGCCGTCATTCCTACCCCCTTGGTGCCATGCGCTGCCTCCTCAGCATTGTTTTAAGCTGTCACGGAGCCTGCGCTGTTCTGTTATCCCTTGGCCATGCCCTATTTGCGCTGCCTGTCTTCTGACATAATTTGGTGTCAGGCTGGCTGCGCCTGTGCGGCCGCGCTGCCCGAGATCCCGCCTCGCAGTGTCTTCTGATTGAATCACACTGCGGGCCTGGGATCCATGGGCATGCGCAGTGCATATCTTCCCCTCGGGCTCTCGCTCATCTCCCTCCGCCTTCTTTAGACTGTGCGCCGTCAGCTGATCCCTAATAGCATGCCACGGCCGTGACACCGCACAGTCTGAAGAAGAGGGAAGGAGGGGAGTGAGAGTTGAGGATATGCACTGTGCATGCCCATGGATCCAAGGCCCGCAGTGGGATTACGTTAGACGACACTGCGAGGTGGGATCTGGAGCAGCGTGGACGCACAGGCACTGACAGCCTGACACCAAGTTATGTCAGAAAACAGGCAGCGCTAATTGGGCATGGCCAAGGGATAACAGAACAGCGCAGGCTCCGTGACAGCTTAAAACAACGCTGAGGAGGCAGCGCACGGCACCAAGGGGATAGGAATGACAGCTGTGCTGTGTCCCATTACGAAGGAAATTTGCACCTCCGGGACGGTATTACGGTATAAGGGGACACATTTTTAGTGTTTACTTCTGTGTTTGCAAGGAGCATAATTAAAAGAGCAACCTTTTCCTTTTGCATCCTTAGTGCTGCACAAGATGGCTCTTTCAGCTACAAACGTCTTGGGGGGGGGTTAAAGGTTCCCTTTCAGCTTGCTCCAATCAGGCTTTGGCCTACACTCTGTTCCTCTGCTCCTCCTGCTGTCCCTGGGCTCTGACACCGCCAGTTGGTGCCTGGAAGTGCTGTCTGCACAGTCAACAGTCGCTCCTCTGTTATTGGGGTTCAGTAACGTCAGCTGATCCCCAGCTGTGTGTGCGGCAATACCTCCAATCTTCTCCTCCTGCTGTCCCTGGGCTCTAACACCGCCAGTTGGTGCCTGGAAGTGCTGTCTGCACAGTCAACAGTCGCTCCTCTGTTATTGGGGTTCAGTAACGTCAGCTGATCCCCAGCTGTGTGTGCGTCAATACCTCCAATCTGCTCCTCCTGCTGTCCCTGGGCTCTAACACCGCCAGTTGGTGCCTGGAAGTGCTGTCTGCACAGTCAACAGTCGCTCCTCTGTTATTGGGGTTCAGTAACGTCAGCTGATCCCCAGCTGTGTATCCGGCAACGTGTCATGCGACCACCACGCTGGCACAACTAAAATGTAAGGGGACCTCCCCCCCCTCCCCCACCTAGGCGTTTGTTACTGAAAGAGCCACCTTGTGCAGCACTAATACTGCACAAGGAAAAGGTCGCTCTTGAAATTATGCTCCTTGCAAACGCTGAACTACACACTCATGTAATGTGTCCCCTCACACCGTCCAACCGTCCCGGAGGTGGGACTTTCCTTTGTAATGTGACGCAGCACAGCCGTCATTGCTACCCCCTTGGCACCGTGCGCTGCCTCCTTAGCGTTGTTTGATTCCGTCATGGACCCTGCGCTGTTATGTTATCCCTTGGCCATGCACAGTTTGCGCTGCCCGTCCTCTGACATCATTTGTTGTCGTCCTGGCTGCGCCTGTGCGTCCACGCTGCCCGAAATCCCACCTCGCAGTGTCGTCTAATGTGATCCCACAGTGGGCCTGGTATCCATGGCCATGCGCAGTGCATATACTAGCCTCTCACTCCCCTTCTTCACGCTTTTTCAGACTAGGCGGCGTCAGCTGATCCCTAATAGCATGCCACGGCCGTGACGCCGCACAGTCTGAAGAAGCAGGAAGGAGGTGAGTGAGAGGCGATGATATGCACTGCGCATGCCCATGGATCCCTGGCCCGCAGTGGGATTACATTAGATGACACTGCGAGGTTGGATCTCGTGCAGCTTGGATGCACAGGCACTGCCAGCCTGACACCTAAATGATGTCAGAAGACGGGCACCGCTAACTGTGCATGGCCAAGGGATAACATTACAGCGCGGGCTCCATGACAGAACCAAACAACGTTGAGGAGGTGGCGCACGGCACCAAGGGGGTTGGAATGACGGCTGTGCTGTGTCACATTACAAAGGAAAGTCCCACTTCCGGGACGGTTTGACGGTGTGAGGGGACACATTATATGAGTGTGTACTTCAGCGTTTGCAAGGAGCATAATTTTCGGAGCCACCATTTTCCATGTGCAGTATTACTGCTGTACAAGATGGCTCTTTCAGCAACAAATGCCTGGGGGGGGCGGGGTTAAAGGTTCCCTTTCAACTTGCTCCACTGCAGGCTTCGGCCTATACTCTGCTCCTCTTTGATTCCCTGGGTTTCAACACTGTCAGTTGCCACCTGGAAGTGTTGTCTACACAGAAAAAACACTAGCTGATGTGTCAGTGGGGTTCAGCACCGCCAGCTGTTCCCCTGCTGTGTAGTCGGCAACGTGTCCAGCACAAGCCACGCTGGCACAACAGAACAAAAGCTGCCACCAGTGCAGGCTTCGGCCTACACTCTGCTCCTCTCCTCCTCCTGCTGCCCCTGGGCTCAAACACCGCTAGTTTTTGCCCGGAAGTGCTAGCTGCACAGAGAAAAACACCAGCTAGTGTGTTAGTGGGGTTCAGCACCGCCAGCTGTTCCCCTGCTGTGTAGCCGGCAACGTGACCTGCAAACGCCACGCAGGCACATGAACTGAAATTAAAGGGACCCTGCCACCCACCCCAAGGTGTTTCTATGTATAACAGCTACCTTATACAGCAGTAATGCTGCATTTGTACAAGGTGGCTGACTTTTTATCCTTGCCAACGTGGAACTCAACACGTACAAAATGTGTCTCATTGAGACCATTCCACTGTCCCTGAGGTGTGACTTTCCTTTCTAATGACACGCACCACCCCCCTTGGTAGCGCTGCCCGTCTTCTGACATCATTGGTTGGCTGCCTGTGCCTGTGCGTCCGCCCTGCCCGACACAACCCCCCTTGTTGTCTCATATATTTTGGCTGCGAGGGTGTGATTGATGGGCATTTGCAGTGCATATGTTCGCCTGTCTTAACTCATCTCCTTCCGCCTTCTTCAGACTGTGCGGCCTCATGGCCGTGGTAGGCGATAAGGGATCAGCTGAGGCCGCCCAGTCTGAAGCAGGTGTAAGGACATGTGTGAGCGACAAACATATTTACTGCACAAGGCCACAAATCCCAGCCACGCAGTGTGATTTTTTGAAAACACACTGCGGGTCTGGGATTCATGGCCATTGCTAACCGCACCGGCCAACATGAAATGAGGTGAGAAGACAGGCAGCGCTCACAGCGCATGGCCAAGGGATCACAATAGCGCAGACTCCTGTACAGCAAATAACAACGCTTAGGAGGCTGCGCCGAGCACCAAGGCGTTATTTATGTGCACCTGTGCTGCGTCTCCTTAAAAAGACAAGTCACGCCTCCAATACAGAACTGAACTACTGTTCAATGGGCTAAATTGTGTACGTCTTTCATTCTGCGTGTGCAATGAGCAAAACTTAAAGGGCAACCTTTAACTTGTGGAGCTTAACTGCTGCACAAGGTGTGGCTCTTCAACATTGTAACACCTGAGGGTGGGTTAAAGGTTACCTTTGAAATTGGTTCAAGTAGGCTTCCGCCTACACTCTGCTCCTCCTGCAGACCCTGGGCTCTAACTACGCCAGTTGGGGCCCGGAAGTGCTGGCTGCACAGAGAAAAACACCCACCATTGTGTCAGTGGGGTTCAGCACCGCAGGCTGTTCCCCTGCTGTGTAGCCGGCATCGTGTCCAGCACAAGCCACGCTGGCACAACAGACCAAAAGCTGCCACCAGTGCAGGCTTCGGCCTACACTCTGCTCCTCTCCTCCTCCTGCTGACCCTGGGCTATAACACCGCCAGTTGTAGCCTGGAAGTGCTAGCTGCACAGAGAAAAACACCCGCCAATGTGTTAGTTGGGTTCAGCAGCGCCAGCTGTTCCCCTGCTGTGTAGCAGGCATCGTGTCCAGCACAAGCCACGCTGGCAAAACAGACCAAAAGCTGCCACCAGTGCAGGCTTCGGCCTACACTCTGCTCCTCTCCTCCTCCTGCTGCCCCTGGGCTCAAACACCGCTAGTTTTTGCCCGGAAGTGCTAGCTGCACAGAGAAAAACACCAGCCAATGTGTTAGTGGGGTTCAGCAACGCCAGCTGTTCCCCTGCCGTGTAGCTGGCAACGTGTCCTGCAAACGCCATGCAGGCACCTGAACTGAAATTAAAGGGAACCTGGCCCCACCCCCCCAGGTCTTTCTATGTATAACAGCCACCTAGTAGAGCAGTACTGCTGCATTTGTACAAGGTGGCTGATTTTTTCTCATTGCCCACGTTGAATTAAACACGTAAAATATGTGTCTCATTACAGACCATTACAATGTCCCTGAGGTGTGACTTTCCTTTTTAATGACACGCACCACCCCCCTTGGTAGCGCTGCCCGTCTTCTGACATCATTGGTTGGCTGCCTGTGCCTGTGCGTCCGCCATGCCCGACACAACCCCCCTCGTTGTCTCATATATTTTGGCTGCGAGAGTGTGATTGATGGGCATGTGCAGTGCATATGTTCGCCTGTCTTAACTCATCTCCTTCCGCCTTCTTCAGACTGTGCGGCCTCATGGCCGTGGTAGGCGATAAGGGATCAGCTGAGGCCACCCATTCTGAAGCAGGTGTAAGGACATGTGTGAGCGGCAAACATATTTACTGCACAAGGCCACGAATCCCAGCCACGCAGTGCGATTTTTTGAAAACACACTGCGGGCCTGGGATTCATGGCCATTGCTAACCGCAGCGGCCAACATGAAATGAGGTGAGAAGACAGGCAGCGCTCACAGCGCATGGCCAAGGGATCAATCCCAATAGCGCAGACTCCTGTACAGCAAATAACAACACTCAGGAATCTGCGCCCAGCACCTAGGTGTAAATTTTGACACCTGTGCTGCGTCTCCTTAAAAAGATAAGTCACGCCGCCACTACTGTTTGACAGTATAATGGTCTAAATAGTGTACGTGTTTTATTCAGCGTGTGCAAGGAGCAAAATTAATAGAGCAACCTTTGACTTGTGCAGCATTAATGCTGCACAAGGTGTGGCTCTTGTACCTTGCAACACCTGAGGGGGGGTTAAAGGTAACTTTTGAAATTGGTTCAACTAGGCTTCGGCCTACACTCTGCTCCTCTCCTCCTCCTGCTGACCCTGGGCTCTAACACCGCTAGTTTTTGCCCGGAAATGCGAGCTGCACAGAGAAAAACACCAGCCAATGTGTTAGTGGGGTTCAGCACCGCCAGCTGTTCCCCTGCTGTGTAGCCGGCATCGTGTCCAGCACAAGCCACGCTGGCACAACAGACCAAAAGCTGCCACCAGTGCAGGCCTCGGCCTACACTCTGCTCCTCTCCTCCTCCTGCTGCCCCTGGCCTCAAACACCGCTAGTTTTTGCCCGGAAGTGCTAGCTGCACAGAGAAAAACACCCATCAATGTGTTAGTTGGGTTCAGCAGCGCCAGCTGTTCCCCTGCTGTGTAGCAGGCATCGTGTCCAGCACAAGCCACGCTGGCACAACAGACCAAAAGCTGCCACCAGTGCAGGCTTCGGCCTACACTTTGCTCCTCTCCTCCTCCTGCTGATCCTGGGCTCTAACACCGCCAGTTTTTGCCTGGACGTGCTAGCTGCACAGAGAAAAACACCAGTCAATGTGTCAGTGGGGTTCAGCACCGCCAGCTGTTCCCCTGCTGTGTAGCTGGCAACGTGTCCTGCAAACGCCATGCAGGCACCTGAACTGAAATTAAAGGGAACCAGCCCCCACCCCCCCAGGTGTTTCTATGTATAACAGCCACCTTGTACAGCAGTACTGCTGCATTTGTACAAGGTGGCTGACTTTCTCCTTGCCCACGTTTAATTAAACACGTACTAAATGTGTCTCATTGAGACCATTCCACTGTCCCTGAGGTGTGACTTTCCTTTCTAATGATACGCAGCACCACCCTTGGTAGCGCTTCCCGTCTTTTGACATCATTGGTTAGCTGGCTGCGCCTGTGCGTCTGCCCTGCTCGAAACAACGCCCCTCGGTGTCTTATTTTTTTGGACAGCGAGGGTGTGATTGATGGGCATGTGTAGTGCATATGTTTGCCTGTGTTCACTCATCACCTTCCGCCTTCTTCAGACTGGGTGGCCTCATGGCCGCGGCATGCGATAAGGGATCAGATGAGGCCGCCCAGTCTGAAGCAGGTGTAAGGACATGTGTGAGCGGCAAACATATTTACTGCACAAGGCCACGAATCCCAGCCACGCAGTGTGAATTTTTGAAAACACACTGTGGGTCTGGGATTCATGTCCATCGCTAACCGCAACGGCCGACATGAAATGAGGTCAGAAGACAGGAAGCGCTCACAGCGTATGCCCAAGGGATAACAATAGCGCAGTCTCCTGTAAAGCAAATAACAACGCTCAGGAAGCTGCGCCCATGCACCAAGGTGTTATTTTGGACACCTGTGCTGCGTCTCCTTAAAAAGACAAGTCACGCCTCCACTATTGTTTGACAGTATAATGGGCTAAATAGTGTACGTGTTTTATTCAGCGTGTGCAAGGAGCAAAATTAATAGAGTTACCTTTTACTTGTGCAGCATTAATGCTGCACAAGGTGTGGCTCTTGTACCTTGCAACACCTGAGGGGGGGGGGGTTAAAGGTTACCTTGGAAATTGGTTCAACTAGGCTTCGGCCTACACTCTGCTCCTCTCCTCCTCCTGCTGACCCTGGGCTCTAACACCGCTAGTTTTTGCCCGGAAGTGCTAGCTGCACAGAGAAAAACACCAGCCAATGTGTCAGTGGGGTTCAGCACCGCCAGCTGTTCCCCTGCTGTGTAGCCGGCATCGTGTCCAGCACAAGCCACGCTGGCACAACAGACCAAAAGCTGCCACCAGTGCAGGCTTCGGCCTACACTCTGCTACTCTCCTCCTCCTGCTGATCCTGGGCTCAAACACCGCCAGTTTTTGCCCAGACATGCTAGCTGCACAGAGAAGAACACCAGCCAATGTGTTAGTGGGGTTCAGCACCGCCAGCTGTTCCCCTGCTGTGTAGCCGGCAACGTGACCTGCAAACGCCACGCAGGCACATGAACTGAAATTAAAGGGACCCTGCCACCCACCCCAAGGTGTTTCTATGTATAACAGCTACCTTGTACAGCAGTAATGCTGCATTTGTACAAGGTGGCTCAACACGTACAAAATGTGTCTCATTAAGACCATTCCACTGTCCCTGAGGTGTGACTTTCCTTTCTAATGATACGCAGCACCACCCTTGGTAGCGCTTCCCGTCTTCTGACATCATTGGTTGGCTGGCTGCGCCTGTGCGTCCGCCCTGCCTGAAACAATGCTCCTTGTTGTCTTACTTATTTTGACTGCGAGGGTGTGATTGATGGGCACGAGCAGTGCATATCTTCGCCTGTCTTAACTCATCTCCTTCCGCCTTCTTTAGACTGTGCGGCCTCATGGCCGCGGCATGCGAGAAGGGATCAGCTGTGGCCGCCCAGCCTGATGCAGGTGTAAGGACATGAGTGACAGGCGAAAAAATTTACTGCGCAAGGTCACGAATCCCAGCCCCGTAGTGTGACTTAAAGAAAAGACACTGCGGGTCTGGGTTTCATGGCCATCGCTAACCGCACCGGCCAACATGAAATGAGGTCAGAAGACAGGCAGCGCTCACAGCGCATGGCCAAGGGATAACAAGAGCGCAGACTCCTGTACAGCAAATAACAACGCTCATGATGCTGCGCCCATGCACCAAGGTGTTATTTTGGACACCTGTGCTGGGTCTCCTTAAAAAGACAAGTCACGCCTCCACTACTGTTTGACAGTATAATGGGCTAAATAGTGTAAGTGTTTTATTCAGCGTGTGCAAGGAGCAAAATTAATACACAGCCGTCATTCCTACCCACTTGGTGCCATGCGCTGCCTCCTCAGCGTTGTTTTAAGCTGTCACGGAGCCTGCGCTGTTCTGTTATCCCTTGGCCATGCCCTATTTGCGCTGCCTGTCTTCTGACATAATTTGGTGTCAGGCTGGCTGCGCCTGTGCGGCCGCGCTGCCCGAGATCCCGCCTCGCAGTGTCTTCTGATTGAATCACACTGCGGGCCTGGGATCCATGGGCATGCGCAGTGCATATCTTCCCCTCGGGCTCTCGCTCATCTCCCTCCGCCTTCTTTAGACTGTGCGCCGTCAGCTGATCCCTAATAGCATGCCACGGCCGTGACACCGCACAGTCTGAAGAAGAGGGAAGGAGGGGAGTGAGAGTTGAGGATATGCACTGTGCATGCCCATGGATCCAAGGCCCGCAGTGGGATTACGTTAGACGACACTGCGAGGTGGGATCTGGAGCAGCGTGGACGCACAGGCACTGACAGCCTGACACCAAATTATGTCAGAAGACAGGCAGCGCTAATTGGGCATGGCCAAGGGATAACAGAACAGCGCAGACTCCGTGACAGCTTAAAACAACGCTGAGGAGGCAGCGCACAGCACCAAGGGGATAGGAATGACAGCTGTGCTGTGTCCCATTACGAAGGAAATTTGCACCTCCGGGACGGTTTTACGGTATAAGGGGACACATTTTTAGTGTTTACTTCTGTGTTTGCAAGGAGCATAATTAAAAGAGCAACCTTTTCCTTTTGCATCCTTAGTGCTGCACAAGATGGCTCTTTCAGCTACAAACGTCTTGGGGGGGGGGGGTTAAAGGTTCCCTTTCAACTTGCTCCAATCAGGCTTCGGCCTACACTCTGTTCCTCTGCTCCTCCTGCTGTCCCTGGGCTCTGACACCGCCAGTTGGTGCCTGGAAGTGCTGTCTGCACAGTCAACAGTCGCTCCTCTGTTATTGGGGTTCAGTAACGTCAGCTGATCCCCAGCTGTGTGTGCGGCAATACCTCCAATCTTCTCCTCCTGCTGTCCCTGGGCTCTAACACCGCCAGTTGGTGCCTGGAAGTGCTGTCTGCACAGTCAACAGTCGCTCCTCTGTTATTGGGGTTCAGTAACGTCAGCTGATCCCCAGCTGTGTGTGCGGCAATACCTCCAATCTTCTCCTCCTGCTGTCCCTGGGCTCTAACACCGCCAGTTGGTGCCTGGAAGTGCTGTCTGCACAGTCAACAGTCGCTCCTCTGTTATTGGGGTTCAGTAACGTCAGCTGATCCCCAGCTGTGTGTGCGTCAATACCTCCAATCTGCTCCTCCTGCTGTCCCTGGGCTCTAACACCGCCAGTTGGTGCCTGGAAGTGCTGTCTGCACAGTCAACAGTCGCTCCTCTGTTATTGGGGTTTAGTAACGTCAGCTGATCCCCAGCTGTGTGTGCGGCAATACCTCCAATCTGCTCCTCCTGCTGTCCCTGGGCTCTAACACCGCCAGTTGGTGCCTGGAAGTGCTGTCTGCACAGTCAACAGTCGCTCCTCTGTTATTGGGGTTCAGTAACGTCAGCTGATCCCCAGCTGTGTGTGCGGCAATACCTCCAATCTGCTCCTCCTGCTGTCCCTGGGCTCTAACACCGCCAGTTGGTGCATGGAAGTGCTGTCTGCACAGTCAACAGTCGCTCCTCTGTTATTGGGGTTCAGTAACGTCAGCTGATCCCCAGCTGTGTATCCGGCAACGTGTCATGCGACCACCACGCTGGCACAACTAAAATGTAAGGGGACCTGTCCCCCCTCCCCCCCCTAGGCGTTTGTTACTGAAAGAGCCACCTTGTGCAGCACTAATACTGCACAAGGAAAAGGTCGCTCTTGAAATTATGCTCCTTGCAAACGCTGAACTACACACTCATGTAATGTGTCCCCTCACACCGTCCAACCGTCCCGGAGGTGGGACTTTCCTTTGTAATGTGACGCAGCACAGCCGTCATTGCTACCCCCTTGGCACCGTGCGCTGCCTCCTTAGCGTTGTTTGATTCCGTCATGGACCCTGCGCTGTTATGTTATCCCTTGGCCATGCACAGTTTGCGCTGCCCGTCCTCTGACATCATTTGTTGTCGTCCTGGCTGCGCCTGTGCGTCCACGCTGCCCGAAATCCCACCTCGCAGTGTCGTCTAATGTGATCCCACAGTGGGCCTGGTATCCATGGCCATGCGCAGTGCATATACTAGCCTCTCACTCCCCTTCTTCACGCTTCTTCAGACTAGGCGGCGTCAGCTGATCCCTAATAGCATGCCACGGCCGTGACGCCGCACAGTCTGAAGAAGCAGGAAGGAGGTGAGTGAGAGGCGATGATATGCACTGCGCATGCCCATGGATCCCTGGCCCGCAGTGGGATTACATTAGATGACACTGCGAGGTTGGATCTCGTGCAGCTTGGACGCACAGGCACTGCCAGCCTGACACCTAAATGATGTCAGAAGATGGGCACCGCTAACTGTGCATGGCCAAGGGATAACATTACAGCGCGGGCTCCGTGACAGAACCAAACAACGTTGAGGAGGTGGCGCACGGCACCAAGGGGGTTGGAATGACGGCTGTGCTGTGGCACATTACAAAGGAAAGTCCCACTTCCGGGACGGTTTGACGGTGTGAGGGGACACATTATATGAGTGTGTACTTCAGCGTTTGCAAGGAGCATAATTTTCGGAGCCACCATTTTCCATGTGCAGTATTACTGCTGTACAAGATGGCTCTTTCAGCAACAAATGCCTGGGGGGGGTTAAAGGTTCCCTTTCAACTTGCTCCACTGCAGGCTTTGGCCTACACTCTGCTCCTCTTTGATTCCCTGGGTTTCAACACTGTCAGTTGCCACCTGGAAGTGTTGTCTACACAGAAAAAACACTAGCTGATGTGTCAGTGGGGTTCAGCACCGCCAGCTGTTCCCCTGCTGTGTAGTCGGCAACGTGTCCAGCACAAGCCACGCTGGCACAACAGAACAAAAGCTGCCAACAGTGCAGGCTTCAGCCTACACTCTGCTCCTCTCCTCCTCCTGCTGCCCCTGGGCTCAAACACCGCTAGTTTTTGCCCGGAAGTGCTAGCTGCACAGAGAAAAACACCAGCCAATGTGTTAGTGGGGTTCAGCACCGCCAGCTGTTCCCCTGCTGTGTAGCCGGCAACGTGACCTGCAAACGCCACGCAGGCACATGAACTGAAATTAAAGGGACCCTGCCACCCACCCCAAGGTGTTTCTATGTATAACAGCTACCTTGTACAGCAGTAATGCTGCATTTGTACAAGGTGGCTGACTTTTTATCCTTGCCAACGTGGAACTCAACACGTACAAAATGTGTCTCATTGAGACCATTCCACTGTCCCTGAGGTGTGACTTTGCTTTCTAATGACACGCACCACCCCCCTTGGTAGTGCTGCCCGTCTTCTGACATCATTGGTTGGCTGCCTGCGCCTGTGCGTCCGCCCTGCCCGACACAACCCCCCTCGTTGTCTCATATATTTTGGCTGCGAGGGTGTGATTGATGGGCATGTGCAGTGCATATGTTCGCCTGTCTTAACTCATCTCCTTCTGCCTTCTTTAGACTGTGCGGCCTCATGGCCGCGGCATGCGAGAAGGGATCAGCTGTGGCCGCCCAGCCTGATGCAGGTGTAAGGACATGAGTGACAGGCGAAAAAATTTACTGCGCAAGGTCACGAATCCCAGCCCCGTAGTGTGACTTAAAGAAAAGACACTGCGGGTCTGGGTTTCATGGCCATCGCTAACCGCCCCGGCCAACATGAAATGAGGTCAGAAGACAGGCAGCGCTCACAACGCATGGCCAAGGGATAACAAGAGCGCAGACTCCTGTACAGCAAATAACAACGCTCATGATGCTGCGCCCATGCACCAAGGTGTTATTTTGGACACCTGTGCTGCGTCTCCTTAAAAAGACAAGTCACGCCTCCACTACTGTTTGACAGTATAATGGGCTAAATAGTGTAAGTGTTTTATTCAGCATGTGCAAGGAGCAAAATTAATAGAGCAACCTTTTACTTGTGCAGCGCTGCACAAGGTGTGGCTCTTGTACCTTGCAACACCTGAGGGGGGGGGTTAAAGGTTACCTTTGAAATTGGTTCAACTAGGCTTCGGCCTACACTCTGCTCCTCTCCTCCTCCTGCTGACCCTGGGCTCTAACACCGCTAGTTTTTGCCCTGAAGTGCTAGCTGCACAGAGAAAAACACCAGCCAATGTGTTAGTGGGGTTCAGCACCGCCAGCTGTTCCCCTGCTGTGTAGCCGGCATCGTGTCCAGCACAAGCCACGCTGGCACAACCGACCAAAAGCTGCCACCAGTGGAGGCTTCGGCCTACACTCTGCTCCTCTCCTCCTCCTGCTGACCCTGGGCTCTAACACCGCTAGTTTTTGCCCGGAGATGCGAGCTGCACAGAGAAAAACACCAGCCAATGTATTAGTGGGGTTCAGCACCGCCAGCTGTTCCCCTGCTGTGTAGCCGGCATCGTGTCCAGCACAAGCCACGCTGGCAAAACTGACCAAAAGCTGCCACCAGTGGAGGCTTCGGCCTACACTCTGCTCCTCTCCTCCTCCTGCTGACCCTGGGCTCTAACACCGCTAGTTTTTGCCCGGAAATGCGAGCTGCACAGAGAAAAACACCAGCCAATGTGTTAGTGGGGTTCAGCACCGCCAGCTTTTCCCCTGCTGTGTAGCCGGCAACATGACCTGCAAACGCCACGCAGGCACATGAACTGAAATTGAAGGGAGCCTGCCCCCCACCCCCAGGTGTTTCTATGTATAATAGCCACCTTGTACAGCAGTACTGCTGCATTTGTACAAGGTGGCTGACTTTTTCTCCTTGCCCACGTTTAATTAAACACGTACTAAATGTGTCTCATTGAGACCATTCCACTGTCCCTGAGGTGTGACTTTCCTTTTTAATGACACACAGCACACCCATTGTTAGCGCTGCCCGTCTTCTGACATCATTGGTTGGCTGGCTGTGCCTGTGCGTCCGCCCTGCCCGACACAACGCCCCTTGTTGTCTCATATATTATGACTGCGAGGGTGTGATTGATGGGCACGAGCAGTGCATATCTTCGCCTGTCTTCACTCCCCTCCTTCCGCCTTCTTCAGACTGTGCGGCCTCATGGCCGTGGCAGGCGATAAGGGATCAGCTGAGGCCGCCCAGTCTGAAGCAGGTGTAAGGACATGTGTGAGCGGCGAACATATTTACTGCACAAGGCCACGAATCCCAGCACCGCAGTGTGACTTTATGAAAAGGCACTGTGGGTCTGGGATTTATGGCCATCGTTAACCGCACTGGCCAACATGAAATGAGGTCATAAGACGGCCTGCACTAACAGGGTATTGCCAAGGGATAACACAAGAGCGCAGACTACTGTACTGCAAATAACAATGCTCAGGAATCTGCGCCCAGCACCTAGGTGTAAATTTTGACACCTGTGCTGCGTCTTCTTAAAAAGAAAAGTCACGCCTCCACTACTGTTTGACAGTATAATGGGCTAAATAGTGTACGTGTTTTATTCAGCGTGTGCAAGGAGCAAAATTAAAAGAGCAACCTTTGACTTGTGCAGCATTAATGCTGTTCAAGGTGTGGCTCTTGTACCTTGCAACACCTGAGGGGGGGTTAAAGGTTACCTTTGAAATTGGTTCAACTAGGCTTCGGCCTACACTCTGCTCCTCTCCTCCTCCTGCTGACCCTGGGCTCTAACACCGCTAGTTTTTGCCCTGAAGTGCTAGCTGCACAGAGAAAAACACCAGCCAATGTGTTATTGGGGTTCAGCACCGCCAGCTGTTCCCCTGCTGTGTAGCCGGCATCGTGTCCAGCACAAGCCACGCTGGCACAACAGACCAAAAGCTGCCACCAGTGCAGGCTTCGGCCTACACTCTGCTACTTTCCTCCTCCTGCTGACCCTGGGCTCAAACACTGCCAGTTTTTGCCCGGACATGCTAGCTGCACAGAGAAGAACACCAGCCAATGTGTTAGTGGGGTTCAGCACCGCCAGCTGTTCCCCTGCTGTGTAGCCGGCAACGTGACCTGCAAACGCCACGCAGGCACATGAACTGAAATTGAAGGAAGCCTGCCCCCCACCCCCAGGTGTTTCTATGTATAACAGCCACCTTGTACAGCAGTACTGCTGCATTTGTACAAGGTGGCTGACTTTTTCTACTTGCCCACGTGGAACTCAACACGTACAAAATGTGTCTCATTGAGACCATTCCACTGTCCCTGAGGTGTGACTTTCCTTTCTAATGATACGCAGCACCACCCTTGGTAGCGCTTCCCGTCTTTTGACATCATTGGTTAGCTGGCTGTGCCTGTGTGTCCGCCCTGCTCGAAAAAACACCCCTCGGTTTATTATTTATTTTGTCAGCGAGGGTGTGGTTTATGGGCACGAGCAGTGCATATGTTCGCCTGTCGTCACTCATCTTCTTCCGCCTTCTTCAGACTGTGCAGCCTCATGGCCGTGGCATGCGAGAAGGGATCAGCAGAGGCCGCCCAGTCTGAAGAAGGTGTAAGGACGTGTGTGAGCGGCGAAAATATTTACTGCTCAAGGCCACGAATCCCAGCACCGCAGTGTGACTTTATGAAAAGGCACTGTGGGTCTGGGATTTATGGCCATCGTTAACTGCAACGGCCAACATGAAATGAGGTCATAAGACGGGCAGCGCTAACAGGGCATTGCCAAGGGATAACACAAGAGCACAGACTCCTGTACAGCAAATAACAACGCTCAGGAAGCTGCGCCAAGCACCAAGGCGTTATTTTGGACACCTGTGCTGCGTCTCCTTAAAAAGCCAAGTTAAATAAATAGGGCAGCACACTGCAGCGCCAAAACATGCAAACTTGAAAAAACGAAATTTGAACTGCATTACTGCACTAGAAATATGAAAAATGAGAGCTTTTAGCGCACAAAAATGGCCAATTTTATGTGTACCTCGTAGCCACGTTAAGGCATCTCTCTTATACGAGGTCCTACGCTTGACCTACCTCACTGAGAATAAACGTCTCCATCTGAATGGGTACATGTAAAAACCTCTTCTTGGACTCAAATTCTCTCTCTATGTGGAGGGGTATTGGACCTACTATAATTAAAACACCTGAAGCTAGGAGGCGGGGAGTGCACGATCAGAAGGCTAGAGAATACATTTCAAAAACCTGACCTGCACATCCAAACATAGACTGAGTGTGAACAGGTGCTGAACCCAGAGTCGCCAACTCGTATATAGTTAAATAAATAGGGCAGCACACTGCAGCGCCAAAACATGCAAACTTGAAAAAACGAAATTTGAACTGCATTACTGCACTAGAAATATGAAAAATGAGAGCTTTTAGAGCACAAAAATGGCCAATTTTATGTGTACCTCGTAGCCACGTTAAGGCATCTCTCTTATACGAGGTCCTACGCTTGACCTACCTCACTGAGAATAAACGTCTCCATCTGAATGGGTACATGTAAAAACCTCTTCTTGGACTCAAATTCTCTCTCTATGTGGAGGGGTATTGGACCTACTATAATTAAAACACCTGAAGCTAGGAGGCGGGGAGTGCACGATCAGAAGGCTAGAGAATACATTTCAAAAACCTGACCTGCACATCCAAACATAGACTGAGTGTGAACAGGTGCTGAACCCAGAGTCGCCAACTCGTATATAGTTAAATAAATAGGGCAGCACACTGCAGCGCCAAAACATGCAAACTTGAAAAAACGAAATTTGAACTGCATTACTGCACTAGAAATATGAAAAATGAGAGCTTTTAGCGCACAAAAATGGCCAATTTTATGTGTACCTCGTAGCCACGTTAAGGCATCTCTCTTATACGAGGTCCTACGCTTGACCTACCTCACTGAGAATAAACGTCTCCATCTGAATGGGTACATGTAAAAACCTCTTCTTGGACTCAAATTCTCTCTCTATGTGGAGGGGTATTGGACCTACTATAATTAAAACACCTGAAGCTAGGAGGCGGGGAGTGCACGATCAGAAGGCTAGAGAATACATTTCAAAAACCTGACCTGCACATCCAAACATAGACTGAGTGTGAACAGGTGCTGAACCCAGAGTCGCCAACTCGTATATAGTTAAATAAATAGGGCAGCACACTGCAGCGCCAAAACATGCAAACTTGAAAAAACGAAATTTGAACTGCATTACTGCACTAGAAATATGAAAAATGAGAGCTTTTAGAGCACAAAAATGGCCAATTTTATGTGTACCTCGTAGCCACGTTAAGGCATCTCTCTTATACGAGGTCCTACGCTTGACCTACCTCACTGAGAATAAACGTCTCCATCTGAATGGGTACATGTAAAAACCTCTTCTTGGACTCAAATTCTCTCTCTATGTGGAGGGGTATTGGACCTACTATAATTAAAACACCTGAAGCTAGGAGGCGGGGAGTGCACGATCAGAAGGCTAGAGAATACATTTCAAAAACCTGACCTGCACTTCCAAACATAGACTGAGTGTGAACAGGTGCTGAACCCAGAGTCGCCAACTCGTATATAGTTAAATAAATAGGGCAGCACACTGCAGCGCCAAAACATGCAAACTTGAAAAAACGAAATTTGAACTGCATTACTGCACTAGAAATATGAAAAATGAGAGCTTTTAGCGCACAAAAATGGCCAATTTTATGTGTACCTCGTAGCCACGTTAAGGCATCTCTCTTATACGAGGTCCTACGCTTGACCTACCTCACTGAGAATAAACGTCTCCATCTGAATGGGTACATGTAAAAACCTCTTCTTGGACTCAAATTCTCTCTCTATGTGGAGGGGTATTGGACCTACTATAATTAAAACACCTGAAGCTAGGAGGCGGGGAGTGCACGATCAGAAGGCTAGAGAATACATTTCAAAAACCTGACCTGCACATCCAAACATAGACTGAGTGTGAACAGGTGCTGAACCCAGAGTCGCCAACTCGTATATAGTTAAATAAATAGGGCAGCACACTGCAGCGCCAAAACATGCAAACTTGAAAAAACGAAATTTGAACTGCATTACTGCACTAGAAATATGAAAAATGAGAGCTTTTAGCGCACAAAAATGGCCAATTTTATGTGTACCTCGTAGCCACGTTAAGGCATCTCTCTTATACGAGGTCCTACGCTTGACCTACCTCACTGAGAATAAACGTCTCCATCTGAATGGGTACATGTAAAAACCTCTTCTTGGACTCAAATTCTCTCTCTATGTGGAGGGGTATTGGACCTACTATAATTAAAACACCTGAAGCTAGGAGGCGGGGAGTGCACGATCAGAAGGCTAGAGAATACATTTCAAAAACCTGACCTGCACATCCAAACATAGACTGAGTGTGAACAGGTGCTGAACCCAGAGTCGCCAACTCGTATATAGTTAAATAAATAGGGCAGCACACTGCAGCGCCAAAACATGCAAACTTGAAAAAACGAAATTTGAACTGCATTACTGCACTAGAAATATGAAAAATGAGAGCTTTTAGCGCACAAAAATGGCCAATTTTATGTGTACCTCGTAGCCACGTTAAGGCATCTCTCTTATACGAGGTCCTACGCTTGACCTACCTCACTGAGAATAAACGTCTCCATCTGAATGGGTACATGTAAAAACCTCTTCTTGGACTCAAATTCTCTCTCTATGTGGAGGGGTATTGGACCTACTATAATTAAAACACCTGAAGCTAGGAGGCGGGGAGTGCACGATCAGAAGGCTAGAGAATACATTTCAAAAACCTGACCTGCACATCCAAACATAGACTGAGTGTGAACAGGTGCTGAACCCAGAGTCGCCAACTCGTATATAGTTAAATAAATAGGGCAGCACACTGCAGCGCCAAAACATGCAAACTTGAAAAAACGAAATTTGAACTGCATTACTGCACTAGAAATATGAAAAATGAGAGCTTTTAGAGCACAAAAATGGCCAATTTTATGTGTACCTCGTAGCCACGTTAAGGCATCTCTCTTATACGAGGTCCTACGCTTGACCTACCTCACTGAGAATAAACGTCTCCATCTGAATGGGTACATGTAAAAACCTCTTCTTGGACTCAAATTCTCTCTCTATGTGGAGGGGTATTGGACCTACTATAATTAAAACACCTGAAGCTAGGAGGCGGGGAGTGCACGATCAGAAGGCTAGAGAATACATTTCAAAAACCTGACCTGCACATCCAAACATAGACTGAGTGTGAACAGGTGCTGAACCCAGAGTCGCCAACTCGTATATAGTTAAATAAATAGGGCAGCACACTGCAGCGCCAAAACATGCAAACTTGAAAAAACGAAATTTGAACTGCATTACTGCACTAGAAATATGAAAAATGAGAGCTTTTAGCGCACAAAAATGGCCAATTTTATGTGTACCTCGTAGCCACGTTAAGGCATCTCTCTTATACGAGGTCCTACGCTTGACCTACCTCACTGAGAATAAACGTCTCCATCTGAATGGGTACATGTAAAAACCTCTTCTTGGACTCAAATTCTCTCTCTATGTGGAGGGGTATTGGACCTACTATAATTAAAACACCTGAAGCTAGGAGGCGGGGAGTGCACGATCAGAAGGCTAGAGAATACATTTCAAAAACCTGACCTGCACATCCAAACATAGACTGAGTGTGAACAGGTGCTGAACCCAGAGTCGCCAACTCGTATATAGTTAAATAAATAGGGCAGCACACTGCAGCGCCAAAACATGCAAACTTGAAAAAACGAAATTTGAACTGCATTACTGCACTAGAAATATGAAAAATGAGAGCTTTTAGCGCACAAAAATGGCCAATTTTATGTGTACCTCGTAGCCACGTTAAGGCATCTCTCTTATACGAGGTCCTACGCTTGACCTACCTCACTGAGAATAAACGTCTCCATCTGAATGGGTACATGTAAAAACCTCTTCTTGGACTCAAATTCTCTCTCTATGTGGAGGGGTATTGGACCTACTATAATTAAAACACCTGAAGCTAGGAGGCGGGGAGTGCACGATCAGAAGGCTAGAGAATACATTTCAAAAACCTGACCTGCACATCCAAACATAGACTGAGTGTGAACAGGTGCTGAACCCAGAGTCGCCAACTCGTATATAGTTAAATAAATAGGGCAGCACACTGCAGCGCCAAAACATGCAAACTTGAAAAAACGAAATTTGAACTGCATTACTGCACTAGAAATATGAAAAATGAGAGCTTTTAGCGCACAAAAATGGCCAATTTTATGTGTACCTCGTAGCCACGTTAAGGCATCTCTCTTATACGAGGTCCTACGCTTGACCTACCTCACTGAGAATAAACGTCTCCATCTGAATGGGTACATGTAAAAACCTCTTCTTGGACTCAAATTCTCTCTCTATGTGGAGGGGTATTGGACCTACTATAATTAAAACACCTGAAGCTAGGAGGCGGGGAGTGCACGATCAGAAGGCTAGAGAATACATTTCAAAAACCTGACCTGCACATCCAAACATAGACTGAGTGTGAACAGGTGCTGAACCCAGAGTCGCCAACTCGTATATAGTTAAATAAATAGGGCAGCACACTGCAGCGCCAAAACATGCAAACTTGAAAAAACGAAATTTGAACTGCATTACTGCACTAGAAATATGAAAAATGAGAGCGTATAAGAGAGATGCCTTAACGTGGCTACGAGGTACACATAAAATTGGCCATTTTTGTGCGCTAAAAGCTCTCATTTTTCATATTTCTAGTGCAGTAATGCAGTTCAAATTTCGTTTTTTCAAGTTTGCATGTTTTGGCGCTGCAGTGTGCTGCCCTATTTATTTAACTATATACGAGTTGGCGACTCTGGGTTCAGCACCTGTTCACACTCAGTCTATGTTTGGATGTGCAGGTCAGGTTTTTGAAATGTATTCTCTAGCCTTCTGATCGTGCACTCCCCGCCTCCTAGCTTCAGGTGTTTTAATTATAGTAGGTCCAATACCCCTCCACATAGAGAGAGAATTTGAGTCCAAGAAGAGGTTTTTACATGTACCCATTCAGATGGAGACGTTTATTCTCAGTGAGGTAGGTCAAGCGTAGGACCTCGTATAAGAGAGATGCCTTAACGTGGCTACGAGGTACACATAAAATTGGCCATTTTTGTGCGCTAAAAGCTCTCATTTTTCATATTTCTAGTGCAGTAATGCAGTTCAAATTTCGTTTTTTCAAGTTTGCATGTTTTGGCGCTGCAGTGTGCTGCCCTATTTATTTAACTATATACGAGTTGGCGACTCTGGGTTCAGCACCTGTTCACACTCAGTCTATGTTTGGATGTGCAGGTCAGGTTTTTGAAATGTATCCTTAAAAAGCCAAGTCACGCCTCCACTACAGTTTGACTGTAGAATGGGCTAAATTGTGTACGTCTTTCATTCAGCGTGTGCAAGTAGACAAATTAATAGAGCAACCTTTGACTTGTGCAGCATTAATACTGCACAAGGTGTGTCTCTTGTACTTTGTAACACCTGAGGGGGGGGGTTAAAGGTTTCCTTTGAAATTGGTTCAACTAGGCTTCGGCCTACACTCTGCTCCTCTCCTCCTCCTGCTGCCCCCGGGCTCTAACACCGCTAGTTTTTGCCCGGAAGTGCTAGCTGCACAAAGAAAAACACCCGCCATTGTGTCAGTGGGGTTCAGCAACGCCAGCTGTTTCCCCACTGTGTAGCCGGCAAAGTGTCCTGCAAACGCAACGCAGACACAAAGCTGCCTCCAGTGCAGGCTTCGGCCTACACTCTGCTCCCCCTGCTTACCCTTTGCTCCAACACCGCTAGTTGGGGCTCTAGGAAGACAATCTTTAATAGGCAACGCATCCAGGTTCCAGCACCGCCAGCTGGTTCTCGCCAGTGTTTTTGTCACGGGTACTCCCTCGTGCCCAGCCTTGTTCCAGCACCGTCAGCTGTTTCCGAGTAGTGTCAAGCTCACTGAGACGCCTATGCTTGCCCCGTCGTGTTGCGGTCGGGTTAGCCAACTCCAGGGTGCCTCCAGTTTAAGAGTTTCCTATGTGGGCTGCATGAATTGGTAGTCAAGGCTGGTTCTGTAGTGCCAGTAGGCCAAGCTCCCGCTGTAGGACTGTTGGGGTTCGGTAACTGCGGCTGCCTCGCGGCCTAGCTGTTCTCCCCTCTCCTGTGGACCTTTGGGTCCACCACCTGGTTCCAGCACCGTCAGCTGGTTCCGGGCTGAGTCTTTGGCTTAGGTGCCTCCTCCTGGGTATCCGAGTTCCGCCAACGTCAGGCGGTCCTTGGTAGTGCTTTTAAGCGCAGGCACCTACAGCTTAGTAACCGGGTTCCAGCACCGTCAGCTGGTCCTCGGTCGTGCCATTGGCTCTTGCACACTGGAGAAACGCATCTGGGTTCCAGCACCGCCAGCTGGTTCTCGGCAGTGTTTTTGTCACGGGTACTCCCTCGTGCCCAGCCTGGTTCCAGCACCGTCAGCTGTTTCCGGGTAGTGTCAAGCTCACTGAGACGCCTATGCTTGCCCCGTCGTGTTGCGGTCGGGTTAGCCAACTCCAGGGTGCCTCCAGTTTAGGAGCTTCCTATGTGGGCTGCATGAATTGGTAGTCAAGGCTGGTTCTGTAGTGCCAGTAGGCCAAGCTCCCGCTGTAGGCTGTTGGGGTTCGGTAACTGCGGCTGCCTCGCGGCCTAGCTGTTCTCCCCTCTCCTGTGGATCTTCGGGTCCACCACCTGGTTCCAGCACCGTCAGCTGGTTCCGGGCCGAGCCTTTGGCTTAGGTGCCTCCTCCTGGGTATCCGAGTTCCGCCAACGTCAGGCGGTCCTTGGTAGTGCTTTTAAGCGCAGGCACCTACAGCTTAGTAACCGGGTTCCAGCACCGTCAACTGGTCCTCGGTCGTGCCATTGGCTCTTGCACACTGGGGCAACGCATCTGGGTTCCAGCACCGCCAGCTGGTTCTCGGCAGTGTTTTTGTCACGGGTACTCCCTCGTGCCCAGCCTGGTTCCAGCACCGTCAGCTGTTTCCGGGTAGTGTCAAGCTCACTGAGACGCCTATGCTTGCCCCGTCGTGTTGCGGTCGGGTTAGCCAACTCCAGGGTGCCTCCAGTTTAGGAGCTTCCTATGTGGGCTGCGTGAATTGGTAGTCAAGGCTGGTTCTGTAGTGCCAGTAGGCCAAGTTCCCGCTGTAGGACTGTTGGGGTTCGGTAACTGCGGCTGCCTCGCGGCCTAGCTGTTCTCTCCTCTCCTGTGGACCTTCGGGTCCACCACCTGGTTCCAGCACCGTCAGCTGGTTCTGGGCCGAGCCTTTGGATTAGGTGCCTCCTCCTGGGTATCCGAGTTCCGCCAACGTCAGGCGGTCCTTGGTAGTGCTTTTAAGCGCAGGCACCTACAGCTTAGTAACCGGGTTCCAGCACCGTCAACTGGTCCTCGGTCGTGCCATTGGCTCTTGCACACTGGGGCAACGCATCTGGGTTCCAGCACCGCCAGCTGGTTCTCGGCAGTGTTTTTGTCACGGGTACTCCCTCGTGCCCAGCCTGGTTCCAGCACCGTCAGCTGTTTCCGGGTTGTGTCAAGCTCACTGAGACGCCTATGCTTGCCCCGTCGTGTTGCGGTCGGGTTAGCCAACTCCAGGGTGCCTCCAGTTTAGGAGCTTCCTATGTGGGCTGCGTGAATTGGTAGTCAAGGCTGGTTCTGTAGTGCCAGTAGGCCAAGCTCCCGCTGTAGGACTGTTGGGGTTCGGTAACTGTCTTTTGCTCTTGTACCTTCTGCTCCCCATCCTGGTTCCAGTACCGTCAGCTGGTTCCGGGCAGAGCCTTTGGCTTACGTGCCTCCTTCTGGGTATCCAAGTTCCACCAACGTCAGGTGGTCCTTGGTAGTGCTTTCAGGCACGGGTACCTCCTGCTTAGTAACCGGGTTCCAGTAACGTCAGCTGGTCCTCGGTAGTAACATTGGCTCTTGGACCTTCGGCTACCCATCCGGGTTCCAGTACCGTCAGCTGGTTCTCGGCAGTGTCTTTTGCTCTTGTACCTTCTGCTCCCCATCCTGGTTCCAGTAACGTCAGCTGGTTCCGGGCAGAGCCTTTGGCTTAGGTGCCTCCTTCTGGGTATCCAAGTTCCGCCAACGTCAGGCGGTCCTTGGTAGTGCTTTTTAACACGGGTACCTCCTGCTTAGTAACCGGGTTCCAGTAATGTCAGCTGGTCCTCGGTAGTTCCATAGGCTCTTGAACCTTCGGGTAGCCATCCGAGTTCCAGTTCCATCAGCTGGTTCTTGGCATTTTCTCAGCCTTCTTGTACCTTCTGCTACATTTCCAAGTTGAAGACCCTAAAGTCGATGACCCGGAAGACCACCCCGATGACGACGACGACGGCGGAGACGACGACGGCGTAGACGACGACCCTGGAGACGACGACCTTGGAGACGACGACATGGAAGACCGAGAAGCAGAAGAACAAGAGGCTGCAGAACAAAGAGCAGAAGAACATTAAGCATAACACTTAATATCAGAGCAAAAGATATTATCTAAATTATATGCAGAAGAAGACTAAGCAGTGTATGGGGGTGAGTCCGTTCCTCCTCGTGGTGCCCCTGGATAAAGCCTGATGCTGCAGGCCAAACTGAACGCGGACAAATGTAACTTTTGTGACTGGCAGAACGGAAGGTGTAATCTTCAAACTTTTATAGATAACAACTACGGGAATGCCTGTCACAAATGAGAATATGATGAAGAAGTAGAATAGGAAGAATAATAATAGTTGAAGAAAATGAATATGTAGAATAGGAATAATAATAATAGTTGAATAAAATGAATATGAAGAATGTAATAAAAAAAAAATAGGTAGAAGATGAAGAAGAAGATGAATAAGGTGAAGAAGTTGATGTCAAAGATGCTGATGATGATGATGAAGATGAAAGTGTGGGAAAAGTAAAAAAAAAAAAGGGGAAGGGCGTGGAATAGTGAAACATCAATATCTGACAAAATAAAAAAAAAGTTACAGTCAATATCTTAGTCACTACGAACGTCTTTAAAAAAAAAAAAGGCTATTCTATTTGATTGCGCTAAACCTCTATGACTTTAATGTCTCCGCCACCTCCCCAAATACATCCTGCATTATTCTTTGTTGTTTTCCTTCATGTAGAGTGAACCTACAAGGAAAGAAAGGGTTTATTTTAATTCCGATATTTTGGTCCCATTGACTTGCATTGGGATCGGGTATCGGTATCGGCGATATCCGATATTTTTTGAATATCGGCCGATCCTATCCGATACCGATACTTTCCGATATCGGAAGGTATCGCTCAACACTAATGATGACATATTAGTTGCACTTCTGTGCATTTGGTATATTTATCAGTACCCTGTTCCGTGATCTTTGGTCCTTTTTGATGTACTCACGGTATTGTCACATGATTTCACATATATGGTACATGATCTTATTTGTCTTGATTATATTTTTCAATAAAATTATTTAAGATTACCTTTTTTGGCTTTTTCTGACTCATAGTTCTCCTTTTTCATATTCCAGTAGGGAAGTAGAGATAATAGGAACTCAATACATGGTAATATAGACTGTAACGGGGTCTACTGTGCTGGAGTACCTCTTTCAGCACCCCCCGTGTTTCAGAAGGTCCACTCTGCTTTTGCTAGATTCTGAATGAAGGACGCTGGCAGGAATTTCTTGATTACATGAGAGCATATAAAAGCTGACTGCTTCTCCACGTATTTCCTGTCTAAGAACACCCTTTATTTACAGCACACAGAATATATAACACAGATACACAGGGCAGGCCAATAGGAAAACAGCAGGCCAGACATACATTACAATAGCCGCAGGGGCCGGAGCTTGCCGATATTTACTGTGGGAATTACAAAGGTGGGGGGAGGTCAGAAAGAGAATATCTTGTCCAGGGGCGCAGCCTGTGGACTGATGCATTTCACATGGAAACTATTATACATACATATACTGCATAACATTCTTGGTGCTGGGGGGTTCTGTAACACGGCTCCCCTTTTCAGCGACGCGATCGGCATACACAGTCTGATCCTTAACGGATCGGTTTGGGGATGACCGAAGTTTATGGGGTTGGTACGAGTTCCGTTTGTCGACTTAGTCCATCGGCGTTACCGTTTTCTTTGGCGGGTCTGCAGTGGATGGTGAAGTCCAGAGGTTGTAGGGCTAAACTCCACCGCAGTAATCTGGCGTTATCTCCGGAGACCCGATTAAGCCAGACTAGGGGATTATGGTCCGTTAGGAGGGAAAACTGTCGTCCATACAAATATGGTTGTAACTTTTTTAGTGCCCATACTATTGCCAGGCACTCCTTCTCAATGGCCGCATAGCTCACTTCACGGGGCAGTAGTTTCCGACTCAGGTAAGCTACCGGGTGTTCTTGGCCGTCCGGCTCGACTTGGCTTAGTACTGCCCCCAATCCAAACATAGAAGCGTCTGTGTGGACATGGAAACGTTTAGTTGGATCGGGTGCGGCCAATACAGGTGCTGGTGGAAGGCTTCCTCATACTTTTGGGGTCCAGGTTACCTGGCAGGGTTGGTTCTTACGGGTCAGATCAGTGAGGGGCTTGGCTATGCTGCTGTAATTGGGAACGAATTTCCTGTAATACCCCGCTCTCCCTAGGAACACCATGACCTGGGTTTTAGTGCGTGGGGTGGGCCATTTGACTAAGGCCTCAATCTTGGCTGGTTCTGGTCTCTGTTTCCCACTTCCCACCCAATGCCCTAAATACTGAACCTCTGCTTTGCCCACGTGACACTTGTTTGGGTTCAGGGTGATTCCGGCTTTGTGGATCCTATCTAATACTGTCTCTAGGTGATTTAGATGCTCTTCCCATGTCGCGCTGTAGATGGCGATGTCATCCAGGTAGGCACACGCATAGTCCTGGATACCATCCAGAAGCCGGTCAGCCAGCCTCTGGAAGGTCGCCGGGGCAGTCTTCATCCCGAATGGCATAACTCGAAACTGGAATAAGCCAAACGGGGTGACAAATGCCGACTTGGGAATAGCATCAGGACTAAGGGGAATCTGCCAGTAGCCTTTGCATAGATCGATGTTGGTCAAATACTTTGCCCCTGCCAGCCGGTCTAACAAGTCAACCACACGCGGCATGGGATATGCATCCGTCACTGTTTTCTCATTGAGGTTACGATAGTCTACACAAAACCGTGTAGTCCCATCCTTCTTGGGCACTAACACTACGGGGGATGCCCAGGGACTATCTGACTCTTCAATAACCCATAAACGCAACATCTCTTGTATCTCTTGTCGCATCCCTTCTCGTACAAACTCAGGGATGCGGAAGGGGGGTTGTCGCAGGGGGGTCTGATCCTGGGTCTCAAACTTGTGTTGTGCCAGGTGAGTGTACCCGGGTTTCCCCGAAAACATCCTCTGTCGCTGCCTCAACAACTCCTCTGCCTGCTGTCTCTCCCGGGGACCTAAGTCTTCACCCCAGTGTACCTGGTCCCATGTTTTAGACTGAGTCCTCTCCCCTAAGACATCAGGCAAGGGAAGTCCGGCTAAATCCTCTGCTTCAGGTGCACAGATGGCCACTACCTCTTCAGGGCGCTCCCGATAGGGCTTCAGCATATTCACGTGGAACATGCGGATAACCCTGGGGTCGTCACAATCGGCGACATTATAGGTGGTGTCGGCTATTTTCCCCACTACCGGGTAGGGCCCCTGCCATGCAGCTTGGAACTTGTTCTGCCTAGTGGGCTCTAACACCAGGACCTTCTGCCCTATTTCCAAGGTGCGCTCTCTGGCCCTCCGATCGTACCATACGCGCTGGCGCCGCTGGGCCACCTGCATGTTCCCACATACAGCCTGGGTCAGCTCCTGTAGGCGGTCCCGGAATTCCAGCACATAGGGTACAATAGGTACCCCTTCTATGGTGCCCTCCCCTTTCCAGTGTTCTAGCACTAAGTCTAGGGGTCCCCTTACCCGTCTCCCGTATACCAGTTCGAATGGGGAGAACCCCGTGGATTCTTGGGGCACCTCTTGATAGGCAAACAGGAGGTGAGGCAAGAATTTCTCCCAGTCCCTGTAGGTCCTGGTAAAAGTCCCAATAAATTGTTTTAACGTCCCGTTAAAGCGTTCACACAACCCATTGGTTTGCGGGTGGTACGGGGCGCTTCTAATGGACTTTACGCCGCACAGCTCCCACAGTTGGTTGGTCACCTCTGCTGTAAACTGGGTACCCTGGTCTGAGATAATCTCCCGGGGAAATCCAACCCGTGAGAAAATCTGGAGCAGGGCAGCCGCCACCGTCTCTGCCAGTATGTTAGGTAACGCAACCGCCTCTGGATACCGTGTGGCATAATCTACCACTGTCAATATATACCTTTTCCCTGACGGACTGGGTTTGGCTAACGGCCCTATCAGATCGACCGCTACTCGGCTAAATGGTTCCTCCACAATGGGGAGGGGGCGTAATTTGGCCTTGCATCGATATGCCCTCTTGCCAATGCGCTGGCAACTGTCACAGGTCTGGCAGTATTAACGAACATCATAGGTTACCCCCGGCCAAAAGAAGTTTTGTGTCAGACAATGCCTGGTGCGACTGTCGCCGAAGTGCCCGGCCAAGGGTATGTCATGAGAGATTCGCAGTAACTCCTGCCTATACTTCTTGGGAACTACCAGCTGTCGTTTTATAGTGGGGCTCGTCCCTGTGTGGTGCTGCTCTGTGATCCAGTAGAGGAGTCCCTGCTTCCATATAAACTGTTCCCCTTCCAGTACCCCTCTCCCCTCCTGTGCCTTCCCGGACAACTGAGGCCTCCTGGCGTCATGATGTTCATCGGCCAGACGAGCGGCTTCCTCAAGAGTAGGGTTGAGCGACCTTGACCTTTTTAGAGTCGAGCCGTGTTTCGCGAAACCCGACTATCTTAGAAGTCGAGTCGAGTGGAATCGGCCGATTATCGCGAAAAGTCGGGTATCGACCGAAACACGAAACCCAATGCAAGTCAATGGGGGAGCATAGTCGGCAGTGAGTGGAGGCCAGGAAAACACCTACACTGCCCATTTTAATGGCAAAAACATCCATTCTTGTTACAGAAGCTTGTCAATCGTAATTTAGCTTATAATAATTGGAAAGCATTTGAAATTGGGGGTCATTTGGCTAAAGTTGTGGGGGGTAGGGCTGGTTCAAGTAATTAGTGGGCCCAGTAAATCTGGACCACGTCACGGGAGTGGAGCAGGGAGAGGTAAGTATTTCAACTTTGCAAGTGCTGTGATCCTGAGCAAGCAGGGGGGGCCTACTCGTTGGCACTGGCACAGGGCCCCTCAAAGTACAGCGGTGTGTTTGCACGGTGGGGGCGCCTCCCACCGGCAGCAACACTTTTGCATACTATGAGAGGCCCTGTGCCAGTGACGTCGCCAACTAGTATTCCTCCCCCCACCTGATGAAGGAACCTGCACTTTCATCTGCACCTTCCTCTTTGTCCCCGTGTAAGGTGGTATGGTATGCGGGAAGGGGGACCTGACTTTCAGCAGGGTCACAATCTTGCAGTGTAGCGTGCACGGGAAATGTTGCGTTATGGTATGGGTCAATGTACCAGCAGACTCATCTATCACTGGCTGGGCAATGGGCAGGATGAGGAGGAAACACAGATATAGGCCCAAAGAATAAAGTGGGCTAAATGCAGTTCAAAATTGGTAACACAGGAGTAACCAGGGGGCATTGCAGTGGAGGACAACTGGAATGAGAGGCTGACACAGAGAGTAGGCCCAAATCAGTAAGTAGTCGAAATGCAGTTCAAAATTGGCAACCGTAGTAAACAGGCGGCACAGCTTTGTTCAGTGGAGGAGAACAGCAAGGAGTGGCAGACACCGATAGTAGGCCCCAACCCAACTAGTAGGCCAAATGCAGTCTAACATTAACAACTACTTAACGAGAGCCTGAAAATGGAATTTCAGGACAGGAAACCAGGAGAACAGCAAGGAGCGGCAGACACTGTTAGTAGGCCCCAAACCAACTAGTACGCCAAATGCAGTTGTTCCATTTAACGACTATTTAACAAGAGCCTGAAGATAGAAGCTCAGGAAAGGCAACCTGGAGAACACCTTGGAGCGGAAGACACCGTCTCTACACCCCATACCCAATTAGTAGGCCTAATGCAGTGTAGTTTCCAACAACTACTAAACGAGAGTCGGAAGACCGAAGCAATGGCGAGGAAACCTGGGGAACACCTTGGAGTGGAACACACCGTCTCTACACCCCATACCCAATTTTTAGGCCTAATGCAGTGTAGTTTTCACCAACTACTAAACGAGAGTAGGAAGATCGAAGCAATGTGGACGAAACCTGGGGAACACCTTGGAGTGTAACACACCGTCTCTCTACACCCCATACCAAATTTGTAGGCCTAATGCAGTGTAGTTTGCAACAACTACTAAACGAGAGTAGGAAGATCGAAGCAATGTGGACGAAACCTGGGGAACACCTTGGAGTGTAACACACCGTCTCTCTACACCCCATACCAAATTTGTAGGCCTAATGCAGTGTAGTTTGCAACAACTACTAAACGAGAGTAGGAAGATCGAAGCAATGTGGACGAAACCTGGGGCACACCTTGGGGCAGCAGACACCGTTAGTAGGCCCTACCAAAGTTGTAGCCCCAATGCAGTTTTAAAATTCCTAGAGGCTGAAAACAAGACTATTGACGCTCAGCTTTTTTCAAAGGAACACAGCTGTATTGAGTGGCGCAGACAGACACAGGTAGTAGGCCTTAAACCAAAAATGTGGCTCACTGCAGTTTAAAAAAGGTTACAGGGGTACACAGGCAGCATTGCTCTGGGCAGTGGAGGACAATTTCAATAGTGGGCCGCAGACAGACTTTGTACGCCCACTATTAAAAAAAGGATGCTGTATGCAATTAAAAATAGGTTCCAGGGGTCCACGGGGAGCAGTGGTGTGGTCAGTGGAGGAGTAGTAGAAAGAACGGGCCGCAGACAGGCTTCGAAGGCCTAACATAAAAAAATATTGGGCTGTAGGCACTTTTAAATAGGTTCCAGGGGTACACGGGTAGCAGTGGTCTGGTCAGTGTAGGAGTAGTAGAAAGAACGGGCTGCAGACAGGCTTCGAAGGCCTAACATTATAAAATATTGGGCTGTAGGCACTTTTAAATAGGTCCCAGGGGTACACGGGCAGCAGTGGTCTGGTCAGTGTAGGAGTAGTAGAAAGAACGGGCCGCAAACAGGCTTCGAAGGCCTAACATAATAAAATTGGGCTGTAGGCACTTTTAAATAGGTTCCAGGGGTACACGGGCAGCAGTGGCCTGGTCAGTGGAGGAGTAGTAGAAAGAACGGGCCGCAGACAGGCTTCGAAGGCCTAACATAATAAAATATTGGGCTGTAGGCACTTTTAAATAGGTTCCAGGGGTACACGGGCAGCAGTGGTCTGGTCAGTGTAGGAGTAGTAGAAAGAACGGGCCGCAGACAGGCTTCGAAGGCCTAACATAATAAAATTGGGCTGTAGGCACTTTTAAATAGGTTCCAGGGGTACACGGGCAGAAGTGGTCTGGTCAGTAGAGGAGTAGTAGAAAGAACGGGCCGCAGACAGGCTTCGAAGGCCTAACATAATAAAATTGGGCTGTAGGCACTTTTAAATAGGTTCCAGGGGTACACGGGCAGCAGTGGTCTGGTCAGTGTAGGAGTAGTAGAAAGAACGGGCTGCAGACAGGCTTCGAAGGCCTAACATAATAAAATTGGGCTGTAGGCACTTTTAAATAGGTTCCAGGGGTACACGGGCAGCAGTGGTGTGGTCAGTGGAGGAGTAGTAGAAAGAAGGGCCGCAGACAGGCTTCGAAGGCCTAACATAAAAAAAATATTGGGCTGTAGGCACTTTTAAATAGCTTCCAGGGGTACACGGGCAGCAGTGGTCTGGTCAGTGTAGGAGTAGTAGAAAGAACGGGCCACAGACAGGCTTCGAAGGCCTAACATAATAAAATTGGGCTGTAGGCACTTTTAAATAGGTTCCAGGGGTACACGGGCAGCACTGGTCTGGTCAGTGGAGGAGTAGTAGAAAGAACGGGCCGCAGACAGGCTTCGAAGGCCTAACATAATAAAATTGGGCTGTAGGCACTTTTAAATAGGTTCCAGGGGTACACGGGCAGCAGTGTTCTGGTCAGTGTAGGAGTAGTAGAAAGAACGGGCTGCAGACAGGCTTCGAAGGCCTAACATAATAAAATATTGGGCTGTTGGCACTTTTGAAATAGGTTCCAGGGGTACACGGGCAGCAGTGGTCTGGTCAGTTGAGGAGTAGTAGAAAGAACGGGCCGCAGACAGGCTTCGAAGGCCTAACATAATAAAATTGGGCTGTAGGCACTTTTAAATAGGTTCCAGGGGTACACGGGCAGCAGTGGTCTGGTCAGTGTAGGAGTAGTAGAAAGAACGGGCCGCAGACAGGCTTCGAAGGCCTAACATAATAAAATATTGGGCTGTAGGCACTTTTAAATAGGTTCCAGGGGTACATGGGCAGCAGTGGTCTGGTCAGTGTAGGAGTAGAAGAAAGAACGGGCCGCAGACAGGCTTCGAAGACCTAACATAAAAAAATATTGGGCTGTAGGCACTTTTAAATAGCTTCCAGGGGTACACGGGCAGCAGTGGTCTGGTCAGTGTAGGAGTAGTAGAAAGAACGGGCCGCAGACAGGCTTCGAAGGCCTAACATAAAAAAATATTGGGCTGTAGGCACTTTTAAATAGGTTCCAGGGGTACACGGGCAGCAGTGGTCTGGTCAGTGTAGGAGTAGTAGAAAGAACGGGCCGCAGACAGGCTTCGAAGGCCTAACATAATAAAATATTGTGCTGTAGGCACTTTTAAATAGGTTCCAGGGGTACACGGGCAGCAGTGGTCTGGTCAGTGTAGGAGTAGTAGAAAGAACGGGCCGCAGACAGGCTTCGAAGGCCTAACATAATAAAATTGGGCTGTAGGCACTTTTAAATAGGTTCCAGGGGTACACGGGCAGCAGTGGTTTGGTCAGTGTAGGAGTAGTAGAAAGAACGGGCCGCAGACAGGCTTCGAAGGCCTAACATAATAAAATTGGGCTGTAGGCACTTTTAAATAGGTTCCAGGGGTACACGGGCAGCAGTGGTCTGGTCAGTGTAGGAGTAGTAGAAAGAACGGGCCGCAGACAGGCTTCGAAGGCCTAACATAATAAAATATTGGGCTGTAGGCACTTTTAAATAGGTTCCAGGGGTACACGGGCAGCAGTGGTTTGGTCAGTGTAGGAGTAGTAGAAAGAACGGGCCGCAGACAGGCTTCGAAGGCCTAACATAATAAAATTGGGCTGTAGGCACTTTTAAATAGGTTCCAGGGGTACACGGGCAGCAGTGGTCTGGTCAGTGTAGGAGTAGTAGAAAGAACGGGCCGCAGACAGGCTTCGAAGGCCTAACATAATAAAATTGGGCTGTAGGCACTTTTAAATAGGTTCCAGGGGTACACGGGCAGCAGTGGTCTGGTCAGTGTAGGAGTAGTAGAAAGAACGGGCCGCAGACAGGCTTCGAAAGCTTAACATAATAAAATTGGGCTGTAGGCACTTTTAAATAGGTTCCAGGGGTACACGGGCAGCAGTGGTCTGGTCAGTGTAGGAGTAGTAGAAAAAACGGGCCGCAGACAGGCTTCGAAGGCCTAACATTATAAAATATTGGGCTGTAGGCACTTTTAAATAGGTTCCAGGGGTACACGGGCAACAGTGGTCTGGTCAGTGTATGAGTAGTAGAAAGAACGGGCCGCAGACAGGCTTCGAAGGCCTAACATTATAAAATATTGGGCTGTAGGCACTTTTAAATAGGTTCCAGGGGTACACGGGCAGCAGTGGTCTGGTCAGTGTAGGAGTAGTAGAAAGAACGGGCCGCAGACAGGCTTCGAAGGCCTAACATAATAAAATATTGGGCTGTAGGCACTTTTAAATAGGTTCCAGGGGTACACGGGCAGCAGTGGTTTGGTCAGTGTAGGAGTAGTAGAAAGAACGGGCCGCAGACAGGCTTCGAAGGCCTAACATAATAAAATTGGGCTGTAGGCACTTTTAAATAGGTTCCAGGGGTACACGGGCAGCAGTGGTCTGGTCAGTGTAGGAGTAGTAGAAAGAACGGGCCGCAGACAGGCTTCGAAGGCCTAACATTATAAAATATTGGGCTGTAGGCACTTTTAAATAGGTTCCAGGGGTACACGGGCAACAGTGGTCTGGTCAGTGTAGGAGTAGTAGAAAGAACGGGCTGCAGACAGGCTTCGAAGGCCTAACATAATAAAATTGGGCTGTAGGCACTTTTAAATAGGTTCCAGGGGTACACGGGCAGCAGTGGTGTGGTCAGTGGAGGAGTAGTAGAAAGAAGGGCCGCAGACAGGCTTCGAAGGCCTAACATAAAAAAAATATTGGGCTGTAGGCACTTTTAAATAGCTTCCAGGGGTACACGGGCAGCAGTGGTCTGGTCAGTGTAGGAGTAGTAGAAAGAACGGGCCACAGACAGGCTTCGAAGGCCTAACATAATAAAATTGGGCTGTAGGCACTTTTAAATAGGTTCCAGGGGTACACGGGCAGCACTGGTCTGGTCAGTGGAGGAGTAGTAGAAAGAACGGGCCGCAGACAGGCTTCGAAGGCCTAACATAATAAAATTGGGCTGTAGGCACTTTTAAATAGGTTCCAGGGGTACACGGGCAGCAGTGTTCTGGTCAGTGTAGGAGTAGTAGAAAGAACGGGCTGCAGACAGGCTTCGAAGGCCTAACATAATAAAATATTGGGCTGTTGGCACTTTTGAAATAGGTTCCAGGGGTACACGGGCAGCAGTGGTCTGGTCAGTTGAGGAGTAGTAGAAAGAACGGGCCGCAGACAGGCTTCGAAGGCCTAACATAATAAAATTGGGCTGTAGGCACTTTTAAATAGGTTCCAGGGGTACACGGGCAGCAGTGGTCTGGTCAGTGTAGGAGTAGTAGAAAGAACGGGCCGCAGACAGGCTTCGAAGGCCTAACATAATAAAATATTGGGCTGTAGGCACTTTTAAATAGGTTCCAGGGGTACATGGGCAGCAGTGGTCTGGTCAGTGTAGGAGTAGAAGAAAGAACGGGCCGCAGACAGGCTTCGAAGACCTAACATAAAAAAATATTGGGCTGTAGGCACTTTTAAATAGCTTCCAGGGGTACACGGGCAGCAGTGGTCTGGTCAGTGTAGGAGTAGTAGAAAGAACGGGCCGCAGACAGGCTTCGAAGGCCTAACATAAAAAAATATTGGGCTGTAGGCACTTTTAAATAGGTTCCAGGGGTACACGGGCAGCAGTGGTCTGGTCAGTGTAGGAGTAGTAGAAAGAACGGGCCGCAGACAGGCTTCGAAGGCCTAACATAATAAAATATTGTGCTGTAGGCACTTTTAAATAGGTTCCAGGGGTACACGGGCAGCAGTGGTCTGGTCAGTGTAGGAGTAGTAGAAAGAACGGGCCGCAGACAGGCTTCGAAGGCCTAACATAATAAAATTGGGCTGTAGGCACTTTTAAATAGGTTCCAGGGGTACACGGGCAGCAGTGGTTTGGTCAGTGTAGGAGTAGTAGAAAGAACGGGCCGCAGACAGGCTTCGAAGGCCTAACATAATAAAATTGGGCTGTAGGCACTTTTAAATAGGTTCCAGGGGTACACGGGCAGCAGTGGTCTGGTCAGTGTAGGAGTAGTAGAAAGAACGGGCCGCAGACAGGCTTCGAAGGCCTAACATAATAAAATATTGGGCTGTAGGCACTTTTAAATAGGTTCCAGGGGTACACGGGCAGCAGTGGTTTGGTCAGTGTAGGAGTAGTAGAAAGAACGGGCCGCAGACAGGCTTCGAAGGCCTAACATAATAAAATTGGGCTGTAGGCACTTTTAAATAGGTTCCAGGGGTACACGGGCAGCAGTGGTCTGGTCAGTGTAGGAGTAGTAGAAAGAACGGGCCGCAGACAGGCTTCGAAGGCCTAACATAATAAAATTGGGCTGTAGGCACTTTTAAATAGGTTCCAGGGGTACACGGGCAGCAGTGGTCTGGTCAGTGTAGGAGTAGTAGAAAGAACGGGCCGCAGACAGGCTTCGAAAGCTTAACATAATAAAATTGGGCTGTAGGCACTTTTAAATAGGTTCCAGGGGTACACGGGCAGCAGTGGTCTGGTCAGTGTAGGAGTAGTAGAAAAAACGGGCCGCAGACAGGCTTCGAAGGCCTAACATTATAAAATATTGGGCTGTAGGCACTTTTAAATAGGTTCCAGGGGTACACGGGCAACAGTGGTCTGGTCAGTGTATGAGTAGTAGAAAGAACGGGCCGCAGACAGGCTTCGAAGGCCTAACATTATAAAATATTGGGCTGTAGGCACTTTTAAATAGGTTCCAGGGGTACACGGGCAGCAGTGGTCTGGTCAGTGTAGGAGTAGTAGAAAGAACGGGCCGCAGACAGGCTTCGAAGGCCTAACATAATAAAATATTGGGCTGTAGGCACTTTTAAATAGGTTCCAGGGGTACACGGGCAGCAGTGGTTTGGTCAGTGTAGGAGTAGTAGAAAGAACGGGCCGCAGACAGGCTTCGAAGGCCTAACATAATAAAATTGGGCTGTAGGCACTTTTAAATAGGTTCCAGGGGTACACGGGCAGCAGTGGTCTGGTCAGTGTAGGAGTAGTAGAAAGAACGGGCCGCAGACAGGCTTCGAAGGCCTAACATTATAAAATATTGGGCTGTAGGCACTTTTAAATAGGTTCCAGGGGTACACGGGCAACAGTGGTCTGGTCAGTGTAGGAGTAGTAGAAAGAACGGGCCGCAGACAGGCTTCGAAGGCCTAACATAAAAAAATATTGGGCTGTAGGCACTTTTAAATAGGTTCCAGGTGTGCACGGGCAGCAGTGGTCTGGTCAGTGTAGGAGTAGTAGAAAGAACGGGCCGCAGACAGGCTTCGAAGGCCTAACATAATAAAATATTGTGCTGTAGGCACTTTTAAATAGGTTCCAGGGGTACACGGGCAGCAGTGGTCTGGTCAGTGTAGGAGTAGTAGAAAGAACGGGCCGCAGACAGGCTTCGAAGGCCTAACATAATAAAATTGGGCTGTAGGCACTTTTAAATAGGTTCCAGGGGTACACGGGCAGCAGTGGTGTGGTCAGTGGAAGAGTAAGAGAAAGAACGGGCCGCAGACAGGCTTCGAAGGCCTAACATAAAAAAATATTGGGCTGTAGGCACTTTTAAATAGGTTCCAGGGGTACACGGGCAGCAGTGGTCTGGTCAGTGTAGGAGTAGTAGAAAGAACGGGCCGCAGAAAGGCTTCGAAGGCCTAACATTATAAAATATTGGGCTGTAGGCACTTTTAAATAGGTTCCAGGGGTACACGGGCAGCAGTGGTCTGGTCAGTGTAGGAGTCGTAGAAAGAACGGGCCGCAGACAGGCTTCGAAGGCCTAACATAATAAAATTGGGCTGTAGGCACTTTTAAATAGGTTCCAGGGGTACACGGGCAGCAGTGGTCTGGTCAGTGTAGGAGTAGTAGAAAGAACGGGCCGCAGACAGGCTTCGAAGGCCTAACATAATAAAATATTGGGCTGTAGGCACTTTTAAATAGGTTCCAGGGGTACACGGGCAACAGTGGTCTGGTCAGTGTAGGAGTAGTAGAAAGAACGGGCCGCAGACAGGCTTCGAAGGCCTAACATAATAAAATATTGGGCTGTAGGCACTTTTAAATAGGTTCCAGGGGTACACGGGCAGCAGTGGTCTGGTCAGTGGAGGAGTAGTAGAAAGAATGGGCTGCAGACAGGCTTCGAAGGCCTAACATAATAAAATATTGGGCTGTAGGCACTTTTGAAATAGGTTCCAGGGGTACACGGGCAGCAGTGGTCTGGTCAGTGTAGGAGTAGTAGAAAGAACGGGCCGCAGACAGGCTTCGAAGGCCTAACATAATAAAATTGGGCTGTAGGCACTTTTAAATAGGTTCCAGGGGTACACGGGCAGCAGTGGTCTGGTCAGTGTAGGAGTAGTAGAAAGAACGGGCCGCAGACAGGCTTCGAAGGCCTAACATTATAAAATATTGGGCTGTAGGCACTTTTAAATAGGTTCCAGGGGTACACGGGCAACAGTGGTCTGGTCAGTGTAGGAGTAGTAGAAAGAACGGGCCGCAGACAGGCTTCGAAGGCCTAACATAATAAAATTGGGCTGTAGGCACTTTTAAATAGGTTCCAGGGGTACACGGGCAGCAGTGGTCTGGTCAGTGTAGGAGTAGTAGAAAGAACGGGCCGCAGACAGGCTTCGAAGGCCTAACATAATAAAATATTGGGCTGTAGGCACTTTTAAATAGGTTCCAGGGGTACACGGGCAGCAGTGGTCTGGTCAGTGTAGGAGTAGTAGAAAGAACGGGCCGCAGACAGGCTTCGAAGGCCTAACATAATAAAATATTGGGCTGTAGGCACTTTTAAATAGGTTCCAGGGGTACACGGGCAGCAGTGGTCTGGTCAGTGTAGGAGTAGTAGAAAGAACGGGCCGCAGACAGGCTTCGAAGGCCTAACATAATAAAATATTGGGCTGTAGGCACTTTTAAATAGGTTCCAGGGGTACACGGGCAGCAGTGGTCTGGTCAGTGTAGGAGTAGTAGAAAGAACGGGCCGCAGACAGGCTTCGAAGGCCTAACATAATAAAATTGGGCTGTAGGCACTTTTAAATAGGTTCCAGGGGTACACGGGCAGCAGTGGTGTGGTCAGTGGAAGAGTAAGAGAAAGAACGGGCCGCAGACAGGCTTCGAAGGCCTAACATAAAAAAATATTGGGCTGTAGGCACTTTTAAATAGGTTCCAGGGGTACACGGGCAGCAGTGGTCTGGTCAGTGTAGGAGTAGTAGAAAGAACGGGCCGCAGACAGGCTTCGAAGGCCTAACATAATAAAATTGGGCTGTAGGCACTTTTAAATAGGTTCCAGGGGTACACGGGCAGCAGTGGTCTGGTCAGTGTAGGAGTAGTAGAAAGAACGGGCCGCAGACAGGCTTCGAAGGCCTAACATAATAAAATATTGGGCTGTAGGCACTTTTAAATAGGTTCCAGGGGTACACGGGCAGCAGTGGTCTGGTCAGTGTAGGAGTAGTAGAAAGAACGGGCCGCAGACAGGCTTCGAAGGCCTAACATAATAAAATTGGGCTGTAGGCACTTTTAAATAGGTTCCAGGGGTACACGGGCAGCAGTGGTCTGGTCAGTGGAGGAGTAGTAGAAAGAACGGGCCGCAGACAGGCTTCGAAGGCCTAACATAATAAAATATTGGGCTGTAGGCACTTTTGAAATAGGTTCCAGGGGTACACGGGCAGCAGTGGTCTGGTCAGTGTAGGAGTAGTAGAAAGAACGGGCCGCAGACAGGCTTCGAAAGCCTAACATAATAAAATTGGGCTGTAGTCACTTTTAAATAGGTTCCAGGGGTACACGGGCAGCAGTGGTCTGGTCAGTGTAGGAGTAGTAGAAAGAACGGGCCGCAGACAGGCTTCGAAGGCCTAACATAATAAAATATTGGGCTGTAGGCACTTTTAAATAGGTTCCAGGGGTACACGGGCAGCAGTGGTCTGGTCAGTGTAGGAGTAGTAGAAAGAACGGGCCGCAGACAGGCTTCGAAGGCCTAACATAATAAAATATTGGGCTGTAGGCACTTTTAAATAGGTTCCAGGGGTACACGGGCAGCAATGGTCTGGTCAGTGTAGGAGTAGTAGAAAGAACGGGCCGCAGACAGGCTTCGAAGGCCTAACATAATAAAATATTGGGCTGTAGGCACTTTTAAATAGGTTCCAGGGGTACACGGGCAGCAGTGGTCTGGTCAGTGTAGGAGTAGTAGAAAGAACGGGCCGCAGACAGGCTTCGAAGGCCTAACATAATAAAATTGGGCTGTAGGCACTTTTAAATAGGTTCCAGGGGTACACGGGCAGCAGTGGTGTGGTCAGTGGAAGAGTAAGAGAAAGAACGGGCCGCAGACAGGCTTCGAAGGCCTAACATAAAAAAATATTGGGCTGTAGGCACTTTTAAATAGGTTCCAGGGGTACACGGGCAGCAGTGGTCTGGTCAGTGTAGGAGTAGTAGAAAGAACGGGCCGCAGACAGGCTTCGAAGGCCTAACATAATAAAATTGGGCTGTAGGCACTTTTAAATAGGTTCCAGGGGTACACGGGCAGCAGTGGTCTGGTCAGTGTAGGAGTAGTAGAAAGAACGGGCCGCAGACAGGCTTCGAAGGCCTAACATAATAAAATATTGGGCTGTAGGCACTTTTAAATAGGTTCCAGGGGTACACGGGCAGCAGTGGTCTGGTCAGTGTAGGAGTAGTAGAAAGAACGGGCCGCAGACAGGCTTCGAAGGCCTAACATAATAAAATTGGGCTGTAGGCACTTTTAAATAGGTTCCAGGGGTACACGGGCAGCAGTGGTCTGGTCAGTGGAGGAGTAGTAGAAAGAACGGGCCGCAGACAGGCTTCGAAGGCCTAACATAATAAAATATTGGGCTGTAGGCACTTTTGAAATAGGTTCCAGGGGTACACGGGCAGCAGTGGTCTGGTCAGTGTAGGAGTAGTAGAAAGAACGGGCCGCAGACAGGCTTCGAAAGCCTAACATAATAAAATTGGGCTGTAGTCACTTTTAAATAGGTTCCAGGGGTACACGGGCAGCAGTGGTCTGGTCAGTGTAGGAGTAGTAGAAAGAACGGGCCGCAGACAGGCTTCGAAGGCCTAACATAATAAAATATTGGGCTGTAGGCACTTTTAAATAGGTTCCAGGGGTACACGGGCAGCAGTGGTCTGGTCAGTGTAGGAGTAGTAGAAAGAACGGGCCGCAGACAGGCTTCGAAGGCCTAACATAATAAAATATTGGGCTGTAGGCACTTTTAAATAGGTTCCAGGGGTACACGGGCAGCAATGGTCTGGTCAGTGTAGGAGTAGTAGAAAGAACGGGCCGCAGACAGGCTTCGAAGGCCTAACATAATAAAATATTGGGCTGTAGGCACTTTTAAATAGGTTCCAGGGGTACACGGGCAGCAGTGGTCTGGTCAGTGTAGGAGTAGTAGAAAGAACGGGCCGCAGACAGGCTTCGAAGGCCTAACATAATAAAATATTGGGCTGTAGGCACTTTTAAATAGGTTCCAGGGGTACACGGGCAGCAGTGGTCTGGTCAGTGTAGGAGTAGTAGAAAGAACGGGCCGCAGACAGGCTTCGAAGGCCTAACATAATAAAATTGGGCTGTAGGCACTTTTAAATAGGTTCCAGGGGTACACGGGCAGCAGTGGTGTGGTCAGTGGAAGAGTAAGAGAAAGAACGGGCCGCAGACAGGCTTCGAAGGCCTAACATAAAAAAATATTGGGCTGTAGGCACTTTTAAATAGGTTCCAGGGGTACACGGGCAGCAGTGGTCTGGTCAGTGTAGGAGTAGTAGAAAGAACGGGCCGCAGACAGGCTTCGAAGGCCTAACATAATAAAATTGGGCTGTAGGCACTTTTAAATAGGTTCCAGGGGTACACGGGCAGCAGTGGTGTGGTCAGTGGAAGAGTAAGAGAAAGAACGGGCCGCAGACAGGCTTCGAAGGCCTAACATAAAAAAATATTGGGCTGTAGGCACTTTTAAATAGGTTCCAGGGGTACACGGGCAGCAGTGGTCTGGTCAGTGTAGGAGTAGTAGAAAGAACGGGCCGCAGACAGGCTTCGAAGGCCTAACATAATAAAATTGGGCTGTAGGCACTTTTAAATAGGTTCCAGGGGTACACGGGCAGCAGTGGTCTGGTCAGTGTAGGAGTAGTAGAAAGAACGGGCCGCAGACAGGCTTCGAAGGCCTAACATAATAAAATATTGGGCTGTAGGCACTTTTAAATAGGTTCCAGGGGTACACGGGCAGCAGTGGTCTGGTCAGTGTAGGAGTAGTAGAAAGAACGGGCCGCAGACAGGCTTCGAAGGCCTAACATAATAAAATATTGTGCTGTAGGCACTTTTAAATAGGTTCCAGGGGTACACGGGCAGCAGTGGTCTGGTCAGTGTAGGAGTAGTAGAAAGAACGGGCCGCAGACAGGCTTCGAAGGCCTAACATAATAAAATTGGGCTGTAGGCACTTTTAAATAGGTTCCAGGGGTACACGGGCAGCAGTGGTGTGGTCAGTGGAAGAGTAAGAGAAAGAACGGGCCGCAGACAGGCTTCGAAGGCCTAACATAAAAAAATATTGGGCTGTAGGCACTTTTAAATAGGTTCCAGGGGTACACGGGCAGCAGTGGTCTGGTCAGTGTAGGAGTAGTAGAAAGAACGGGCCGCAGACAGGCTTCGAAGGCCTAACATAATAAAATTGGGCTGTAGGCGCTTTTAAATAGGTTCCAGGGGTACACGGGCAGCAGTGGTCTGGTCAGTGTAGGAGTAGTAGAAAGAACGGGCCGCAGACAGGCTTCGAAGGCCTAACATAATAAAATATTGGGCTGTAGGCACTTTTAAATAGGTTCCAGGGGTACACGGGCAGCAGTGGTCTGGTCAGTGTAGGAGTAGTAGAAAGAACGGGCCGCAGACAGGCTTCGAAGGCCTAACATAATAAAATATTGGGCTGTAGGCACTTTTAAATAGGTTCCAGGGGTACACGGGCAGCAGTGGTCTGGTCAGTGGAGGAGTAGTAGAAAGAACGGGACGCAGACAGGCTTCGAAGGCCTAACATAATAAAATATTGGGCTGTAGGCACTTTTGAAATACAGTAGGTTCCAGGGGTACACGGGCAGCAGTGGTCTGGTCAGTGTAGGAGTAGTAGAAAGAACGGGCCGCAGACAGGCTTCGAAAGCCTAACATAATAAAATTGGGCTGTAGGCACTTTTAAATAGGTTCCAGGGGTACACGGGCAGCAGTGGTCTGGTCAGTGTAGGAGTAGTAGAAAGAACGGGCCGCAGACAGGCTTCGAAGGCCTAACATTATAAAATATTGGGCTGTAGGCACTTTTAAATAGGTTCCAGGGGTACACGGGCAACAGTGGTCTGGTCAGTGTATGAGTAGTAGAAAGAACGGGCCGCAGACAGGCTTCGAAGGCCTAACATAAAAAAATATTGGGCTGTAGGCACTTTTAAATAGGTTCCAGGGGTACACGGGCAGCAGTGGTCTGGTCAGTGTAGGAGTAGTAGAAAGAACGGGCCGCAGACAGGCTTCGAAGGCCTAACATAATAAAATATTGGGCTGTAGGCACTTTTAAATAGGTTCCAGGGGTACACGGGCAGCAGTGGTCTGGTCAGTGTAGGAGTAGTAGAAAGAACGGGCCGCAGACAGGCTTCGAAGGCCTAACATAATAAAATTGGGCTGTAGGCACTTTTAAATAGGTTCCAGGGGTACACGGGCAGCAGTGGTCTGGTCAGTGTAGGAGTAGTAGAAAGAACGGGCCGCAGACAGGCTTCGAAGGCCTAACATAATAAAATTGGGCTGGCTGTAGGCACTTTACAATTGGTTCCAGAGGTACACGGGCAGCAGTGGTCTGGTCAGCGGAGGCTGATTGTAATGAGTGTCTGCCAGTTAGTAGTCCAAAACAATACATAAATGTGAATGTCTCGCATTAAAACAAAACGAAAACACTAAAGGGTGCAATCATTAGCTACAGGGGTGGGATCCTCTGCGTAGTTTTAGACCTACTAATTTGGCGCAAAGTATTTACTTGGGTAAAGAGAGGACACTGCCCCTGACTATGTTAAGTATCATCATACATGTCAACACAATGGTATTGTCAGTGGCAGGAATGGAAGGATGTCAGCGCATAGACTAAACATTGGTGGAAGTGTGAGAGATAATTGTGGAAGTGGTAGAGCAATATTTGACCTGGGGGTGGGTGAACTCTCTTGTGGCCGGCGGTACAGGCCCAGGGCCCCTCATGTTACAACAGTGTGTCTGACGTTGGGTGCGCACCACCACCGCCAGAGACACTTTATTGTACTATGAGGGACCCTGTGGCAGTGCTGTCGACCAAAAGCGGGCACACCCACCTCTTCAGACAAACAGCACTCTCAGGGGTGCTTGCGCCAAGTCGCGATACCACGCCCCCGTGTGGGGAGTTTGGCCATTTAGGGAGGTCTAAACATGTCGTATGCTGGACAATCAGCTGCAGCAAATTAAGACATTAGAAAAGTAATTCACAGTAGTCCACAGGCAAGAGCTTTTCATAGGAAAGCTAGGTGTCGGCCGGGCAAGGTGGGGCAAAAGAATTCGAAATCCAGTTGTGGTTCATTTTAATGAATGTTAGATCATCAACATTTTGGGTAGCCAGACGAGTCCTTTTTTCGGTTAATATTGAACCTGCAGCACTGAATACTCTTTCTGATAGGACACTAGCTGCCGGGCAAGCAAGCTCCTGCAAAGCATATTCTGCCAATTCTGGCCAGGTGTCTAATTTGGATGCCCAGTAATCAAATGGGAATGACGGTTGAGGGAGAACATCGATAAGGGATGAAAAATAGTTTGTAACCATACTGGACAAATGTTGTCTCCTGTCACTTTGAATTGATGCAGCAGTACCTGTCCTGTCTGCGGTCATAGCAAAATCACTCCACAACCTGGTCAGAAAACCCCTCTGTCCAACGCCACTTCTGATGTGTGCACCCCTAACACTCCTGGTCTGCTGCCCCCTGCAGCTCGTGTGAGAACGATCACGGGCGCTGTGTGCTGGGAATGCCTGAAGCAAACGGTCAACAAGAGTTGATTGTTTGGTTGCTAATATTAGTTCCAAGTTCTCATGTGGCATAATATTTTGCAATTTGCCTTTATAGCGAGGATCAAGGAGGCAGGCCAACCAGTAATCGTCATCGTTCATCATTTTAGTAATGCGTGTGTCCCTTTTGAGGATACGTAAGGCATAATCCGCCATGTGGGCCAAAGTTCCAGTTGTCAAATCTGCGGTTGTGATTGGTTGAGGGGCAGTTTCAGGCAAATCTACGTCACTTGTGTCCCTCAAAAAACCAGAACCCGGCCTTGCCACGCCACCAATTTCCAGTGCCCCCGGGAAAGCTTCCTCATTAAAAATATACTCATCCCCATCATCCTCTTCGTCCTCCACCTCCTCTTCGCCCGCTACCTCGTCCTGTACACTGCCCTGACCAGACAATGGCTGACTGTCAACAAGGCTTTCCTCTTCCTCTGGTGCAGACGCCTGATCCTTTATGTGCGTCAAGCTTTGCATCAGCAGACACATTAAGGGGATGCTCATGCTTATTATGGCGTTGTCTGCACTAACCAGCCATGTGCATTCCTCAAAACACTGAAGGACTTGACACATGTCTTGTATCTTCGACCACTGCACACCTGACAACTCCATGTCTGCCATCCTACTGCCTGCCCGTGTATGTGTATCCTCCCACAAAAACATAACAGCCCGCCTCTGTTCGCACAGTCTCTGAAGCATGTGCAGTGTTGAGTTCCACCTTGTTGCAACGTCTATGATTAGGCGATGCTGGGGAAGGTTCAAAGACCGCTGATAGGTCTGCATACGGCTGGAGTGTACAGGCGAACGGCGGATATGTGAGCAAAGTCCACGCACTTTGAGGAGCAGGTCGGAGAACCCAGGATAAGTTTTCAATAAGCACTGCACCACCAGGTTTAAGGTGTGAGCCAGGCAAGGAATGTGTTTCAGTTGGGAAAGGGAGATGGCAGCCATGAAATTCCTTCCGTTATCACTCACTACCTTGCCTGCCTCAAGATCTACTGTGCCCAGCCACGACTGCGTTTCTTGCTGCAAGAACTCGGACAGAACTTCCGCGGTGTGTCTGTTGTCGCCCAAACACTTCATAGCCAATACAGCCTGCTGACGCTTGCCAGTAGCTGGGCCATAATGGGACAACTGGTGTGCAACAGTGACAGCTGCCGATGGAGTGGTTGGGCGACTGCGGTCTGTGGAAGAGCTCTCGCTTCTGCAGGAGGACGAGGAGGAGGAGGGAGTGCAAACGCCTACAGCCAACTGTTTCCTAGACCGTGGGCTAGGCACAACTGTCCCAAAATTGATGTCCCCTGTGGACCCTGCATCCACCACATTCACCCAGTGTCCCGTGATGGACATGTAACGTCCCTGGCCATGCCTACTGGTCCATGCATCTGTAGTCAGGTGCACCTTTGTACTCACAGATTGCCTGAGTGCATGGACGATGCGCTGTTTAACAAGCTGGTGCAGGGCTGGGATGGCTTTTCTCGAAAAGAAGTGTCGACTGGGTAGCTCGTAGCGTGGTTCAGCGTACTCCATCAGGGCTTTGAAAGCTTTGCTTTCAACTAACCGGTAGGGCATCATCTCTAACGAGATTAGTCTAGCTATGTGGGCGTTAAAACCCTGTGTACGCGGATGCGAGGATAAGTACTTCCTTTTTCTAACCAGAGTCTCATGTAGGGTGAGCTGGACTGGAGAGCTGGAGATCGTGGAACTAACGGATGTGCCGGTGGACATGGCAGACTGAGAGACGGTTGGAGACGGTATTGTTTCCGCCGGTGCCCTAGATGCAGTATTTCCTCCTACGAAACTGGTGATTCCCTGACCCTGACTGCTTTGGGCTGGCAAAGAAACCTGCACAGATACTGCTGGTGGTGCGGAAAATGGTGGCCTTACAGTGACGGAAGGGATGTAGCGTTGCTGACTAGCTTCATTGGCCGAGGGTGCTACAACCTTAAGGGACGTTTGGTAGTTAGTCCAGGCTTGCAAATACATGGTGGTTAAATGTCTATGCATGCAACTTGTATTGAGACTTTTCAGATTCTGACCTCTGCTTAAGCTAGTTGAACATTTTTGACAGATGACTTTGTGCGGATCAATTGGATGCTGTTTAAAAAAAATGCCAGACTGCACTCTTTCGAGCCTCGGATCCCTTTTCAGCCATTGCAGACTGAGTTTTAACCGGATGGACACGCTGTCCTCCAACAGTTTTTGGCTTTGCCATGCATTTTGGGCCAGATACGGGCCCGGCAGATGGAACCTGTTGCGATGTTGATGCCTGCTGCGGCCCCTCCTCCTCCGCTTCAGAACTACTGCCGTCTGCACCCTGTTCCCCCAATGGCTGCCAATCGGGGTCAACAACTGGGTCATCTATAACCTCTTCTTCTAGCTCGTGCGCAACTTCGTCTGTGTCACCGTGTAAGTCGGTGGTAGAGCGTTCGTGATGGGGCAAAATAGTCTCATCAGGGTCTGATTCTGGATCAGTACCCTGCGAGGGCAATGTTGTGGTCTGAGTCAAAGGACCAGCATAGTAGTCTGACTGTAGCTGTGCATCAGTGCACTCCATGTCAGATTCAACTTGTAATGGGCATGGCCTGTTAACTGCTTCACTTTCTAAGCCAGGGACGGTATGTGTAAAAAGCTCCATGGAGTAACCTGTTGTGTCGCCTGCTGCATCCTTCTCTGTTGTTGTTTTTGCTGAAGAGGACAAGGAAGTGACTTGTCCCTGACCGTGAACATCCACTAACGATGCGCTGCTTTTACATTTACCAGTTTCAAAAGAGGAGGCAAAAGAGCTAGAGGCTGAGTCTGCAAGGTAAGCCAAATCTTGCTCTTGCTGCTCCAGCTTTAAAAGCGGTTTTCCTACTCCCAGAAAAGGGAGCGTTCGAGGCCTTCTGTAGCCAGACGACGAACCTGGCTCCACAGCTCCAGACTTAGGTGCAATATTTCATTTCCCACGACCACCTGATGCTCCACTACCACTACCATCATTACCAGCTGACAATGAACGCCCACGGCCACGACCTCTTCCACCAGACTTCCTCATTGTTTTAAAAACGTAACCAAAGTAACGGTATTTGTTGCTGTCAAACAACTTACACGGTGAGCTATAACTTCAGTATGATTTCGATATCCCTTTACAGGTTGGTGAGACCGCAAGGAAAATCAGGCACAATGTTACACACTCTGTTTTCTGTGGCACCAAATCAGAGAGATGCCACACACGCAGGACTGTCACTCAAGCACAAATGTCAATATTAATCTCCCACTGTATTTTTTTTTTTTATTTCAGGGAGAATTTAGAAAGCAAAAAAAAAAAAAAAATTGCCTTTCTATGGCCCAGTGCCCACTATTTGAGAGAGAGAGATGGCACACCCAGGAGTCAAGACTGGCACACAAGCAGAAAGGGCAATATTAATCTCCCACTGATTTTTTTTTTTTTCAGGGAGACTTTAGAAACAAAATAAAATAAAATGATTTTTTAAGGAAGAATTTAGAAACCAAATAAAATAAAATGATTTTTTCTGGGAGAATTTAGAAACCAAATTAAAAAAAAATTGCCTTTCTATGGCCCAGTGCCCACTATTTGAGAGAGAGAGATGGCACACCCAGGAGTCAAGACTGGCACACAAGCAGAAAGGGCAATATTAATCTCCCACTGATTTTTTTTTTTTCAGGGAGACTTTAGAAACAAAATAAAATAAAATGATTTTTTCAGGAAGAATTTAGAAACCAAAAAAAAGTAAAATGATTTTTTCCGGGAGAATTTAGAAACCAAATAAAAAAAAATTGCCTTTCTATGGCCCAGTGCCCACTATTTGAGAGAGAGAGATGGCACACCCAGGAGTCAAGACTGGCACACAAGCAGAAAGGGCAATATTAATCTCCCACTGATTTTTTTTTTTTCAGGGAGACTTTAGAAACAAAATAAAATGATTTTTTAAGGAAGAATTTAGAAACCAAATAAAATAAAATGATTTTTTCCGGGAGAATTTAGAAACCAAATAAAAAAAAAAAATTGCCTTTCTATGGCCCAGTGCCCACTATTTGAGAGAGAGAGATGGCACACCCAGGAGTCAAGACTGGCACACAAGCAGAAAGGGCAATATTAATCTCCCACTGATTTTTTTTTTCAGGGAGACTTTAGAAACAAAATAAAATAAAATGATTTTTTCAGGAAGAATTTGGAAACCAAATAAAATAAAAGGATTTTTACCGGGAGTATTTAGAAACAAACAAAAAAAAAAATAGGCTTTCTATGGCCCACTGAGTGAGAGATGGCACACACAGGAGTCAGGAGTGGCACACAAGCCCAGAGGCCAATATTTATCTCCCACTGATTGATTTATTGATTTTTTTCAGGTAGAATTTAGAAACCAAATCAACAAAAAAAATTAATAGGCTTTCTATGGCCCACTGAGTGAGAGATGGCACACACAGGAGTCAGGAGTGGCACACAAGCCCAGAGGCCAATATTTATCTCCCACTGATTGATTTATTGATTTTTTCAGGTAGAATTTAGAAACCAAATCAACAAAAAAAAAAAAGGCTTTCTATGGCCCACTATGTGAGAGAGATGGCACACACAGGGATGGCACTCTAGCAGAAATGCCAATCTTAATCTCCCACAACTTATTTTTTGTAGGGAGAATTAAAAAAAAATAAAAAAAATAAAAGGGACTGTCCTACAATTACTATCTCCCTGCAGTAATCTCAGCCAGGTATGGCAGGCAGCAATAAGGAGTGGACTGATGCACAAATTAAATAAAAAGTGTGGACAAACAAAAAAGATAGCTGTGCAGAAAGGAAGGAACAAGAGGATTTGTGCTTTGAAAAAAGCAGTTGGTTTGCACAGCGGCGTAGACACAGCAATGCAGCTATCAGGGAGCCTTCTAGGGCAGCCCAATGAGCTACAGCGCTGAGGAAAAAAAAAAAATGTAGCTTCCACTATCCCTGCACACCGAAGGTGGTGTTGGACAGTGGAAATCGCTACAGCACAAGCGGTTTGGGGGTTAATGGACCCTGCCTAACGCTATCCCTGCTTCTGACGAAGCGGCAGCAACCTCTCCCTAAGCTCAGATCAGCAGCAGTAAGATGGCGGTCGGCGGGAACGCCTCTTTATAGCCCCTGTGACGCCGCAGACAGCAAGCCAATCACTGCAATGCCCTTCTCTAAGATGGTGGGGACCAGGACCTATGTCATCACGCTACCCACACTCTGCGTTCACCTTCATTGGCTGAGAAATGGCGCTTTTCGCGTCATTGAAACGCGACTTTGGCGCAAAAGTCGCGTACCGCATGGCCGACCCCACACAGGGGTCGGGTCGGGTCGGCGACTTTTGAAAATGAACGACCCGTTTCGCTCAACCCTACTGAAGAGTCATTGGCCGCCTGTCCCAAAGCCATTCCTGTGTCTCGGGGTTTAGTCCATTAAAGAATCATTCTAACAAGAAGAGCTGGAGGATGTCCTCCTTAGTGGTTGCTTGGCTCCCTTGTACCCACTGTAGCAGTGACCGCGGTAATTTACAGGCCCATTCAGCGTGGGTATCAGTTACTCGTTTTATAAGTCTGCGGAACTTTTGGCGGTATGCCTCTGGTGTCAGCGCATACCGGGCCAAGATCACTTCTTTGATGTGCTCATAGTCCATACAGTCCTCATCGGGTACCGTGCGATAGGCGTCCGCTGCCCGGCCTGTCAGCTTGCTGGCCAGAATCTGAACCCGTTGCTGATGAAGGGCACACTGCCACTCAAAGTCCTGCAGAAAGCCATCAATGTCTTCCTCTTCCTCCCCCAACTGTCGGAAGGCATTATACTGGATCTTTTTGTGGCTTACTGTTGAAGGTACCTGGGCGGAGGCCAGAGCTCCCTCTGTTCGCTGACTCTCCTCTCTCCGTTCTGCCATCTCCATCTTGGCCAGCTCCACTTTGGTCCGCTCTGCCATCTCCATCTTGGTTAGCTCTATCCTGGTCCGCTTGGCCATCTCTTCCTTCAGATCAGTACGCACATCAGCCATCACCTCTCGTATGATCTCTACTACAGGGTTTGGGCCATAGAACGCAAGTCTGTTCTTTACCTCCCTCTGGAATTCAGTCTCCTCCACGTTCACATTGTAGTGAATGTAGTCCTCTTTAACTTCTGGTAGTAGTCTTCCATTCATTCCTTTCCTCCTGTAGAAGGGGTATCAATCCCGCTGTCTGCCACCAGTGTAACGGGGTCTACTATGCTGGAGTACCTCTTTCAGCACCCCCCGTGTTTCAGGAGGTCCACTTTGCTTTTGCTAGATTCTGAATGAAGGACGCTGGCAGGAATTTCTTGATTATATGAGAGTATATAAAAGCTGACTGCTTCTCCACATATTTCCAGTATAAGAACACCCTTTATTTACAGCACACAGAATATATAACACAGATACACAGGGCAGGCCAATAGGAAAACAGCAGGCCAGACATACATTACAATAGCCGCAGGGGGCCGGAGCCTGCCGATATTTACTGTGGGAATTACAAAGGTGGGGGGAGGTCAGAAAGGGAATATCTTGTCCAGGGGCGCAGCCTGTGGACTGATGCATTTCACATGGAAACTATTATACATACATATACTGCATAACATTCTTGGTGCTGGGGGGTTCTGTAACATAGACTATCGTCTGACATAGCCAAATGCCAAAGCTGACCCGAACCAGTGTGGAGGGATATATATGTAGAGTCCATATATGCATAAAAATAACAGCATATCCAGAGCCCCATTACCTTGCAAGAGATCGTGGTGACATCCCATGGGGTGAAGCCCCATCATATATTGTTCAAATAATACTGCCATATAATGCTCAAAAAATACAATAATAAAATGCTGAAATAATATCACTATAAAGTACTACATTAATAACACTATATAATGTTCAAATAATACCAACAGGCATTGCTCAAATAACATCACAATATAGTGCTTAACTAATACCACCATATAGTGCTCATATAGTACTGCCATACAATGCCCACAGAATACCATCATTCAATGATAAATTAGTACCATCATAGACTGCTCTAATAATACTGCTACACAATGACCAAATATCCATTGATAATACCGACAGAATTAAGATTAGGCCACCCATGACAATTACTGTAGAAGAAATGACCTCGGAAGGCAAAGGTGACAGCTCCTACGAGTTACGGTAACGGTGCCATATTGGACACAAACAGTTGGATATTTGTAACAATTTGCTACTTTCATCTTTTGTTGCCCTCTTCATTCTTTTTTTTTCTACCGCCAACCTCTAAGACGTGTTACCATCTGCCAGCTGTGAGCTTTACAACACCCCACTGTTTTACACCCAGCCACGCCAAGTACGAGGCTCCCGATTTGTCAGCGCGGTTCTACTATAGACGATAATTGATTACAACTGCAAACATTTACATTTTCATTTGTATATTACACAACAACTAACAAGACTGCATAATTGCCTTTGTCTGATCGGCGGCCCACAATGGCTTGTTCTATACCGCTATATAAAGAGCGTATGGTCTGAGCGAGTCAGAGAGAAGCGGCCATTGCTGCCTGAAGTCCTTCTTGATACCATTAACTTATAAATAAGCCATTACAAACTCCACTTTACTTTCCCTCGTACCCATAAAACTTTTCTCATATAGAAATACATTCAGGAATACAATCAGCAAAGCAGAGAGTGGCCATCTGGCTTAGCGTTTGCAAACATCGATTTAGCCGGAGAAGGTTTTGTGGGACTCATTTAGTTTTATTCATTTAATTTGAAATGCATTAGACGGATCAAGGCGTCTGCGAGAAGAACAGATGATTTGTGCGTAGAAACGGGGAGGCAGCGAACGTCAGTGCAAGGAGATGAGTCTAATATCAACGAAAGGACAGAAATGGGGGTGGGACAAGAGCAATGGAAACTCGTCTGGCTGCTCGGCAGATGTGGGGTCTTGGGGTTCATCACCATGATGGAAGACTTGATTATAGGAGTTATCATTATCACTGTTACAGTCACATACTGTAAATGCGGTTTTCCAAGTCAGACTAATTTGGGGTGCAATGCCTTAGTGATCCCCTGGTTTTCATCCTTAAACCCCTCAAAAAAGTTTGGTGATGGGTTGGCTGTAGTAACGATGATGCAGTAGACAGAAATGGAGTCAATGGTTGTCACCAGGCAAGTAATATTGATGCAACAGGATGAGATAGAAGTGTAGTCCGTGTCAGGCAGCCGGTGGCTGAGACGTGGACCCTTTTGGCTGCAACTGGTTTGGCATTACATTAAGAACATGACACAAGACAGGAGTATGATCAGACTGAGCCAAGAATCAAAGCCAACTGAAACAAGTCCTAGTCTTGGTCTCTGAAAGGCAGGCAGAAGTCAGTGGTAGGCTGAGGTCAGGATTAAGGAGGAGATCAACAACTCACAGCAGACAAATCAAAAGAGGTAAAGACAATGGGCAGAATTCAGGTACAGAGGTCAGTCAAGGACAGGTGATCCAAAAAGAAAGTGACAGGTAGAAAGGAAACTGAACTGACACTCAGGCTACTCATGAATGAACTGCAATCTTTAATGACATCTGCAACACAAGGAGCGCAGCACTGAGGAGGTAATAAACTCAAGATGGAAGGGAAGGGTGTGGACACAAGTCCAAGATAATTTAGGTTTCATAACATTCTCTCAAGATGCTAGAAGGATTATATCTGTCACTGTCAATTGTGGTGCAGCCAGAGTAACTGCACAGTTTGTGACAAGAAGGAATGGGTCAGAACAAGGAGGTGAGCTAAAGCCAAAGAACATTGTTGAGATCAAGAATGAGGAAAAAAGTCAATAGATAAAGCCAGGTAGGCACTTAAACCTCGAAGCAATGCCTGACAGGACGACTTCATGTTCAATGAGCTAATTGGCATGGTGTCATTCTCTTGTGTAAATGGTTGCCTTGGCTTAGTAGGTAAGTTGTCGCCTGATTGAGCAGCTCCAAGGAGGGAGCCAGGAGACAGAACAGGGGGAGGAGAAAAGTCCAATAGTTGAGAAAAAGCCAAAGTCACAAACTTGATCTGGCACACCAACTGAGGGATGCTTCAATTATGAGGACCAGGTTAAGTATCCATTACCTCTTCAGGTTTGTCCAGTTTAGTTTACTCACGAGTAAAATTACACTTTGGGCAATGCCATTACAAAGTCCAAGACTACAAGGCTAATGACCATCTCTAGGGCTGCACGGATGCAGAGACTTAATACTATACAGTGGGGAAAATAAGTATTTTATATAAGTACTAGCTGAAGAGCCCGGCGTTGCCTGGGCATAGTAAATATCTGTGGTTAGTTAAAGCACCTCACTTCTCTTATTTTCCCATCACACCTCTCATTTTCCCAATCACATCTTTCATTTTCCCCCTCACATCTCTCATTTTCTCCCTCACACCTCTCATTTTCTCCCTCACTCCTCTCATTCCCCCCTAACACTTGTCATTTCGACCTCACATCTGTCATTTTCTGATCACTCCACTATTTCCCTCGCTCCTCTCATTTTGCACTCACACCTTTTCATTTTCACCTCACACCCCTCATTTTCACCTCAGTATATACATGTTTGCATCTCCCTTATATATAGTATACACCTGTATGTCATCTCCTGTATATAGTATATACCTGTATGCCATCTCCCCTGTATATAGTATATACCTGCTGTGTGTCATCTCCCCTGTATATAGTATATGCCTGTATGTCATCTTCTATATATAGTATATACCTGTACGTCATCTCCTTCTATATATAGTATATACCTGTATGTCATCTCCTCCTGTATATAGTATATATCTGTGTCATCTCCTCCTGTATATAGTATATACCTGTATGTCATCTTCTATATATAGCATATACCTGTATGTCATCTCATCCTGTATATAGTACATACTTGTAGGTCATCTGCTCCTGTATATAGTATATACCTGTGTGTCATCTCCTCCTGTATATAGTTTATACCTGTATGTCATCTCCTCCTGTATATAGTATGTACATGTATGTCATCTCCTCCTCTATATAGTATATACCTGTGTGTCATCTCTCCTGTATATAGTATATATCTGTGTGTCATCTCCTCCTATATATAGTATATACCTGTGTGTCATCGCCTCCTGTATTAGACCTTGTTCACACGTTACTTGCTCAGTATTTTTACCTCAGTATTTGTAAGCTAAATTGGCAGCCTGATAAATCCCCAGCCAACAGGAAGCCCTCCCCCTGGCAGTATATATTAGCTCACACATACACATAATAGACAGGTCATGTGACTGACAGCTGCCGTATTTCCTATATGGTACATTTGTTGCTCTTGTTGTTTGTCTGCTTATTAATCAGTTTTTTATTTTTGAAGGAAAATACCAGACTTTTGTGTGTTTTAGGGCGAGTTTCGTTTGTCAAGTTGTGTGTTGAGTTGCGTGTGGCGACATGCATGTAGCGACTTTTGTGAGATGAGTTTTGTGTGGCAACATGCGTGTAGCAACTTTTTGTGTGTCGAGTTGCATGTGACAGGTTAGTGTAGCAAGTTGTGTGCAGCAAGTTTTGCATATGGCGAGTTTTGCGCATGGCGAGTTTTATGTGTGGTGCCTTTTGAGTATGTGCAAGTTTTGTGTGAGGCAACTTTTGCATGTGTTGCAACTTTTGTGCATGTGGCAATTTTTCCACGTGTGCAAGTTTTGCGTGTGGCGAGTTTTCCATGAGGTGAGTTTTGCACTTGTGGCGAGTTTTGCAAGAGCCTAGTTTTTGCATGTGGCGAGTTTTGCGCGTGGCGAGTTTTGAGTGGCGACTTTTGTGTTTCGACTTTTATGTGGCGAGGTTGGTGTATGTGTGGTGAAATGTGTGCTGAGGGTGGTATATGTGTTCAAGCACGTGGTAGTGTGTGGCCCATTTTGTGTGTGTGTTCATATCCCCGTGTGTGGTGAGTATCCCATGTCGTGGCCCCACCTCAGCAACTGTACGGTATATACTCTTTGGCGCCATCGCTCTTGTTCACATCTGGCAGCTGTCAATTTGCCTCCAACACTTTTCCTTTCACTTTTCCCCATTATGTAGATAGGGGCAAAATTGTTTGGTGAATTGGAAAGCGCGGGGTTAAAATCTCACCTCACAACATAGCCTATGACGCTCTCGGAATCCAGACGTGTGACTGTGCAAAATTTTGTGGCTGTAGCTGCGACACCTCCAACACTTTTCCTTTCACTTTTTTCCCCATTATGTAGATAGGGGCAAAATTGTTTGGTGAATTGGAACGCGCGGGGTTAAAATTTCGCCTCACAACATAGCCTATGACGCTCTCGGGGTCCAGACGTGTGACTGTGTAAAATTTTGTGGCTGTAGCTGCGACGGTGCAGATGCCAATCCCGGACATACATGCACAAACACACACATACACACACATATTCAGCTTTATATATTAGATTTGATACACTGCCGATTTTGCACGTTTTCCCACCTACAGAGAATGGCGAGGTCTGTAATTTTTTATCGTAGATACCCTTCACCTGTGAAAGACAGAATCTAACGAAACAGAAAATCACATTGTATTATTATTACATAATTAATTTTCATGAAAAAGTATTTATTCACATAGCAAATAGCAAGAATTCTGGCTCTCACAGACCTGTTAGTTTTTCTGTGAGAAGCCTCCTACTCTGCACTCATTACCTGTATTAATTGCACCTGTTTGAACTCGTTACTTGCATAAAAGTCACCTGTCCACACACTCAATCACACTCCAACCTCTCCACCATGGCCAAGACCAAAGAGCTATCTAAGGACATCAGGAACCAAATTGTAGAAAAAAAAAATAAAAAAAAAGATCATGAACCGCACATCCCCAAATCATACGTTGATCTAAAGCCGCTAGGCAAAAATTTATATACTGAATATGAAGTTTTAAGTTTAACATTCTGATCAGACTGTATGAAGCCCACTGCCACGTCACGGCAAACCTCGTAGTGGGTCCTACCGCCCCAATGGAGCGGATCCGTGCGGCGACCACCGCCACAGCGGCCATGCACCAGTAGGGCAGACAGCCTGTTGCCCCACAGCACCCATGCTGTTATGATCTGGTGGTTTAGGAGCAACATAGGACGAGCTCTGAAGGAAGTGGTACCTGTACTGACCACAGTCCCTAAGCTCAACACAACACTAGAAGTAGCCGTGGGATGCTCCTGACACTCCCTAGGCACCTCGTCACAGCCTGAGAACTAACTACCCCTAAAGATAGAAACAGGAAAACTATCTTGCCTCAGAGAAAATCCCCAAAGGATAGATAGCCCCCCACAAGTAATGACTGTGAGTGGAGAGGGAAAAGACATACACAGAATGAAACCAGGATGAGCACAGGAGGCCAGTCTAGCTAGATAGATAGGACAAGATGGAATACTGTGCGGTCAGTATAAAACACTACAAAAAATCCACGCAGAGTTTACAAAAATCTCCACACCTGACTAAAGGTGTGGAGGATAAATCTGCTTCCCAGAGCTTCCAGCTACACAGAAAAATTCATACTGACAAGCTGGACAAACATAGAAAGCACAGAACGGATAAGTCCACAACCTGTGGACAGAAAAGAGCAAGCAAGGACTTAGCTTTGCTGAACTGGTCAGGATAACAGGGAAATCCAGAGAGATGTGAATCCAACCAGGAACCATTGACTAGTGGCACTGGCTGAAGAGAGAGCCAGGCAAAAATAGCCGAGCAGAAAGACAATCAGTGGAAGCAGCTGCAGACTGCTAAATCCAAGGAGCAGCCATACCACTTAAAACCACCGGAGGGAGCCCAAGAGCAGAACTCACAAAAGTGCCACTTACAACCACCGGAGGGAGCCCAAGAGCGGAATTCACAACACCATGCTGCGAGACTGAGCCCCCATGACTCCAGACCGCGCCTCCCCACCAGCACAAAGGCACAGCAACAATGGCCGCCACACAGCACCAGCACGAAAATGAAAGGAGCATTGAAACTCACCTTCCTCCAGCTCTTCAGTGAGAGCCACAATGGGCTAGACCCCTTACTTTGCAGTCTCCTGCTAATTAAAATCACCTGTGCCAAATGGGAGGAGTGCTGGTCCAAGAAAGAGACAAGAACATGCTTTGTACAAAAAAAAAAAAAAAAAAGAGCATGAACCGCACATCCCAAAACCATACGTTGATCTAAAGCCGCTAGGCAAAAATTTATATACTGAATATGAGGTTTTCAGTTTAACATTCTGATCAGACTGTATGAAGCCCACTGCCACGTCCCGGCAAACCTGGTAGTGGGTCCTATCGCCCTAACGGAGCGGAGCCGTGCGGTGACCACTGCCACAGCGGCAATGCACCAGCAGGGCGGACGGCCTGTTGCCCCACAGCACCCACTACGAGGTTTGCCGTGAAGTGGCAGTGGGCTTCATACAGTCTGATCAGAATGTTAAACTGAAAACCTCATATTGAAGTAATATAAATTTTTGCCTGGCGGCTTTAGATCAACGTATGATTTTGGGATGTGCGGTTCATGCTCTTTTTTTTTTTTTTTTTTCTTTTTTGCGAACCAAATTGTAGACCTGCACAAGGTTTGGATGGGCTACAGGACAATAGGCAAACAGCTTGGTGGGAAGATAACAACTGTTGGCACAATTATTAGAAAATGGAAGAAACACAAAATGACTGTCAATCTTCCTTGGTCTGGGGCTCCATGCAAGATCTCGCTTCATGGGGTAAGGGTGATTCTGGGAAAGGTCAGGAATCAGCCCAGAGATACTCAGGAGGATTTAGTCAATGACCTGAAAAGAGCTGGGACCACAGTCTCAAACATTACAGTTAGTTTCACATTACGCCATCACAGATTAACCCTTTCCCAACACGCTAGTACTGCTCTGCGGGAACTGCGTTCCTGCAAGCAGCAGTACTAGTACGACACACCAATCGTGCGGCCTCATGCTGAGTGCCGTGGCGATTGGGTGCGGCTGTCAGCTGCATGTGATAGCTGACACCCCGCAGCAACGCCCAAGATAGGTGCTAGCATCAATCACGGGCATTTAACCCCTCTGATGCCGCCGTCAGCAGTGACAGCGACATAGAGGGGCATCGTGCAGGGAGATGGCTCCCTCCGCGCTTCCATCAGGACAACGCGATGCGATCGCGTTGTCCTGATTGTCTCCATGGAAAGCCTCAGCTGCAAGATGGCCATGTTGTCCTTAAGGGAAGGTCGTGTGTCAGTGCTTGCTCAGAACAGGATCTGAGACACCTCCTCCCCTGCCTGTCAGATCCAGGTTTAATGCCCTGCACTTTTTTAGAAAGTGTAAAAAAAAATTTGTAAATCCCCAAAGAGAAGAAAAAGAAACAAATATTTTTCCAATAAATACATTTATTTATGTAATTAAAAAAAGGAAACAATAAAAGTACACATATTTGGTATCGCCGCGTCCTTAATGACCCACCCTATTAAACTGTCCCACCTGTTAAACCCTTCAGTAAACACCGTAAAAAAGAAATGAGGCAAAAAACAACGCTTTATTATCATACCGCCGAAGAAAAAGTGCAATAACATGCGATCAAAAAGACAGATGTAAATAAAAATGGTACAGCTGAAAACGCCATCTTGTCTCGCAAAAAAGAAGGTCATATGACTCCATCAGCAGAAAAATAAAAAAGTTATAGCTCTCAGAATAGAGAGATGCAAAAATGATTATTTTTTCTATAAAATAGTTTTTATTGTGTAAAAGCGCCAAAACATAAAAAAAGATATACGGTAAATGAGGTATCGCTGTAATCGTACTGACCTGAAGAATAAAACTGCCTAACCAATTTTACCACACACAGAACGGAATAAAACAAAAAAAACAGTTCCTGAATTGCTGTGTTTTGTTCATTCTGTCTCACAAAAATTGGAATAGAAAATGATCAAAAAATGTTATATGCCCGTAAATGGTACCAATAAAAACATCAGCTTGTCCCTCAAAAAACAAGCCATAACATGACTCCGGTGGCTGAAATATGGAAAAAATATACCGTAGCTCTCAAAATATGGTGATGCAAAAACTAGTTTTGGCAATAAAAAGTCTTCTAGTGTGTGGCAGCAGCCAAATATAAAAACCCGACATAAATCTGGTATCGCTGTAATCGCACCGACCTGAAGAAAAAAGTCGCCTAATCACTTATACCACACGAGTAACGGCATAAACAATAAATAAAAACAATTCTTCACATGCTGTTGATTTTTTCATACTGCCTCCCAAAGATCTCAGTAAGGCTTCACGCACATTTATCCTGCACTCTGCGCTGAGCGCTTGTGCAGCGCCCCAGAGACCTGGTTGTTGCAGTAACGACGCTCTGCCACTAAGGGGAGTGATGGTACGTCTGATGGCACTAAAGGACTAAAGGAGTTCATCTGACCAGGTATCACCAGCACACATTACACTTCACACTCCGGCCACTAGGGGAAGCAAAAGGTTTTATTTATTAGGCCACTCCTCACACTGGTAAAACTAGGGGTTGGATAGGAAGTTAGTCAGAAGCTGACTGGGTTTTGTCCAGGCAACATCCCATGGCAGGGGGTGTTGTGGGGAAGATTCATGGGGGTCCCTGTCAGGCATGGGAACCTGGCAGGTACCTAGCGACAAGGCAGAACATTACGGAACCGCGCCTGCACTACCTTGCGGTGGTATCCTAAGAAACGACACGAAGCGAAGGATATTGTGGACAGTGAGAAACGAGATCAAGCACAAAGGAGAGCCAATAGGAGTCGTGCCTGGAGAACGGCAACATCCTACTGAGGCGCGTAGCCGGTGCCCGTAACACCGAGGAAGTAACTGACTTTATTCCTTACTTCAAATACCGCAGGACAGTTAATTATAGGTTGGCTGTCTACCTTACATCACCTAAGCAGACATAGGGGGCAACACTGTTATGATGCGGTGGTTTAGGAGCAGCATGGAACGAGCTCTGAAGGAAGTGGTAGCTGTACTGACCGCAGTCCCTAAGTTCAACACAACACTAGAAGTAGCCGTGGGGTGCTCCTAACTCTCCCTAGGCACCTCGTCACAGCTTAAGAGCTAACTACCCCTAAAGACAGAAGCAGGAAAGCTATCTTGCCTCAGAGAAAATCCCCAAAGGATAGATTAGCCCCCCACAAATAATGACTGTGAGTGGAGAGGGAAAAAACATACACAGAATGAAACCAGGATGAGCACAGGAGGCCAGTCTAACTTGATAGATAGGACAGGATGGAATACTGTGCGGTCAGTATAAAACACTACAAAAATCCACGCAGAGTTTACTAAAAATCTCCACACCTGACTAAAGGTGTGGAGGGTAAATCTGCTTCCCAGAGCTTCCAGCAAGACAGAATTAATTCATACTGATAACGCTGGACATACATAGAAGCACAGAACGGATAAGTCCACAATCTGTGAACAGAAAAGAGCAAGCAAAAACTTAGCTTTGCTGAACTGGTCACGATAACAGGGAACTCCAAAGAGATGCGAATCCAACCAGGAACCATTTACAAGTGGCACTGGCTGAAGGAGAGAGCCAGGCATAAATAGCCGAGCAGAAAAGACGATCAGTGGAAGCAGCTGAAGACAGCTAACTCCATGAAGCAGCCATACCACTTTACCACAAGAGGGAGCCCAAGAGCAGAACTCACAAAAGTGCCACTTACAACCACCGGAGGGAGCCCAAGAGCGGAATTCACAACACAACACGTGGAGAGGGGCGTCTCTAGGGTCCCGGAAGAGCTCCGAGCCTACCCATCAAATGGGTGCGTCCTAGCCATAACAAACCTGGGGAAGGAGAATAGAAAGAACGAGAAAGAACTAGAAAGAACTGGAACGAACGAGAATAGAAGTTGTGAGGACTATCCCGAATGCTCAGCAGGGAAGCACTACAACAAACAGGTGCTAGTGGTAGGCAACGATTTCCACCTGCAAAGGGAACTCTGGATGTGCCTTCGGACCGGCTGGTCTCAGACAGTCCTGTTAACTGTGCTCTGGATTGAGGATCCTGAAGTCACCAGTAAAGAGGTAAAGAGACTGCAACCCTGTGTCCTCGTTATTGTCTGCACCTCACATCATCACCACCTACACTACTGGGAAGCCCTGGGGACTCACTTCACCTGTGGAAAGGTAAACCATCTAGCTGCCATCACATCACCCCAGTGGACCCCAAGCAGCGTCGGTCACCCTGACTGAATACCACCGGTGGCGTCACAAAACCTTGACAGACTCGTATCACCTTTCATTGGACGCCCCTTGGCAGGGTCACGGACCGGGTCCAGCCACCGTGACATCCCCAGAACTGAGCCAGCAGAGGACCGGTACCGAGTAACCAGCGTCTGGGGGCGCTCCAACCTGGCGTCACGAACAGGATCGTACTTAAGCCTGAAGAATTGGGTCATGTGTGCCTTGGAACTGTGATTGAATTGTGCTTGAACTGTGACTTGTTGCAAAGACTGTGCATTGCTGATTGCCGCAAAGATTCCCGCCAAAACCGCCGCCATTATAGCGCCACGAGGAGCGCAGGAGAAGAAGGGCATGGAGTTGTGGGTGTGGGAGAACTGAGGAGCGCGAAAAGCAATGGCTGCCCAGTCTAAGTATTGCAAGGTCCGCCTTCTCATCCTCTATGGGGGGTGGGGACAGTGGGGACGGAGCCGCCCCCGAAAAAGAGCCCAGGAACAAGATCCAGAGGAGGGGACGGAGATGGCGACGTCCGGGACCCCACATGGAGACGCCTTGGCCCGGCGCGGGGCTGCATCACCCGTAGCGGTCCCGGAGTCACCGACGTTGCAGGGATTGACCGTCGCAGAGCTGCCTAGAGGGAAACCCGGCAGGCGGATGCCTGATGGCTGGGTGGCTGCAGCCGAGGCCCGGCGGCTGGCGCGCTGCCGAGAGGCCCTTGCTCGGGTGAGTTCCCAGTTGGGCCACCCGACGGAGATCCGCCTCTCCCCTGTGTCCCTCCTTCACCCGCTCCGACCGCGGCAGACCCCTGAACCCGGCCAGGGGATCGCGCACCGCAGGAGCCGGACCTGAGGATCCTGCCGGTGACGGAGCATCAGCGGCGCCTGGTGGCGGCATGGAGGAAGCAGCCCCGACTTGTGGCCATGATTGACCTCATAGAGGAAGTGAAGGTCCCACCATCGCAGTAGGGGGTGGTGATCTTCTTCAACCCCAAGGAAAAGAGGGGAGTTTTCAGGAGATCGGGGAGCCCCTACAGGTCCATGTCACCCGGAGCGAGGTAGAGCCCTGTTATGGAGAGGTCGATGAAGACCGTGACCTGAAACCTGGGGAGTCCGTGACCTACACCCGATGGCAGAGGGGGACTGGTTGGATGGCCAAGGGCGTCCAGCGGTGCGCAGTTCTTCAGGTTGCAGCTGAAACTCCAGAGGTTGAGGTCCCCGCTATGGACCACCAGACTGACCAGGTCCCTCTTGTAACTGTGGGTCCCACCTGTTCTCGGCTGAGAGGGGTGGTCTGCGAGGTAAGGCCGCAACCTCCGCAGCAATAAACCTCGAAGACCTGAACTTGTATATAGTTATTTAACTATTTGTCTTCCTGCAATGTTGCTGCTCATACCCGTCTAGGGTTATCTTTTCAAGGGATCCCTTCGTTTACCCGGGATCCCTATTGTTTTTGGCCTGTTTGTTTGCCATCAGTGTTTTAAAGAACTGCCGAATCATGGACGGTGAATGATTCACAAACTGCATTGTAAATAGTTTGCACCTTATTAAAGGTGCCCTCTACTGGTTTTACAAAGAAAGAAGGCTTTTTGAAGAGACTGTTTTTGAATACAGCGCAGAAGGTCTTGCTTTCTAACGGACTTGCAGACAGAGAGATTGTGCACTATCTCAAAGAGACTTGGTTCCCTCTTAAAGGGAATGTTCACATGTTGCACTTAAGTATAACGTTGCCTTAGGAAAGTTAAAATTGTAATAATGTTGAGATTTAGGAACTGTTGATAATGTTACTAGAGATTGAGGACAGGAAAAGTTGAAAGCCGAATTCCAACATAGTGAACCCGTAGGGGTTAGAGAGTCCTCCTGAGAACCATAGAAAGATAGTTGATTGCGACAATGACAGTAGGCCCAGCCAAGGAGCTAGGCGGTCCTGCATTTGTGAAGTTAGAAAATAAAGAAAAACTTGAGTTTGCATTAAAGTATTTTATAGTAAGCCTTTAGTGGGTTCAGCCTATACGCCCTTAAAGTAGAAGTTAAATTATTGTTCAGAATTTGCACTTAGTAGAATACCCGGTAGGGTACCAGAAGTTATTTATAGTCAGAGTGTTAATTAAAATATTTAACCTTGTTTTCGTTTGTAACGTTCAAGTGTCCTCACCTCCCATAAAGGGAAGCATTGTTATATTTACTTGTTCCTTACATTTCAAAATTTGCATGTCTTTTGCTAACATGTATTGTTGTTCTTCTTCCCAGTCCAGGAGTACTGGATTTAGCCGGGGGGGGGGGGGGGGGTGCAGCGCCCCAGAGACCTGGTCATTGCAGTAACGTCGCTCTGCCACTAAGGGGAGTGATGGTACGTCTGATGGCACTAAAGGAGTTCATCTGACCAGGTATCACCAGCACACATTACACTTCACACTCCGGCCACTAGGGGGAGCAAAAGATTTTATTTATTAGGCCACTCCTCACACTGGTAAAACTAGGGGTTGGATAGGAAGTTTTACCCATTTCCAGCATGAAAATGTAAATCTTGGGGCTAACACACAATCTAGGTGGTAAAAATGTCAATTATTTTATCTTCACTGCTCAATGGTATAAAAGTCTGTGACATACCTGTGGTGTCAGTATAATCACTGTACCCCTAGATAAATTTATTCAGAGGTTTAGTTTGTAAAATGGGGTCACTTATCAGGGGTTCTGCTGTGCTGGCACATCAGGGGCTCTGCCATTGTAACATGCCACCCTCAAACAAGTACAACAAAATCTGCACTGTAATATGGCGCTACTTCCCTTCTGAGCTTTGCACTGTGCCTCAAAAGTAGTTTTTGATGACATATGGGCTATTGGTGAACTCAGGAGAAATTGCACAACACATTTTGGGGTCCACTTTCTCATGTTACCCTTATGAAATACAAAATTTTTAACTAAAATTTTTTTGGCGTAAAATGTGATTTTTTTTTATTTTCACGGCTTAACTTTATAAACTTCTATGAAGCACCTGTGGATTCAAGATGCTCAATACACATCTAGATTAGACCCCTTAGGAAACTTGTTTCCAAAATGGTGTTTCCACTGTTTGGGCACATCAGGGGCTCTCCAAACACGACATGGCATCCGCTAATTATTCCAGCAAATTTTACATTCAAAAAGTCAAATGGCGCTCCTAGATTTCCCCCACATATGGGGTATCGGCATGTTCAGGAGAAATTGCACAACAAATTGTATGGTCCATTTTCTACTATTACTCTTTTGAAATTTTTAAAAAAATAGGTCAAAAGGAAAATTTTTGTGAAAGAAAAGTAAATGTTTATTTTTCCTTCCACATTCAAAAATTCCTGTGAAGCACCTGAAGGGTTAACAAACTTCTTGAATGTGGTTTTGAGCACCTTGAGGGGTGCAGCTTTTAGAATGGTGTCACATTTTGGTATTTTCTGCCATATAGTCGCCTCAAAGTCACTTCAAATATGAGGTGGTCCCTAAAAAAATGGTTTTGCAAATTTCGTTGTAAAAATGAGAAATCGTTGGTCAAATTTTAACCCTTTTAACTTCCTAGCAAAAGAATATCAAAAATTGTGCTGATGTAAAGTAGACTTGTGGAAAATATTATTTATTAACTATTTTGTGTGATATGACTCTCTGATTTAAGGACATAAAAATTAAAAGTTTGAAAATTGCGAAATTTTCAAAATTTTCACGAAATTACGATTTTTTTCACAAATAACCGCGTCATATCAAGAAATTTTACCACTATCATGAAGTACAATATGTCATGAGAAAACTATCTCAAAATTAGTGGGATCCATTGAAGCGTTCTAGAGTTATTACCTCAAAATGACAATGGTCACAATTGTAAAAATTGGCCTGGTCAGGAAGGTGAAAACAGGCTTCATGGCAAAGGGATTAAAGTCCTGCAGAGCACACAAGGTCCCCGTGCTCACACCAGCACATGTCCAGGCCGTTTGAAGGTCACCAATGACCATCTGGATGATCCAGAGGAGGCATGGGAGAAGGTCATTGTGGCGACACAGCATTTCTTCTTAATTATGCCAGACGTAAATTGAGTAGGCCCAGAAACATAAACTGTTGTCTGAAATATTGACTCTTCTTGTAGGACAAATATTAATCTCTAATATATTATCTCCTACAGTTTATCTTCTGTTATCTTTGTAAAACAATAAGGCGTGGCCACTGAACTATGATGTGTGCTGATATATTGATTACTTACATTGATTATGCCAGCCAGTTTCTTGGCATTCCCAAACAGAGGCGGAAACTATGCAAATAGCGTACATAATTGAACAATGCAGGTTGGCCTCATTCACATCTCTCTCTGACCTCTGGATGCTGGTTGAAGGCCAGTTGAAAACTATATAAAGAGACTATTTATTCTTGTCGGGGTGACTCTTCAGGATCTCAGCTTAGGCTACTATGAACCCGGCTGGAGGACACAGGACTCCTTCACTGACCATCACTGAAACCCCAGAGATGTCTTAAAGAATCCAGGTTGGGACAATCGAGTCACCTGGTCACATATCTCACTGCTCTCAGTTAGCTTCCTAAGTTTATCGTTACCTCCTCACTGTGGGGGCCCGCTAAAAGGGGGAGCCACTGGTGGGGGTATGTGACACTGGAAGCAGCTCTAATCCTGGCTAGTCAGTGGAAGGGTGAGACTCTGTAATTTTCACCATCTTGGGTATTTTCTGGGACTGTTCTGTATGCTATTGTGTGTTGGTGGTTCAATACATTATTGCCACACTGTTTTACCTTCACCCTGTGTTGTCTGAGTAGTGTTCTGCCCATACGGAGAGAGGTTGGGCATTCAGTGGTATGAGCCTTGGTCCATACAATCTTTCTAAAGACAGCCGGGCCAGCGGACTGGAGCACCCACTGACCCCCAAGACTCCACAGTCATGTGGTCAGATGAGACCAAAATAGAATATTTTGGTATCAACTCCACTCGCCGTGTTTACAGGAAGAAGGAGGATGAGTACAATAACAAGAACATCATCCCAACCTTGAAGCATGGTGAGAGAAACCTCATAATTTGGGGGTGCTTTTCTGCAAAGGGGACAGAACGACTGCACCGTATTGAAGGAAGGATGGATGGGGTCAGGTATGGTGAGATTTTGGCTAGCAATGTTTTCCCTCAGTAAGAGCATTTAAGATGGGTCGTGGGTGAGTCTTCCATCATGAGACTGACCCAAAACACACAGCCGAGTCACCTAAGCCTTTCAAGTTCCTGCAGTGATCTATTCAGTCTCCAGACCTGAACCCAACAAAAAAATCATTTGAGGGAGCTGAAACTCAATGTTGCCCTGAAACCTGAACGATGTGGAGAATATCTGTATGGCGGATGGGGCCAAAATCCCTGCTGCAGCGTGTGTGAACTTGGTCAAGAACTATGGGAAATGTCGGATCTCTGTAATTGCAAACAAAGGTTTCTGTACCAAATATTAAGGTCTGTTTTTCAATTGTATCAAATACTTATTTCAATAAAAAACAAATTAATTATGCAAAATTCATACAATTTGATTTTTTTGGAATTTTTTTAAAGATTCTGTCTCCCACAAGTGAAATATACAGTACAGACCAAAAGTTTGCACACCTCATTTAAAGATTTTTCTGTATTTTCATGACTATGAAAATTGTAAATTCACACTGAAGGTATTAAAACTATGAATTAACACATGTGGAATTATATACTTAACAAAAAAGTGTGAAAAAACTGAAATTATGTCTTATATTCTAGGTTCTTCAAAGTAGCCATCTTTTGCTTTGATGACTGCTTTGCACACTCTTGGCAATCTCTTGATGAGCTTCAAGAGGTAGTCACCGGAATGGTCTTCCAACAATCTTGAAGGAGTTCCCAGAGATGCTTAGCACTTGTTGGCCTGTTGGCTTTTTTGCCTTCACTCTGCGGTCCAGCTCACCCCAAACCATCTCAATTGGGTTCAGGTCTTGTGACTGTGGAGGCCAGGTCATCTGGCGTAGCACCCCATCACTCTCCTTCTTGGTCAAATAGCCCTTACACAGCCTGGAGGTGTGTTAAGGGTCATTGTCCTGTTGAAAAATAAATGATGGTCCAACTAAACGCAAATCGGATGGAATAGCATGCCGCTGCAAGATTCTGTGGTAGCCATGCTGGTTCAGTATGCCCTCAATTTTGAATAAATCCCCATCAGTGTCACCAGCAAAGCACCCCCACACCATCACACCTTCTCCTCCATGCTTCACGGTGGGAACCAGGCATGCAGAGTCCATCCATTCACCTTTTCTGCGTCGCACAAAGACACAGTGGTTGAAACTAAAGATCTGAAATTTGGACTCATCAGACCAAAGCACAGATTTCCACTGGTCTAATATCCATTCCTTGTGTTCTTTAGCTAAAACAAGTCTCTTCTAATTGTTGCCTGTTCTTAGCAGTGGTTTCCTAGCAGCTATTTTACCATGAAGGCCTGCTGCACAAAGTCTCCTCTTAACAGTTGTTGTAGACATGTGTCTGCTGCTAGAACTCTGTGTGGCATTGACCTGGTCTAAAATCTGAGCTGCTGTTAACCTGCGATTTCTGAGGCTGGTGACTCCGATAAACTTATCCTCAGAAGCAGAGGTGACTCTTGATCTTCCTTTCCTGGGGCGGTCCTCATGTGCGTCAGTTTCTTTGTAGCACTTGATGGTTTTTGCCACTGCACTTGGGGGCACTTTCAAAGTTTACCCAATTTTTCGGACTGACTGACCTTAATTTCTTAAAGTAATGATGACCACTCGTTTTTCTTTACTTAGCTGCTTTTTTTCTTGCCATAATACAAATTCTAACAGTCTATTCCTATCAGCTGTGTATCCACCAGACTTCTGCTCAACACAACTGAATGTCCCAACCCCATTTATAAGGCAAGAAATCCCACTTATTAAATCTGACAGGGCACACCTGTAAAGTGAAAACCATTTCCGGTGACAACCTCTTGAAGCTCATCAAGAGAATGCCAAGAGTGTGCAAAGCAGTCATCAACGCAAAAGGTGGCTACTTTGAAGAACCTAGAATATAAGACATATTTTCAGTCGTTTCACATTTTTTTGTTATGTATATAATTCCACATGTGTTAATTCATAGTTTTGATGCCTTCAGTGTGAATGTACAATTTTCATAGTCATGAAAATACAGAAAAATCTTTAAAATTTACAGTACAGACCAAACTTTTGGTCTGTACTGTACCTACAATAAAAATTACAGACCTCTCCATTCTTTGTAGGTGGGAAAATAAACAAAATCGGCAGTGTATCAAATACTTATTTTCCCCACTGTATAGAAGTCCATATGGGAGTAGGGTTCGCCATTGGCATTCTCTTGACTGCTGATCCAACAATGTCTACTTTTATGAAGTAAAAGTTGTATTTTGTAGTCCTTGTGCCATTTTCTGTAACTGAATCACACATGAAGAATGATTAAAGCTGCAAAGAGATGAAAGGTTACATCAGACACAGAGAAACTCTGCCAGCTATTTTACAGCATGGAGTAAAGGTCCTAAGCTTCTCACTGCGGAGGCTGAAGGAGATGATGAAAGAAAATAACACCAGATGATACATCTCATCTGATTGACTCCTCAGCAGTAATTTTCCATAATGTTCCTTTAGAACTCAATGAATTTATAGTTAGCAAATAGCAATATTTATAACTCTGATAAATAAGGATCTTACCAAATCAATGTAGAGCTGGGGTTCCGTGCACTAGATCCATTGTTGTACACAAGACATGCCTACGACTGTGAACAACTGGTTTTCTTTTTCTTGTGAACCAAATAACAAATAGGACAAAATAACAGAAAACTTCAGTGTGCATAACTATTCACCCCCCTAAAGTCAGTTCTTTGTAGAGCCTCCTTCTGCAGCAATTACAGATGTAAAGTTCTTTGGATAAGTCTCTATTAGCTTTCCACATCTTGTCACTGAGATTTTTGCTCATTCCTCAAGGCAAAACTACTACTTCAAGTTAGACGTTTTCCTCTGGTGAACAGCAATTTTTAAATGTGACCATAGAATCTTCTTTGGATTTGAGTAGACCACTCCAAAACATTAACATGTTCCCCTTAAACCACTCGAGTGTTGCTTTAGCAGTATGCTTTGGGTCATTGTCTTGTTGGAAAGCGAAACTCAATCCCAGTCTCAAATCACTGCCAAGCTGAAAAAGGTTTTGCTCAAGAATATCCCTGTAGTTCGCACCATGCATCTTCCCCTCGACTAGGACCATTTTCTCTGCCCCTGCTCCCGAAAAATATCTCCACAGCATGATGCTAGAATCAACATGTTTCAGTGTGGTGATTGTGCTCTTGGGTTGATGAACTGTGTTGGTTTGGCACCAGACATAGTGTTTACTTTGGTGGCCAAAAAGTTCAATTTTGGTCTCTTCTAACCACAGCACCTTTCGCCATGCATTTGGGGAGTCTCCCACATGCCTTTTGGCAAACTCAAATAAGCCTTCCAATTATTGTGTGTAACTAAAGGCTATTTTTCCTTTCTGCCCACTCTTCCATAAAGGCCACCTCTATGGAGTGTACAGTCTATTGGGGTCGTATGGACAGATACTCCAATCTCTGCTTGTGAGCAACGCAGCTCCTTCAGGGTTATATTTGGTCTGTGTAGTACCTCTTTGATTAATGTCCTACTTGCATGGGCTGAGAGTTTTGGTGGGCAGCCTGTTGTGAATTCTGTTGTCGGGCTCCCTCCTGTGGTCGTGAATGGTACTTCGGCTGGTTCTGTCCATGGACTTCCTCTGGTGGGTGTTTCTGAGTTTCCTTCCACAGGTGACGAGGTTAATTCGTTAGCTGGCTGCTCTATTTAACTCCACTTAGATCTTTGCTCCATGCCACCTGTCAATGTTCCAGTATTGGTCTAGTTCACTCCTGGATCGTTCTTGTGACCTGTCTTCCCAGCAGAAGCTAAGTTCCTGCTTGTTTTTCTTTGGTTTGCTATTTTTCTGTCCAGCTTGCTATTTTTATTGTTGTCTTGCTTGCTGGAAGCTCTGGGACGCAGAGGGAGAGCCTCCGCACCGTGAGTCGGTGCGGAGGGTCTTTTTGCGCCCTCTGCGTGGTCTTTTTGTAGGTTTTTGTGCTGACCGCAAAGCAACCTTTCCTATCCTCAGTCTGTTCAGTAAGTCGGGCCTCACTTTGCTAAATCTATTTCATCCCTGTGTTTGTATTTTCATCTTTACTCACAGTCATTATATGTGGGGGGCTGCCTTTTCCTTTGGGGAATTTCTCTGAGGCAAGGTAGGCTTTATTTTTCTATCTTCAGGGCTAGCTAGTTCCTTAGGCTGTGCCGAGTTGCATAGGGAGCGTTAGGAGCAATCCACGGCTATTTCTAGTGTGTGTGATAGGATTAGGGATTGCGGTCAGCAGAGTTCCCACGTCCCAGAGCTCGTCCTTTATTATCAGTAACTATCAGGTCATTCCGTGTGCTCTTAACCACCAGGTCCATTATTGTCCTGACCACCAGGTCATAACAGTACAGGTGGCCCAAAGTACTAATGCATCTCAATAGAGGGATAAGAGAAGTTCTAAAACCATTTTTTTTTCTTTGCAGTGTGTTTTGTCTCTCTTTTCCCCTTTACCTCTGGGTGGTTCAGGACACAGGTGTAAACATGGACATTCAAGGTCTGTCCTCTTGGATGGATAATCTCACTACAAGGGTACAAAACATTCAAGATTTTGTGGTTCAGAATCCGATGTCAGAGCCTAGGATTCCAATTCCTGATTTGTTTTTTGGTGATAGATCTAAGTTCTTGAATTTCAAAAATAATTGTAAATTGTTTCTTGCCTTGAAACCTCGCTCCTCAGGTGACCCTGTTCAACAAGTAAAGATCATTATTTCTTTGTTACATGGTGACCCTCAAGACTGGGCATTTTCCCTTGCGCCAGGAGATCCGGCATTGTGTGATGTTGATGCGTTTTTCCTGGCGCTTGGATTGCTTTATGACGAACCTAATTCAGTGGATCAGGCAGAGAAAATCTTGCTGGCTCTGTGTCAGGGTCAGGATGAAGCGGAGATATATTGTCAGAAGTTTAGAAAGTTTTCGCCTGCTGAGCATAATTATGATGTTGGTAATCGAGAGTTGTTGGCCTTGAAGTGGGCATTCGAGGAGTGGCGTCATTGGCTTGAAGGAGCCAAGCATCGCGTGGTGGTCTTGACAGATCACAAGAATTTGACTTATCTTAAGTCTGCCAAACGGTTGAATCCGAGACAGGCTCGATGGTCGTTATTTTTCTCCCGTTTTGATTTTGTGGTTTCGTACCTTCCGGGCTCTAAGAATGTGAAGGCTGATGCCCTGTCAAGGAGTTTTGTGCCTGACTCTCCGGGTGTTCCTGAGCCGGCGGGTATTCTCAAAGAGGGGGTAATTTTGTCTGCCATCTCCCTTGATTTGCGGCGGGTGCTGCAAAAATTTCAGGCTGATAGACCTGACCGTTGCCCAGCGGAGAAACTGTTTGTCCTTGATAGATGGACTAGTAGAGTTATCTCTGAGATTCATTGTTCAGTGTTGGCTGGGCATCCTGGAATCTTTGGTACCAGAGATTTGGTGGCTAGATCCTTTTGGTGGCCATCTTTGTCACGGGATGTGCGTTCTTTTGTGCAGTCCTGTGGGACTTGTACTCGGGCTAAGCCCTGCTGTTCTCGTGCCAGTGGGTTGCTTTTGCCCTTGCCGGTCCCGAAGAGGCCCTGGACGCATATTTCTATGGATTTTATTTCGGATCTCCCCGTCTCTCAAAAGATGTCGGTCATTTGGGTGGTTTGTGATCGCTTTTCTAAGATGGTCCATTTGGTACCTTTGTCTAAATTGCCTTCCTCCTCTGATTTGGTGCCATTATTTTTCCAGCATGTGGTTCGTTTACATGGTATCCTGGAGAACATCGTTTCTGACAGAGGTTCCCAGTTTGTTTCGAGGTTTTGGCGATCCTTTTGTGCTAGGATGGGCATTGATTTGTCTTTTTCCTCGGCTTTCCATCCTCAGACAAATGGCCAAACCGAACGAACTAATCAAACTTTGGAAACATATCTGAGATGCTTTGTTTCTGCTGATCAGGATGATTGGGTGTCCTTTTTGCCGTTGGCTGAGTTCGCCCTTAATAATCGGGCCAGCTCGGCTACTTTGGTTTCGCCGTTTTTCTGCAATTCTGGTTTCCATCCTCGTTTCTCTTCAGGGCAGGTTGAGTCTTCAGACTGTCCTGGTGTAGATACTGTGATGGATAGGTTGCAGCAGATTTGGACTCATGTGGTGGACAATTTGACATTGTCCCAGGAGAAGGCTCAACGTTTCGCTAACCGCCGGCGCTGTGTGGGTCCCCGACTTCGTGTTGGGGATTTGGTTTGGTTGTCATCTCGTTATGTTCCTATGAAGGTTTCCTCTCCTAAGTTTAAGCCTCGTTTCATTGGTCCGTATAAGATTTCTGAGGTTATCAATCCTGTGTCATTTCGTTTGGCCCTTCCTGCTTCTTTTGCCATCCATAATGCGTTCCATAGGTCTTTATTGTGGAGATACGTGGCGCCTATGGTTCCATCCGTTGATCCTCCTGCCCCGGTGTTGGTTGAGGGGGAGTTGGAGTATGTGGTGGAGAAGATTTTGGATTCTCGTATTTCGAGACGGAAACTCCAGTACCTGGTCAAGTGGAAGGGTTATGGTCAGGAAGATAATTCCTGGGTTTTTGCCTCTGATGTTCATGCTGCCGATCTGGTTCGTGCCTTTCATTTGGCTCATCCTGGTCGGCCTGGGGGCTCTGGTGAGGGTTCGGTGTCCCCTCCTCAAGGGGGGGTACTGTTGTGAATTCTGTTGTTGGGCTCCCTCCTGTGGTCGTGAATGGTACTTCGGCTGGTTCTGTCCATGGACTTCCTCTGGTGGGTGTTTCTGAGTTTCCTTCCACAGGTGACGAGGTTAATTCGTTAGCTGGCTGCTCTATTTAACTCCACTTAGATCTTTGCTCCATGCCACCTGTCAATGTTCCAGTATTGGTCTAGTTCACTCCTGGATCGTTCTTGTGACCTGTCTTCCCAGCAGAAGCTAAGTTCCTGCTTGTATTTTCTTTGGTTTGCTATTTTTCTGTCCAGCTTGCTATTTTTATTGTTGTCTTGCTTGCTGGAAGCTCTGGGACGCAGAGGGAGCGCTTCCGCACCGTGAGTCGGTGCGGAGGGTCTTTTTGCGCCCTCTGCGTGGTCTTTTTGTAGGTTTTTGTGCTGACCGCAAAGCAACCTTTCCTATCCTCAGTCTGTTCAGTAAGTCGGGCCTCACTTTGCTAAATCTATTTCATCTCTGTGTTTGTATTTTCATCTTTACTCACAGTCATTATATGTGGGGGGCTGCCTTTTCCTTTGGGGAATTTCTCTGAGGCAAGGTAGGCTTTATTTTTCTATCTTCAGGGCTAGCTAGTTCCTTAGGCTGTGCCGAGTTGCATAGGGAGCGTTAGGAGCAATCCACGGCTATTTCTAGTGTGTGTGATAGGATTAGGGATTGCGGTCAGCAGAGTTCCCACGTCCCAGAGCTCGTCCTTTATTATCAGTAACTATCAGGTCATTCCGTGTGCTCTTAACCACCAGGTCCATTATTGTCCTGACCACCAGGTCATAACAGCAGCCCTCTCTTGGCAGGTTTGTTGTGGTACCATGTTCTTTCCATTTGATGATAATGGATTTGATGGTGCACCAGGGGATAATCAAAGATTGAGATATTTTTTTATAACCCAACCCTGACTTTCTCAACAACGTTGCCCCTGACTTGTTTGGAGATCTCATTGGTCTTCATGGTGTTGTTTGGAGACCTCATTGGTCTTCAAGGTGTTGTTTGGGGATCTCCATGGTCTTCATGGTGGTGTTTGGAGATCCCCTTTGCCTTCATGGTGTTGTTTGGAGATTTCCCTGGTCTTCATGGCGTTGTTTGGTGATCTCCCTTGTCTTCATGATGTTGTTTGGCAATCTCCCAGGTCTTCATGGTGTTGTTTTAAAATCTCCTTTGTCTTCATGGTGTTGTTTTGAGATCCCTTTGTCTTCATGGTGTTGTTTGAAGATTTCCCTGGTCTTCATGGTGTTGTTTGGAGATCTCCCTGGTCTTCATGGTGTAGGAAGGAGATCTCCTTGGTCTTCATGGTGTTGTTTGGTTAGCAATGCCTCTTCTTAATTGCGTTGCAACTTCTTTGAACTTTCAGAGAAGGTAAAGTGTATATACTGACTGACATGTGACACTTAGACTGCACACAGGGGGATGTCCTGACACTAAGCATGAGACTTATAAAGGGAATTGCTTGCACCAGAAATTTTAGGGGCTTCATAGCAAAAGGGGTGAATACATATGCACATAACATTTTTTAGCTATTTGATCCTATGAATTTAATTTATGCCTATATTTTTCTCATTTCCCTTTATCAACTTAAACCACTTAAACAACTTAAAAATCAGATTACAAAAATATTTAACCACAAATTGTAATGGAACAAAATAGGTAGAAAGCTAAAGGGGTGAATACATTTGCAAGTCACGGTATCTCATTTTTTTTTTTACAAAGTTGGCATTGCGGTATAAAATACAAATTTGAAGAAATTCTTGATACCCTTGAACTCTGCTCATATCTCACTGTATACATAAGTAGAAGAACTGTTAGAAACTTCTACATTATTATTGATTTTAGCCATTTATCCTTGTTTTTGCTCCGTCCCCCTCCACCAACCTCCAGCCTGGACCGATCACTGACGTGTGTGTGTGTTTCGCTCTTCTTTATTTCACCAGATTATAGTGGTAAATGACCATATAAATCTTAACTAGGCATCTAATAAGCATGAAGAAAGGAACCTCTACAGTCTGTCATAAAACATGTCTACCTGACTGATAAAGCTGTTTTTTTTCCAAGTCGCTGCATACAACTGCATTATTCTTCATTAAGCTAAGTAACGTGGCATGGCAGAAGCAGAAAAACAAGTGAAAAATGACTTTCTTGAATAGTATATCAAGTATAGAATTAGTGCAGAAACCATCCAGGTAATTTCCAGATGGACGGTTACTCTGGAATATTCTCTCATCTTATCTAATGAGCGGGTAACATGACCACTTAATAAAACGTGTAATGCTTCAGGAAACATGAGCCATTTGTCAATTTTTAGCTACAGTATTTCACCGTTGACCGGTTATGGCTGGCAGAACAATGCAAATTCATTATCGCGAGGGTCGAACTTCTCCCGTATTGTGGTAGAAGGCAGAAACTGGTCAGTTTTTAAGAAATGGAACAATATTACAGCTGAAGTAGCAGAGCCCAGCAGCAGCGGCAAGAGATATCATTTGACTAAGCAAGGTGTAGGCAGTACACCAACTAACAGAATACTGAGACAGCGAGCAGCTGTCTGATCCGGCCATAAGAAGCTTAGGAAGATAATGGGGAGGAGTGCATCAGTGTGGGATTCTCTTGTATTCTTTTTGCACTGGGTAGCGACTTGCTGTAGTATGCACTTCTGTTAGAATAAAGGAGGGATGACAACCTTAAAGACTGCAAAATCTCATAGGGTGTCATAATTCTCATGAGAACATACCGAAACAAAGACTTGCAGAGGAGCATAACTAAGCGGGGTGGAGTCCTGGGAGTGTTTCTATTTATGTATCCTGTAATTTGCTATCCTAATGAAGTATATATATATATATAGTATATATATATATATATATATATATATAGTACAGACCAAAAGTTTGGACACACATAGTAACATAGTTAGTAAGGCCGAAAAAAGACATTTGTCCATCCAGTTCAGCCTATATTCCATCATAATAAATCCCCAGATCTACATCCTTCTACAGAACCTAATAATTGTATGATACAATATTGTTCTGCTCCAGGAAGACATCCAGGCCTCTCTTGAACCCCTCGACTGAGATCGCCATCACCACCTCCTCAGGCAAGCAATTCCAGATTCTCACCGCCCTAACAGTAAAGAATCCTCTTCTATGTTGGTGGAAAAACCTTCTATCCTCCAGACGCAAAGAATGCCCCCTTGTGCCCGTCACTTTCCTTGGTATAAACAGATCCTCAGCGAGATATTTGTATTGTCCCCTTATATACTTATACATGGTTATTAGATCGCCCCTCAGTCGTCTTTTTTCTAGACTAAATAATCCTAATTTCGCTAATCTATCTGGGTATTGTAGTTCTCCCATCCCCTTTATTAATTTTGTTGCCTTCCTTTGTACTCTCTCTAGTTCCATTATATCCTTCCTGAGCACCGGTGCCCAAAACTGGACACAGTACTCCATGTGCGGTCTATCTAGGGATTTGTACAGAGGCAGTATAATGCTGTCATCATGTGTATCCAGACCTCTTTTAATGCACCCCATGATCCTGTTTGCCTCGGCAGCTGCTGCCTTGCACTGGCTGCTACAGGTAAGTTTATCATTAACTAGGATCCCCAAGTCCTTCTCCCTGTCAGATTTACCCAGTGGTTTCCCGTTCAGTGTGTAATGGTGATATTGATTCCTTCTTCCCATGTGTATAACCTTACATTTATCATTGTTAAACCTCATCTGCCACCTTTCAGCCCAAGTTTCCAACTCATCCAGATCCATCTGTAGCAGAATACTATCTTCTCTTGTATTAACTGCTTTACATAGTTTTGTATTATCTGCAAATATCGATATTTTACTGTGTAAACCTTCTACCAGATCATTAATGAATATGTTGAAGAGAACAGGTCCCAAAACCGACCCCTGCGGTACCCCACTGGTCACAGCGACCCAGTTAGAGACTATACCATTTATAACCACCCTCTTCTCATTTAAAGAGTTTTCTGCATTCTGTTTTCTGTATTTTCATGACTATGAAAATTGTAAATTCTCACTGAGGGCATCAAAACTATGAATTAACACATGTGGAATTATATACTTAACAAAAACATGGGAAAAAAACTGAAATTATGTCTTATATTCTAGGTTCTTCAAAGTAGCCACCTTTTGCTTTGATGACTGCTTTGCACACTCTTGGCATTCTCTTGATGAGCTTCAAGAGGTAGTCACCGGGAATGGTTTTCACTTCACAGGTGTGCCCTGTCAGGTTTAATAAGTGGGATTTATTGCCTTATAAATGGGGTTGGGACCATCAGTTGTGTTGTGCAGAAGTCTGATGGATACACTCCCGGCACTGCTGTTTCTGGGCCTTCGATAGCGTCTCCACTATAGTAACCCCTCCAACCTCACCTTCTATCTTGCCATGGCTTGATGAGGTTGACATGGTAAACTTGGATTGGTTTCTATCTTCCTGGTTGGTGATTTTATAGTTTCCTCACCAAGCTTCTCGACCCTTGCCATTTGGCCAAGGACTTGCTCTCCACCGTCGGAACTAACACAAGAACTCGGTCTCCTGGATTGAACTGCCTAACTCTTGCAGCCTGAGCTTCTTGTGCCTGGCGGAGGTGTTCTTTCACGATAGGCATCACCTTTGCAATCCTCTGCTGCATCAGGGCCACATGCTCAAATAACGCTTCTGTGGGGCGTGACTTCGGCTTCCCAAGTTTCCTTGGCTATATCCAGGAGACCTCGCGAATGTCGGCCATACAGAAGCTCGAAGAACCCTGTGGTGGCCTGTGGAACTTCATGAATGGAAAACATCAGATATGGTAAGAGACAGTCCCAGTCTCTACCGTCTTTCTCTATGGCTTTTCTCAGCATGCTCTTCAGTGTCTTATTAAATCTCTCAACAAGGCCATCTGACTGAGGATGGTACACCGAAGTCCTCAACTGGGAGATTTTCAGGACTTTGCATAACTGATCATCACCTTGCTCATGAAAGGTGTCAGTATCTCCTTCGGCAAACCTGTCCTGGAAAACACATGGACCAACTCGCCGGCTATACTCTTCGAGGAAGAATTTCTCAGGGGAATTGCCTCAGGATAGTGTGTGGCATAGTCCAGGATGACTAATATATACCGATGGCCCGGGCTGATTTAACTAAGGGACTGACCAAGTCCATGGCAATTCTCTCGAATGGCACCTCAATAATGGGCAATGGCACAAGGGGGCTCAGGAAATGAGGAGTGGGGACAGTTAACTGACATGTAGGGCAGGACCTGCAATAGTACACTATTTCCCGGTGACACCCAGGCCAACAGAACCTCTGCACAACCCGTTCCTGCATTTTTTTCCACCCATAGGTGTCCACCCAAAATGTGTGAATGAGCCATGTCCAACACCTTCCGTCTATATGGACCCGGCAATACCAACTGCTCTACCAACTCCTCCCTTATTTTCGTGACCCGGTACAACAACTCCCCACTCATCAGAAAATAGGGAAATCTTGTGTCTGCCCCTGGCTCCTGTACAACCCCATTAATAACTGTGACATTATTAAAGGCTTCCCTCAGAGTGGGGTCCCTATGTTGGGCAGTCACAACATTTTCACCGGTCACCCCTAACTCCAGAATGTCAGATGCAGGGGACACTTCCTGCTCATCCTTTACCAGGATACAAAACAGGAAACCTGTCTGTCTCTGGGTGTAGCAATACCTTTTTAGGGTTCATTGGTTCCCTACTCTTGCTAGCGACCTCAGAACCATTTCCCCACAAATCCCAAAACAAACAGAAATCCTGGCCAATAATTATAGGGTGCAACAAGTCCCAAATGACGCCGACTTCATGGGACTCAGTGCCATACGCTGTTTCAATATCCACCCTGGCCATAGGGTAGTCCTTTGCATCACCATGTATGCATCGCACGCCGACCTTCTTTCCCGGGAGCTGGTGGAGAGGAAAAGTGGCCCTCACCAGGGTCACTAAGCTCCCCGAGTCTAACAGCGCCATTACTGCTTGACCGTTCACCTTTATGGGACACGCTTGAGGCCCCTCGTTGGGCAGAGAGTTCACACTGCAGGCTGGATATGCATAGTATGAACTACGGCGTCCCATGCTGCAGTCCATCTGCTCAGTGGTCTGGGAACAACGGGCAGCTGTATATCCTGGCCCGTGGCACCTCCAGCAAATAATATCACCCGTAGGGACCTTGGGCACCACCTCCCCCGCCCTTTGTGACCTTGGATGCCCCACCAATTTGTGGGACTCAGCCCCCTTGTGGAACCCCCAGTATGGCATGGGCTGCCTCCCGAAGGAGCCTTCCATCCCTTGGTATCTCTCGACCAGTCCGATCAGCTCGTCGGCATTCTGGGAATCACCCTGGGCAACGCAAGTCTGTATGGACCTCGGGAGGGAATGCACAAACCGATCCACCACCACTCGTTCTACCATCTGTGCAGGTGTAGAGGACTCTGGCTGCAGCCATTTCTGGACCAGGTGCAACAGGTCAAACATTTGGGAGTGAGGCGGTTTGTCCCGGTGATAGGCCCAGCAGTGAATTCGCTGTGCCCTGACCGTCAGTGTCACCCCCAAACGTGCGAGAATCTCGGCTTTCAGTTTGTGATACTCCTTGGCATCCTGCAAGATCAAGTCATAGTACGCCTTCTGGGGTTCTCCCGTCAGGTATGGCGCCAGTACCTCTACCCACTGCTCTGGCGGAAGTTTTTCCCTCTCAGCGTCACCGTCAGGAAGGCCTCAACATCATCCCCGGGGGTCATTTTCTGCAATGCGCATCTTACCGTCTTCCGGACGTGGGTGTCATCAGCCAGACCTGGGGTTGGGACGCTTGTTCTGTCCTTGATGGCGGTTGCCGGAAGCTACATCTGCTGCCGTTGCTCCTGCTGGCTCTGTTGTATCTGCTGCAGCAACAGCCTGTTGGTCTCTTGCTGTTGTGACTACGACTGGACCAAGTGTTTCAGAAGGTCCTTGCAACAGACTTGACCGAGGACATTCAGTAACAGACTTATGTCTCCGCTGGGAACGCTGCCCGCATGTCTACCACCAATTGTAGGGGTTGTATTCGCTCAGGTGCGACGGCTGACACTCAGGAAGCACGTTCCATTAAAAGTTCACAGGGTTTATTGCTCCATAAACCACATAGTAAATAACAGAAAACAAAATAGCCTTTAGCTCAGGAAAAGAAAATACAAGTGTCCAGTCCTTCAGGCTCAGTCCTGGAGCCTTAACACACTCTGGAGGCTTTCACCTCCACACACACACCCTCTGTTAAGCATTAGCCTTCATTTTATAGATCTAACCCCACCCAGGAACCCATCACATGATTAGACATGTGGTTATGACATCACCACAGGTCCTAAAACACATATAGATAGGTATGATTATGCCCCTTACCCAGGGGTGAGGTATATGGGTAGTCAGACCCTCCCATTGCTTTATGTGCATCAAAGAAAACACTCCGGCTTCCATCACAGCGACAAGCCATCTATGTGACACATACCTCCCGTCAACTATACAACCTTTAGCCATGCTACAATATCTACTATATAATTGTCTAAGGGTCACTTCCGTCTGTCCTTCTTTCTGTCATGGATATTCATTGGTCGCGGCCTCTGTCTGTCATGGAAATCCAAGTCGCTGATTGGTCGCGGCAAAACAGCCACGACCAATCAGCGATGGGCACAGTCTGGAAGAAAATGGCCGCTTCTTCCTCCCCGTAGTCAGTGCCCGTTCCATAATCCCCTCCAGTCAGCCCTCACACAGGGTTAATGGCAGCGCTAATGGACTGCGTTGTGCCGTGGTGTAACGCACTCCATTAACGCTGCTATTAACCCTGTGTGACCAACTTTTTCACTATTGATGCTGCCTATGAAGCCTCAATGGTAAAAAGATCTAATGTTAAAAATAATTAAAAAAGTAAAAAATCATCATATACTCACATTCCGGCGCCTTTCCCGCTCCTCACGACGCTCCGGTGATCGCTCCATGCAAGCGGCAGGTTCCAGTGGCAAGGATGGTATGCGACAAGGACCTGCCATGACTTCCCGGTCATGTGACCGCGACGTCATCACAGGTCCTGCGCCCCTACCAACCCTGGGACCGGAAGCTGCCACGTGCAGCGCACACAGGGCCAGGACTTCAACGGAGGGTGAGTATATGTTTATTTTTTATTTTAAGTCTGTATACTACATGGCTCTGTGCTGTATACTTGGTCACTGTGCAATATACTACGTGGCTGGGCAATATACTATGTGACTGGGCAATATACTACGTGACTGGGCAATATACTATGTGGCTGGGCAATATCCTACGTGCCTCTACAATATACTACGTGGCTCTGTGCTGTATACTCCGTCGCTGTGCAATATACTACGTTGCTGGGCAATATACTACGTGGCTGGGTAATATACTACGTGACTGGGCAATATACTACGTGGCTGGGCAATATACTACGTGGTTGGGCAATATACTATGTGGCTGGGCAATAGACTATGTGACTGGGCAATATACTACGTGGCTGGGCAATATACTACATGGCTGGGCAATATACTACGTCACTGGGCAATATGCTACGTGGCTGGGCAATATACTACGTGGCTGGGCAATATACTACGTGACTGGGCAATACGTGACTGGGCAATATACTACGTGGCTGGGCAATATACTACGTGGCTGGGCAATATACTACGTGACTGGGCAATATACTACGTGGCTGGGCAATATACTATGTCACTGGGCAATATACTACGTGGCTGGGCAATATACTACGTGACTGGGCAATATACTACGTGGCTGGGCAATATACTACGTGACTGAGCAATATACTACGTGACTGGGCAATATACTACATGGCTGGGCAATATACTACGTGGCTGGGCAATATACTACGTGGCTGGGCAATATACTACATGGACATGCATATTCTAGAATACCCGATGCGTTAGAATCGGGCCACCATCTGGTATATATATATATATATATATATATATATATATATATACACTGCTCAAAAAAATAAAGGAAACACTAAAATATCACATCCTAGATATCACTGAACGAAATATTCCAGTTGCAAATCTTTATTCATTACATAGAGGAATGTGTTGAGAATAAATGTGTTGGCAATAAAACACAAAAATGATCAATGTAAAGCAAAATTAATATCCCATGGAGGTCTGGATTTGGAATGATACTCAAAATCAAAGTGGAAAATCAAATTACAGGCTTGTCCAACTTCAGTGGAAATGTTGAAATGCCTCTAGACAAGGAAATTCTGTTTTGTTGTGTGTGGCCTCCACGTGCCTTTATGACCTCCCTACAACGCCTGTGCATGCTCCTGATGAGCCGGCGGATGTTCTCCTGAAAAATCTCCTCCCAGACCTGGATTAAAGCATCCACTAACTCCTAGACAGTCTGTGGTGCAACGTGACGTTGGTGAATGGTGCGAGACATGATGTCCCAGATGTGTTCAATCAGATTCAGGTCTGGGGAACGGGTGGACCAGTCCATAGCTTCAATGCCTTCATCTTGCAGGAACTTCCGACACACTCCAGCCACATGAGGTCTGGCATTGTCCAGCATTAGGAGGAATCTAGGGCCAACCGCACCGTCAGTGTCACCCCCAAACGTGCGAGAATCTCGGCTTTCAGTTTGTGATACTCCTTGGCATCCTGCAAGATCAAGTCATAGTACGCCTTCTGGGGTTCTCCCGTCAGGTATGGCGCCAGTACCTCTACCCACTGCTCTGGCGGAAGTTTTTCCCTCTCAGCGTCACCGTCAGGAAGGCCTCAACATCATCCCCGGGGGTCATTTTCTGCAATGCGCATCTTACCGTCTTCCGGACGTGGGTGTCATCAGCCAGACCTGGGGTTGGGACGCTTGTTCTGTCCTTGATGGCGGTTGCCGGAAGCTACATCTGCTGCCGTTGCTCCTGCTGGCTCTGTTGTATCTGCTGCAGCAACAGCCTGTTGGTCTCTTGCTGTTGTGACTACGACTGGACCAAGTGTTTCAGAAGGTCCTTGCAACAGACTTGACCGAGGACATTCAGTAACAGACTTATGTCTCCGCTGGGAACGCTGCCCGCATGTCTACCACCAATTGTAGGGGTTGTATTCGCTCAGGTGCGACGGCTGACACTCAGGAAGCACGTTCCATTAAAAGTTCACAGGGTTTATTGCTCCATAAACCACATAGTAAATAACAGAAAACAAAATAGCCTTTAGCTCAGGAAAAGAAAATACAAGTGTCCAGTCCTTCAGGCTCAGTCCTGGAGCCTTAACACACTCTGGAGGCTTTCACCTCCACACACACACCCTCTGTTAAGCATTAGCCTTCATTTTATAGATCTAACCCCACCCAGGAACCCATCACATGATTAGACATGTGGTTATGACATCACCACAGGTCCTAAAACACATATAGATAGGTATGATTATGCCCCTTACCCAGGGGTGAGGTATATGGGTAGTCAGACCCTCCCATTGCTTTATGTGCATCAAAGAAAACACTCCGGCTTCCATCACAGCGACAAGCCATCTATGTGACACATACCTCCCGTCAACTATACAACCTTTAGCCATGCTACAATATCTACTATATAATTGTCTAAGGGTCACTTCCGTCTGTCCTTCTTTCTGTCATGGATATTCATTGGTCGCGGCCTCTGTCTGTCATGGAAATCCAAGTCGCTGATTGGTCGCGGCAAAACAGCCACGACCAATCAGCGATGGGCACAGTCTGGAAGAAAATGGCCGCTTCTTCCTCCCCGTAGTCAGTGCCCGTTCCATAATCCCCTCCAGTCAGCCCTCACACAGGGTTAATGGCAGCGCTAATGGACTGCGTTGTGCCGTGGTGTAACGCACTCCATTAACGCTGCTATTAACCCTGTGTGACCAACTTTTTCACTATTGATGCTGCCTATGAAGCCTCAATGGTAAAAAGATCTAATGTTAAAAATAATTAAAAAAGTAAAAAATCATCATATACTCACATTCCGGCGCCTTTCCCGCTCCTCACGACGCTCCGGTGATCGCTCCATGCAAGCGGCAGGTTCCAGTGGCAAGGATGGTATGCGACAAGGACCTGCCATGACTTCCCGGTCATGTGACCGCGACGTCATCACAGGTCCTGCGCCCCTACCAACCCTGGGACCGGAAGCTGCCACGTGCAGCGCACACAGGGCCAGGACTTCAACGGAGGGTGAGTATATGTTTATTTTTTATTTTAAGTCTGTATACTACATGGCTCTGTGCTGTATACTTGGTCACTGTGCAATATACTACGTGGCTGGGCAATATACTATGTGACTGGGCAATATACTACGTGACTGGGCAATATACTATGTGGCTGGGCAATATCCTACGTGCCTCTACAATATACTACGTGGCTCTGTGCTGTATACTCCGTCGCTGTGCAATATACTACGTTGCTGGGCAATATACTACGTGGCTGGGTAATATACTACGTGACTGGGCAATATACTACGTGGCTGGGCAATATACTACGTGGTTGGGCAATATACTATGTGGCTGGGCAATAGACTATGTGACTGGGCAATATACTACGTGGCTGGGCAATATACTACATGGCTGGGCAATATACTACGTCACTGGGCAATATGCTACGTGGCTGGGCAATATACTACGTGGCTGGGCAATATACTACGTGACTGGGCAATACGTGACTGGGCAATATACTACGTGGCTGGGCAATATACTACGTGGCTGGGCAATATACTACGTGACTGGGCAATATACTACGTGGCTGGGCAATATACTATGTCACTGGGCAATATACTACGTGGCTGGGCAATATACTACGTGACTGGGCAATATACTACGTGGCTGGGCAATATACTACGTGACTGAGCAATATACTACGTGACTGGGCAATATACTACATGGCTGGGCAATATACTACGTGGCTGGGCAATATACTACGTGGCTGGGCAATATACTACATGGACATGCATATTCTAGAATACCCGATGCGTTAGAATCGGGCCACCATCTGGTATATATATATATATATATATATATATATATATATACACTGCTCAAAAAAATAAAGGAAACACTAAAATATCACATCCTAGATATCACTGAACGAAATATTCCAGTTGCAAATCTTTATTCATTACATAGAGGAATGTGTTGAGAATAAATGTGTTGGCAATAAAACACAAAAATGATCAATGTAAAGCAAAATTAATATCCCATGGAGGTCTGGATTTGGAATGATACTCAAAATCAAAGTGGAAAATCAAATTACAGGCTTGTCCAACTTCAGTGGAAATGTTGAAATGCCTCTAGACAAGGAAATTCTGTTTTGTTGTGTGTGGCCTCCACGTGCCTTTATGACCTCCCTACAACGCCTGTGCATGCACCTGATGAGCCGGCGGATGTTCTCCTGAAAAATCTCCTCCCAGACCTGGATTAAAGCATCCACTAACTCCTAGACAGTCTGTGGTGCAACGTGACGTTGGTGAATGGTGCGAGACATGATGTCCCAGATGTGTTCAATCAGATTCAGGTCTGGGGAACGGGTGGACCAGTCCATAGCTTCAATGCCTTCATCTTGCAGGAACTTCCGACACACTCCAGCCACATGAGGTCTGGCATTGTCCAGCATTAGGAGGAATCTAGGGCCAACCGCACCAGCATATGGTCTCACAAGGGGTCTGAGGATCTCATCTCGGTACCTAATGGCAGTCAGGCTACCTCTGGCGAGCACATGGAGGGCTGTGCGGCACTTCAAAGAAATTCCACCCCACACCATTACTGACCCACTGCCAAACCGGTCATGCTGAAGGATGTCGCAGGCAGCAGATCGCTCTCCATGGTGTCTCCAGACTCTGTCACATCTGTCACATGTGCTCAGTGTGAGCCTGCTTTCATTTATGAACAGCACAGGGTGCCAGTGGCAAATTTGCCAATCGTGGTGTTCTGTAGCTTATGCCAAGCATCCTGCACGGTGTTTGGCTATGAGCACAACCCCCATCTGTAGATGTTGGGCAATCAGACCATCCTCATGGAGTCGGTTTCTAACCATTTGTGCAGACACATGCACATTTGTGGCCTGCTGGAGGTCATTTTGCAGGGCTCCTCCTGTTCCTCCTTGTACAAAGGCTGAGGTAGCAGTCCTGCTGTTGGGTTGTTGCCCTCCTACGGCCCCCTCCACGTCTCCTGGTGTACTGGCCTGTTTCCTGGTAGAGCCTCGAGCCTCTGGACACTACGCTAACAGGCAAAGCAAACCTTTTTGCCACAGCTCGCAATGATGTGCCATCCTGGATGAGCTGCACCACCTGAGCCACTTGTGTGGGTTGTAGAGTCCGTCTCATGCTACCACAAGTGTGAAAGCACAACCAACATTCAAAAGTGACCAAAACATCAGCCAGAAATCATTGGTACCGAGATGTAGTCTGTGGTCCCCACCTGCAGAACCACTCCTTTATTGAGGGTGTCTTGATAATTGCCAATAATTTCCATCTGTTGTCTATTCTGTTTGCACAACAACATGTGAAATTGTTGTCAAACAGTGTTGCTTCCTAAGTGGACAGTTTGATTTCACAGAAGTTTGATTTACTTGGAGTTATATTCTGTTGTTTAAGTGTTCCCTTTATTTTTTTGAGCAGTGTATACATACACACACAGTTGTGCTCAAAGGTTTACATACCCCGGCAGAATTGTTGCTTTCTTGGCCTTTTTCAGAGAATATGAATGATAACCCCCCAAAAAAAAATCAAAATGATAAACCAAAACATCCAAATGACCCTGATCAAAAGTTCACATACCCCATTTCTTAATGCCGTGTATTGTCCCCTCGAACATAAATGACAGCTTGAAGTCTTTTGTGGTAGTTGTGGATGAGGTTCTTTATTTTCTCAGATGGCAAAGCTGCCCACTCTTCTTGGCAAAAGCCTCCAGTTCCTGTAAATTCCTGGGCTGTTTAGCATGAACTGTGAGCTTGAGATCTCCCCATAGTGGCTCAATGATATTGAGGTCAGGAGACTGAGATGGCCACTCCAGAACCTTCACTCTGTTCTGCTGTAGGCAATGACATGTCGACTTGGCCTTGTGTTTTGGATCGTTGTCATGTTGGAATGTCCAAGTACATCCCGTGTGTAGCTTCCAGGCTGATAAATGCAAATTTGCCTCCAGTATTTGCTGATAACATGCTGCATTTAACTTTCCTTCAAGTTTGACCAAGTTCTCTGTGCCTTTGTAGCTCACACATTCCCAAAACATCAGTGATCCACCTCCTTGCTTTACAGTAGGATTGGTGTTCCTTTTATCATAGGCCTTATTGATCTCTCTCCAAATGTAACGTTTATGGTTAATTCAGTTCAATTTTGGTCTCATCACTCCATTACCTTGTTCCAGAAGATTTGAGAAAACAGTAGTTTGACAATAAATGGCTTCACCCAACCACTAACCATGAATGGAGAAAAAGATTGGTGTTATCATCCATATTCTCTGAAAAAACGCCAAGAAAGCAAAAATTCTGCCTGGGTATTGAGCACAACTGTATATATATATGCACACAAGTGCTTCTCACTAAATTAGAATATCATCAAAAAGTTGATTTATTTCAGTTCTTCAGTAAAAAAGTGATATATTAAATAGAGTCATTACAAACAGAGCGATCTATTTCAAGTGTTTATTTCTGTTAATTTTGATGATTATAGCTTACAGCCAATGAAAATCCAAAAGTCATTATCTCAGTAAATTAGAATACTTTATAAGACCAGCTTCAAAAATCATTTTAAAATCTGAAATGTTGGCCTGCTGAAATGTCTGTTCAGTAAATGCACTCAATACTTGGTCGGGGCCCTTTTTGCATCAATTACTGCATCAATGCTCCGTGGCATGGAGGCGATCAGCATGCGGCACTGCTGAGGTGTTATGGAAGCCCACGTTGCTTTGACAGCAACCTTTGGCTCGTCTGCATTGTTGAGTCTGGTGTCTCTCATCTTATAGAGCAGGCTGGAGTGAGCCGCCCCACCCCCTCCCACAGGCGGCGTACGAGGAAGCCATCATGACAGGGGGTTTGGAGCCAGGAATAGGTGAGGCGGGGGTTAATGCAACAAGGGGGAGGGAATTACTGGAAGAAAGGGGGCTATAGTGGTGGTGGGGGGTGGAGCCTGTCACTTCCCGCTCAGGAGGCAGTCGAGCAGGAAGCCCACACTTACCCACGATGAGCTCTGTGGAGCAGGTACTTGCCCGACTCCGTGCGACAGCGGTGAACCAGCCTCCCGGCTGGTTGGAGTCCCAGGTGTCTTCCATCCTGGGCAATGGCAGCTGGGGTTCCCCGACAAGCGGTTCCGGTGAGCGGCCCTCCCGGTGTGTCAGGCCTCCCAAAGCGCCCTATCCCCCGACCTGCCTCGGACTTCCCAGCGACGGCACAGGAGCCCCTCCAGGGACCCTCCGGACTGTGGGCCTGCTCGCAAGCTCCCAAGCAGGCCGCGGTCTGGGAGGAATCTGCCAGCCATGCTGGGGCCTGCGGCGGCTGCCAGGCCTTCTCTTCCCTCGCTCCGAGGGGTGGGGCCTTCACGCGCCGGCACCGCCAATGCACAGCGTGATGTCACGGTGGGTCGCCGCGGTGATGACCAGGCCGGGCGGCCTGCGACATCTGGCAGGTGACGGCGGGGGAGCTCTGATGCAGCGGCGGGCAGCGCTCCAGGTGCAGCGGGGCGGCTGGACCTGGCCATGGATTCCGGACTCCATACTCCACCTGCAACCGGGATGGGACTGTATCGCATGGCAGGATCAAATCGTAGCGGCTTAGTCGGTGGGCCCAGGTTTGGGGCTCCCCCACACCAGGCTGCATTTGTGGCAGACGGCTCCGTGGCAGCGCACTCTGCTGTTGCTGGGATGGTGAGACCTTCTCCAGGAGGCGGACCTTATCTTCAGGAGGGTCTCAGGACGGCATCGGCATCTGGAGACGGCTGGACAACCACGGCATCTGCGGCTGGGGGGATCACAGCTCCCCTGCAGCCTGGTGAGCATGAATCTGTGTCTTGTTTGTCACCGGCGTTTTCAATGTCTCCGTCAGTTGTTGCTAGTCGGGCTGTGGGGTCAGTAGGTCAGAGTGAAGGAGTTGGTGTGAGGGCCGATGCGGGTGGTGATGGGGTGGGGGAGCCTTTGTTGAATGTTCATGAGCTGTTATCGCGGTTGGGCGGCGTTAGGTCTGGGCCGTCCCCTTTGTTGGCTTGGGTGGGGCCTTCCGATTTGGGACATGAGTTGTCGAGTAGCGGTGCGGCAATGCGGGACAGGTCGGCCGAGCCGGTATCTGTATCCGTGCACACCGAGAAGGAAAAGGAAGGTGGGATCCGCTTGGATGATAAGGTGCGTGGTGAGGTGTATGTTTGTTTCAAGGGTCCGTTAGAGGCTCTTTTGAAGAAGGAGGTACGCAAAAAGATTTGGAAGGACGAGTATGTGGAGATTTTTTTGCTTTTGCTGTTGGAGAAATTTAATTTAGATAAGAACAAGAAGGAGGATAGCAAGAAGGAGGATGAGGAAAAACAGAGATGGCGCCTCATTCCTCAGACTTTTGTGAATTGGCCCCAGGCGTTTGCGATTCTGGCAAGCGTCATTGGTGAGAAGGCTCCTGAGAATTGTTCTGCTTTATTTTGCTACATGGATTCCATAGGGGAGGTGCATAGGGCCTATGGGGGCCAAGCGTGGTTGCGCTATGATGAACAATTTAGACAAAGGAAGGCGGTTCGTCCTGCGATTAGGTGGGATCAGAAGGACATAGGGTTGTGGCTGCGTGTTATGGCGCTAACGAAATTTAGCCATTCCTTTCAAAGCGGGGCCGGAACTTCCGGTCAGGCTGCTTCACAAGGTAGTTCTTCAGGTACCGGGGTTCAGTCAGGGCAGTCTGAAGGTCAAAAACATGGCGTATGCTGGCAGTTCAACGAAGGCCAGTGTAAGTTCGGAACCACTTGTAAGTTCAAGCACTTGTGTTCGCACTGCAATGGGTCTTCCCATGCAGAGGCCAGATGCTTTAAGAAAAAGGGAGACAAGATAGTAATTCCAAAGGGGGCGACGCCAGTGAGGTTGGACGCGATGGTCCCCTATCTAAATAGGTTTCCTGATAGGGAAAGGGTGGAGATGCTGCGGGCGGGTTTTGTGATGGTTTTTGTATACCCGCTCCTGCTTTTGTTATACCCCAGAGTTTGAAAAACCTTAGATCGGCTGAGTTACATGCACCGGTTGTGTCAGAGAAATTGACTAAAGAGGTTGCTTTAGGTAGGATGTCTGGACCGTTTCTCATTCCTCCTTTGGACAACCTGGTCGTGTCGCCTTTGGGTGTGGTTACCAAAAAGGAGCCTAACAAGTTTAGGCTTATTCAGCACTTATCGTATCCGAAAGGGAGGTCTGTGAATGATGAGATCGACCCAGAGCTTTGTTCCGTGGTTTATACGTCGTTTGATGAGGCAGCTAGGTGGGTGCAGAGTTGTGGCAGGGGGAGCATTGTTGGCTAAGACCGATATTGAGTCTGCTTTCCGTTTGTTGCCGGTTCACCCTGATAGCGTGAGGTTGTTAGGCTGCTATTGGGACGGCGGGTTTTATGTTGACAGATGCTAGCAGATGGGCTGCTCATTGTCGTGCGTTTATTTTGAGGCCTTTAGTTCCTTGCTTGAATGGGCAGTATAGGATGTGTCCGGTTTGGATTCTGTGATTCATTATTTGGATGACTTCCTGTGAATAGGGCCGCATCAGTCTCAATGTTGCAAGGTCCTTTTAAGGACGGTTGTTTGGATAGCTGAGCGGTTCGGAGTTCCACTGGCACTGGGAAAAACTGAGGGTCCGTGTACGAGTTTATCCTTACTAGGCATTGTTATCGATTCAGTGAAATGGGAGTTTAGGTTGCCTGTCGACAAGGTGCTTGGTTTGAGGAGCGAGGTGGCCTGGGCCAGACGCTTGAAGAAATTGCTGTTGCGTGAAGTGCAGTCGCTCCTTGGGAAACTAAAATTTGCATGCAGGATTATCCCAATGGGGAGAGTTTCATGCAGGTTGGCTAGTGCTACAGCTGGGGTTAGCTCACCTCATCATTTTGTTCATTTATCGGACGAACACAAGGCTGATTTGGAGGTTTGGGACCGTTTTCTGGCTTGTTACAATGGGCGTTCGTTGTTAATGGAAGAAGTGGTGGGTAATGCTGACCTGGATCTTTTCACTGACGCGTCGGGTGGTATTGGTTTCAGGGCCTTTTTGGGGGGCCGATGGTGTGCCGCCTGATGGCCAGAACAATAATTTGCAAATGGATTGGTGAAGAACATTACTTTGCTGGAGATTTTCCCGAATATGGTTACAGTGCATTTATGGAGAAATGATTCCCGAAACAAAAGGGTTCCTTTTAATTGTGTTAATATGGCAGTTGTTTGTGCTATTAACAGTTTGACTACATCCTCGCCCCCGGTTATTAGGGTTCTTCGTCAGCTGGTTCTGTCTTGTTTTTTCATGAATGCGTATATTACGGCATCTCATGTGCCCGGTGTTCAAAATTGCATTGCCGACTCATTGTCTCGTTTTCAGTGGGAGCATTTTGGTTGCTGGCTCCGGATGCCGAGGAAACGGGGCTGGAATGCCCGGCGGAGCTTTGGAGCATGGTGTTCTGGCTGTGGAACCTTTAATTCAGGCATCGTTGGCTCCTAGTACGTGGTCGGCCTATCGGGCGGTATCGAGTTCTTGGGAGACTTGGTTGGTGTCGTGCGGGATTTCTAATTCAGGCCACGATCAAGTGGGGGCCTTGTTGTTATGGTTGAGACATGGGGCGGATCAAGGATGGTCGGCGGCGAAGGTTGACAGGCTAATAGCGGCTTTGGTGTTTGGTTTTCGGCTTCGGGGTCTTCAGGATTTGACAAAGTCCTTTTTGGTGAAGCAAGCGGCGAAGGGGTTGAGAAGAACAGGTAGCCGAGGCGATCATAGGCGCCCGGTTTCTTTTGGAATGTTCGAGCTTTTGGGCGCCCTTTTGGATGACATCTGTTTTTCCAGTTTCCAGGCCGCCCTTTTTCGTCTAGCTTTTTTCCTTGCATTTTTTGGAGCTTTGAGAGTTGGTGAGCTCATGTCTCCTACTACCGTTCGACAACGGGGGCTTTGGGCTGGGGACGTCCTCGTTACCGGGGCTCTTTGCAATTTTGGATTCGGCGGTCTAAGACGGATCAGGCGGGACAGGGTAAAAAGGTGGTTCTGGGCGCTGTCCCGGGTTCGGTTATGTGTCCTATCTATTGTTGGAGGGTTTTTGATAGCTTTCAATGGTGTAGAGACGGGCCTTTGTTGCGTCTTGAGGAGGGATCTTTTCTTTCAAGATACCAATCTGTGGCAGTTTTTTGGCAAGCGTTGGTGGCCATTGGGGTAGACTCTTCCAGGTTTGCCTCTCATTCCTTTTGGAATGGGGCTGCTACTGAGGCAGCGCTGGGTGGCTTGGCTCCTGCTGTGGTGCAGAGGATAGGGCAGTGGGAGTCTAGCTGTTATCAGAGTTATGTTAGACCTTGAGAGGTGTTAGCTTATCGGTTGACTTGTTGTTTTGTCGTTTTGTTGTTGTTTTGAAGTTGTTTATATTTTCCAGGTTCAACCTCGCTGTTGGTTTGGATTGTCGGCCACTCCTACATTTATTGGGGCGCAAAGCGTGCAGATGTTCGACATGATGGGAGACAGCTCGGTTTTTCCAGGGACATGGCCGTTATCAGGTGTTGGGTTTTCGGGGCTTGAGGCTGGAACAGAGTCATGCACGAGGTGCATAATGGAGTTCGCTTGGACAGGCCTCCGGATATCTTGGTGTTGCACGTTGGGGGAAACGATTTGGAAGTTTGCCCTTGTCGTGAGTTGATTCGAGACATCAAGCATGGCTTACTCAGATTATGGGTTTCCTTTCAGGAGATATCCATAGTGTAGTCGGATATTGTTCTGCGGAAGTCTTGGAGGCATGCTAGGTCGGTGGCCAAGATTAATAAGGCCCGCATCAAGGTGAATCGGGCAGTGTCTGGTTTTGTTGTTCGGAACAGGGGTCTGGCAGTTCATCATTTTGATTTGGAACATGGAATGACAAATTTCTTTTGGGTGATGGTGTCCATTTGAACGCCATGGGCATAGATTTGTGGGCCCCGGGGCTGCAGAATGGAATTGAAAGACCCATAGCGGTTAAGGGTGGTGGGGTCTCGGGTACTTGAGGGGGTCAAGTACTCTCATTGTGGCGGTGGGAGGGGTACTTGGAGTTGGTGCTAAATTGGCCTGGGGGATCCGTCAGGATATGGATTCTTCAGTTGGTATAAGTTTTGGTTTCGGGTCTGGTGATTTGGGGGAATCTTGGCAATGGTGGGCAAGATTGCTAAGTTGGAAGTGGACAATGGTAACCCTCCGGGGTATTTTTTGGTGCTCTCGAGCGAGTGGGGTAACGGCTGAGAGTAAACTATGGTTGGTTTTCTGTCCACAAGTTTATAGTATGGTTAACACCAGATTTTTAGCTTCAAGGACCCCTTCCCAGCTTATTTACTGTTAGATGTTTTGTTTGTTTATAATAATGGCCGCTGTGGCCAATTATATCCAATTTGTGAGTCATGTCGTTATTTTGGGTTGGGGGAAAGGGTCAGAGACCCATGGGAGGGTGCTTATTACCTGTGTATCGACAATACCAATGTCATGGTACTTTTAGCAGTGTGGACAGGTGCCAAGTCCTGCTGGAGAATTAAATTCCCATCTCCTAAAAGCTTGTCGGCAGAGGGAAGCATGAAGTGCTCTAACATTTACTGGTAGGCGGCTGCGCTGACTTTGGTCTTGATAAAACGCAGTGGACCTACACCAGCAGATGACATGGCTCCCCAAACCATCACTGATTGTGTTAACTTCACACTAGACCTCCAGCAGCTTAGATTGTGGCCTCTCCACTTTTCCTCCACACTCTGGGACCTTGATTTGGTGTTGCAATTTATTTCTATTGCTCAAAGTGTGGTTTAAATAATTGTACATTTTGATCAGACTTTTGCAAATGTGGAGAATGGAGATACCATATGTGTTTATTACCTTTATTTTTTGTATCAGGATGAGGGTGATTCAAACTTTTATGTTTATATTTATATTTTTTAAACTTTTCTTTTCTTTTTATTTAAATCTCCTTAGGAGATTTGAACCTGTGAAGCCATGATCGATCCTATCAATCAAAAATATCAATATCAACTCCTTCTGTCCCACTGCATACATTTACTAGAAACATATGCATTTATTCACTTGTTTGGGGGACAAATTGATTGAAAATTTCTTTTTTTTTTCCTTCTGGGGCTGTAAAATTTATAGGCGTAGGTATAGAAAACATTAAAAGGGACAAAACCTCATATGGGAAAAGTTATTGCAGAATCCCTAGCAAAGCATACAGATGCAAAATGAGGGAGGATTATGCAATGGGAGAGGAGGGAATGTAAAATTATAACTGAATTAAGGCAGAAAGAAATGCCGTGAAATGGTCTTTACACAAGTAAAGTTTTAATAATCATTTTGTTAAAGCTACTCCAGAGAATTTTCTGTTACTGAGGATTAGGAAACTATTAGTGATAATGAGAGCAGAGACGGTTTCCAAAGTCACTACATCATAAAGCAGATGTAGGGAGAGGCATATCTTAGGATAGTGCCATGATATAATTATTATTATGTAGGCTGCCAATTTATATAGGTTTATCTGTAGCGTACACCGCAGGATGAGAGATAGAAATATATTAGAATAGCATTAAGGAGAATTATGATGGCGGTTTATTTTAGCTTAAGCTTCACAAAGGAATTTATTGGATGCAGCATTAGCGGTAATATTAATGTGATCGGGTTGGACAGAACCACCATTGTTTTAGACTTGTTTTTTTATTCTAGTAGTGGCTTATTAAGTGCAATTGGGGTCAAGTTAACCAAGCTGAAGTGACCAGGCTGTTCATCATCCTAGAATCCAAAGTGTGGCCTTCTCCAGTTAGAACTCCAGATCATGGTCAGATGTTCTGTAGTATGGTCTAGAAAGACTTAATGAAGCTAGAGGTTGGCTTCATGAGATAAATACATACCTGAATGAACTGCTAAGGGTTAAAATCAGATAGCCAAACTACAAGTCTTTGGCTAGAAGTTGGCATCAGCAATTGGTGCTACATTGGCTAAGCTGAGTTGCGGAGTCTGTTCTTCACCCTAGAACCCAAAGCATGGTCATTTATGGTCAGGACTCCAGTTCATAGTCCAGATGCTCTGTAGTATTGTTGTCTAGAGAGGACATATCTAGAGGATGGCTTCATAAGAGAACAATATAATCAAATGATAGGCTAAGGGTTAAAATCAGGTGGCCGAAATACAAGTGCTAAGAGTTTGAGTTTTCAATTGGCATAATTTCGGCTAAGCTGAGGTGTGTAGTATGCTCTTAACCCTAGAACCTTAAAGTGTGCTCTTTTCTGGTCAGAATTAATAGGTTGTGGTTTGGGGGCTCTAAAGACTTGTGTAGACAGTATAAATTAAGCCAGTGGTTGATTTCATGAGCAGATAAAGATATATCTAGTTGATTAGCCAAGCTTTTAAACCAGGTAGCTAAACTACAAATCCTAATAAGTCTGAAAACGAATGTCGAAAGGAGAGTCAAGAATTTTAAGGCTGAGGTGAAGGTCAAAACTCAAATAATTTAGTCAGACAAAATGTAACTGATCGTTTTTTAGAGTTTTTACTATATGATATCTCAGTGTTGTCACAAAGACCCAAAGCTACTCATAGATACATCTCTAGACATGGTGGTCATGAGCAGGAGATCAGTGATGTTAGGGGCAAGGTGGGCAACAGATAGATGTCTATACAAAAATAATTAAATGAGGTGGTGGATCATATAGTAAATGACCCAACCTGGCAGGAAGAAGCAGTGTAGTGGCTGCCGACAGAAGGCGGGAAACCACTCCCTTTAACACCAACATGACGGAAGTTGCCAGTTCAACTGTTATGTCTTCCCGAGTCTGGTTGTTTTTTAAAGACTCTGCTGATAACCCCAAAAAGGCCATTTGCACCACCTGCCATGCCAGCATCAGCAGGGGTAGCAAAAGTACCAGTTTGACTACCACCAGCATGATCAGGCACATGGCAGCAAAGCACCCGACTTTGTGGGCTTAACCCCAGGGTCCACGAACAGTGTCTGCAGGTAACACCACTGTTTCTTCTGCTGTTGTGCGTGAAAGCCAATCCCCTATCCATGGTGCATGCGAAGGTGCCTCCTGCCCTGCACCTGTCACTGCACACACCCATCTAGCACCATCATCAAGCACGTCCAGGCGCAGCATTCAGTTGTCCATACCTCAGTCCTTGGAATGTAAGCGCAAATACGCAGCCAACCCCCACAGGCCACAATTAAATTCGCACATTTCTCATCTGCTTGCACTCGAAATGTTGCCTTTTAGGCACCTGGAGACAGAAGCTTTCTGAAACCTGATGGCGGCGGCTGTCCCTCGGTACTTGATACCCTGCCACCACTCTTTCTCCCAGTGTGCTGTCTCCACATTACACTGTGACAGGGTATGCTACAGAGCAGAAAAAGACACCAGGCTGATAAACAATCCAACAAGATTTATTGGAACAGGGAACTGGGACAACACAAATGAAAGTAATTCTGCAGTGTCCACAATGAGTCCACAATGAGTCCACAGAAAGGGAGTAGATCCAGGGGTGCAACCGAGCAATCCGACGCCAGGGAAATAGCAATAGTCCTTGAGTGAGTTCAATAGATCCAGCAGATGAGGGGTGGAACACAGTCCCACGTGGCAGCTTCCAACAATACACACGGTCACAGGGATCTCGCCTCACCCTAAGATCCCAGCCCTTCGCAAGTCACCACACAATTAAATCAGCCAACACATGAGTCTATTGTCCTGTGTCCTGGGATCCACCCCTCCATGGGGGAGGGCTCCCCCTACTGGTTGTTGACTCCAGCCTGATTACATGGCAGTCCAGGGACACAGGCTGGGGGAGGGACACGCTGTTACAACCACAAGCACGTGTCCCACAACATTAGCCGTGCCCTCAACAATGCAGTTACTGGGAAAGTCCACCTAACCAAGGACACGTGGATAAGTTCTTGTGGGCAGGGATGGTACTTCTCTCTGATGGCACACTGGGTTAACATAGTGGAAGACGGGACCCAGTCGGACCTTGGGATGAAACACGTCCTCAGGACGCCGAGGATTGCGGGCCCTAGGTGAATCAGGATTACAGCTCCTGCAGGTCCTCCTCCTCTTCTTTAGCCTCCATCTCTGAAATGACCACATCAGTCACAAGCTGGAAGCACTGCAGCACTGCCCCAGCTAAGCGGCAACAGGCTGTGCTGAAGCTAATATACTTAGGTGACAAACCACACAAAGCTGAAGAGTTGTGGACAGCTCTAAAAGAGCAGGCAGATCTGTGGCTGACACCGCTGAACCTACAGCCAGGCATGGTCATGTGTGACAATGGCCAGAACCTGGTGGCAGCTTTGAGGTGAGGTGAGCTCACACATGTACCATGCCTGACCCATGTGCTTAACCTCATTGTTCAAACGTTTCTCAAAAGCTACCCGGAGCTGCCGGATCTGCTTGTGAAAGTACGCCGCCTGTGTGCCCATTTTAGAAAGTCAGCTAAAGCTTCCGCCGCCCTTGCCATGCTTCAACAGCATTTGCAGCTTTTGGCTCACCGACTGGTGTGTGATGTCCCCACACGTTGGAATTCTACACTGCAGATGTTGGAAAGGATTTATGAGCAGAAAGGGCAGTTGTTGACTACCACAATCAAAAAGGCCATCTGTGTTCATTTCAGACTCCACACATAGGACCTCAGGAGTGGACATGGATGTCAGACATATGCACCATCCTCCAAAACTTTGGCGACACCACCAAGATGGTGAGCAGCGATGACGCCATATTTAGCGTCACCATCCTGCTTCTGTGTGTTCTGAAATGCTCTCTGCTCACAATGAAAGAGGATGCATTGCTGGCGGAGCAGGAAGAGCTGGAGCAAGGAACCATACAGGGTGATTACATACAGCCTAATCTTATCTCATTCCAATGTGGATTGGGTGACAATGAGGAAGAGGAGGAGGAGGAAGAACATGAGCTACTTTCATGCACTTTAGACGGTACTACATGCACAACTATCATACCGGCGTCTGTTCAGCGTGGATGGCCTGAGACCAGGAAGGAGGAGGAGGAGTGCATGGTCAGTCGTCCTCTTGGTGAGGACACGGAAGTCTTGCCTGTTCTCAATCTGGCACGCATGGCTGAGTTTATGTTGCAGTGCCTTTCCTGTGACCCTTGCACACAGGTTGGTGACACTTCTAGACCCACGCTACAAGGAGAACTTTGTATCTCTTATTACAGAGGCAGACAGGTTTACTAAAATGTTGCAGCACCAGAGGGCCCTTGTTGCGGAATTATAAAAAAAAAATACCGTCTGAAAGCGCTGGCGTCAGAGGTCACAGTGCGTTGGAAAACCAAGGAGTACAGGCGAGAGAGACAGGCAGAGGCAGGGGAACACTGGCAAAGTTCTGGGAGACTTTTCTCAGACCCTCCCATTGCACTGGCCCTGAGGCACGGGGTACTCTCACAAGGAGTGTAAAGTTTTGGAAGATGCTGAGGGAGTACCTTGCTGACCGTACCAACATGCTCAGTGATTTCTCTGTGCCTTATAATTATTGGGTATCCAAGCTGGACACGTGGCATGAACTGGCTTTCTACACCTTGGAGGTTCTGGCCTGCCCTGCCGCAGGCGTTTTGTCATAGCCGGTATTTAGTGCGGCTGGTAGAATTAAAACTGATAAGCTCATCCACCTGTCAACTGAAAATGCTGACAGGCTGACTTTTATAAAAATGAACAAGGGCTGGATTGGGCCAGACTTCCCAACACCACCGAATGATAGCAGCGTAACATAAACTCAAATCCAGTGTCTTTTTTTGGGAGGTCTATACCCATGCACCTTTTCACACTTGCACATGGGTATACGCTTGCTGAATTGGCCTATTTGCTGTTGCCCTCCACCTTCTCCTCATCCTCATCATCCACCACCACAATATCACAGGGTGACCATGGTCTGTTATGCAACACCAACATTATTGTTTTAAAGGGTGTTTATGATGCCTGTAAACAAAATTTTTAGACAGTATGTTGATGTATACCCCCCGGGGGAAATTTTTGTCAGCCCATACACTGACTGCATGGGCATTACAAGTATAGGAGACCCGCTCCTTTGTAATGGGAACAGATTTTTAGGAGGCCCTCCTTCACGTCTCTTCCAAGGGGTAGTGTGGTGCGTCCAAATTAGGGGCAGGCCTTGCATTCACTGCATAGGCAAACAGTATGGGAGAACCACTTCCTAATAATGGGAACTGTAGGGGTTGGTCAGCTTCAGCAATGCAATTCTCTACTTCCAGGTGTTCAGCCTCAACACTGACATTCTCCAATGCAGGTTCTACCAGCTCAACACGGAAATGCTCCACTGCCGGGTGTTCATCCTCAACACTGCAATGCTCCAATGCTGGGTCTTCATCCTCAACACTGCAACTCTCCAATGCAGGCTCTTCAGGCTCAACACTGAAATGCTCCACTGCCTGGTGTTCATGGTCAACACTGCAATGTTCCAATGCTGGGTCTTCAGCCTGAACACTGACATTCTCCACTGCCGGGACTTCATCCTTACTGCCTCGGTGTTCTGGCAACCGGCTTCTGCACCTCAGAAAGGAGGCAGCCTTTTACAGGGCAGAACTCCTTGTTTCCTCTCCTTTGCTATGACTTCGTTTCTCACTCACTACAAGACAATTCCCTTCTGATATCTCTTTCTTAGGATGCTGCCGCACGTGCGGCAGGCGCAGCTCTGTGGACCCTCATCCTCCGCAGACCTCAGTCTGCATCTGGCTCCCTCTCACTCCAGCCAGCTTCTCCCTTACTTCCTGTCCAGACTACCAGTTTTACCTAATTGTGAGGAGTGCCCTAATAGATAGAAGCATGGCTCCCCCTGGCGGCCTGGAGTGTGAAGTGTGTTGTGTGGTTTGTGATACCTGGTAAGGTGATCTCCTTTATTGCCTTCAGACGTAACACCACTCCCCCTGGTGGAAGAATGACATTACTGCAACGACCAGGACCCTGGGGCGCTTCATATACAAATCATTACCCTGGAAAGTATGTTCCTTAACATATTTCCCAGGAAAATCCATTTTGGTTTCATTTTTGTATGTTTTATTGTGAGTCTGTAAAAGTGGCGCAAGACTGACAACATTGTTCACAGCAGTGACCTGGGAGTCAGAAATGCTTCCAGGGGTCTTCCCCATGATATTCCCGTGTCATTTGTGCACTGTTCCCATCAACTTCCGCAGTTTATATGCCCTCTAAAGACCCACGGGGGGCCGTCAAAAATGCTCGATTTTCCCATACACCTATGGGAGGTGGAGCCGCATATTCATCACTGTAATGGGTGGCACCACGTGACCGCTCATACAGGAGAAGCTGCGGCAAGGAGAGAAAGCAGCGAGGGAGCCGGGTAAGTATTTTATTAACAGCGGGGGGGGGGGCGCACAGGGGGTGGGAGGGGGTTGGGGACAGGGATCTTTTTTTAAACACCAAAAAAAGAAGAAGTGTTTTCATATCTTCTCTCCAGCGAACACTGCTGGAGAGAAGAAATGAATGGCGGCTTCAGCACCATGCTGGGGGGACAGCGCTTACTGTAGCGCTGTCTCCTGCACGGCACACGGACTGCACACGCACAGCATCCGTGTGCGGTACGTGTTTTACACGGACCCATTGACTTTAATAAGTCCGTGTAATACGTTCACTCCCACGAACACTGACATGTATCCATGTTTTTCAAACGGACACACGGTCCGTAAAAACACGCTGACATGTGCAGAGACACATTGATTTTAATGTGTCTACATGAGTCAGTGTCTCCGGTACGTGAGGAAACTGTCACCTCACGTACCGGAGCCACTGACGTGTGAAACCGGCCTAATACAGGATGTAAATCAGGATCAGTACAGGATCAGTATGTAATATATGTACACAGTGACTGTGCCAGCAGAATAGTGAGTGCAGCTCTGGAGAATAATACAGGAGGTAACTCACGATCAGTAATGCATACCTCCCAACTTTTGAAGCTGGGAAAGAGGGACAAAGTTTGCGGCGCGCAACGCGGGCCGTGGCAAATTTTAGGCCACGCCTCTGGCCACACCCATTCTGTAGCCACACCCATATTCACGTCCCAACCACACCCATTTAGCACTGCTGATCACACTGTTCATAAAGAATAATTATAAACAAAAAAATATGGCCACACAGTGCTCCATACTGTATAATAAAATATGGAAAAGTCTCGCACTCAACTTAAGTATTTATATTCGTAGATTTTATTTGGTACTAGAGGTAGCACTGGAAACGTTTCAGTCCAACCGGACTTTCATCAGTCACTACATAATCCAAGAAACAAAAAAACAATGTGGTATATACAAAACAAAACATATACAGAACAAAAGTATATACAAAATTTCACAAAATTTCCTTAGAGCCAAAATTGTAGATTTTATATCTCAATGCTGGTGCCGCAGTGAAATCACACATAATAATATCCTCGCTAGGTGTGTTATGTGGAGTATAGTTATTATAGGTGTAAGTTTAACACACATACCGTGCTGTGCCAACTAGTGTGTGGCAACAGGTCCTATATTCAGATGCAGATAATGCGTGGTGCCTAGGGTGGCATAGGGAGGAAGTGAGGATTTTTAATCATACGCAAAAGACTGTAACAGGTCTGATGAGGGAAAGGTAGTACTTACAGGTAGAAACCGCCTGATATAGGAACAGCGTAATAGATGAGAGGAGTACGCATGAACTGTGGAGTAATTATAAGAAAGGACTGGGGGGGGAGGGAAAGGGGAAAGGAAAGAAGGGGGAGAGGGTAAGTATGAATTCAGATAAACATGAGCCAGTGGGTTCCTATATCAGCAAACCCTTATATTAATGTGCCCCCTTATCTTTATAAATACCTCATAGAAGTGTATGTAAGGCTCGAGGTAGTGACCTCTGACTGCCAATGGTGGGACAGGGGCTGCAGAAAATGAAAAATAAGAATAAAGGAAACGAAAATAAAAAATACGTGTCAGCGCACAGAACCTGATACTTATATGTCCGGTCTACAGATGGGGAATCCATTACCTGGAGAAAGGCCGCTGTGCTGTATGGGAGGTCCTCTCAGACACGGAGTCCACCGCTAGTCTGAAGAGAGGTTCCCTGCGGCGTGCTTATATATCCGGGGTCTATGTTATGGTGAACGGCCGCGACCGGAAGTGACGTGAACGCATGCAGCCGTACCGGAAGTATACGGCCGTGCGGGTCACAATAGAAGGATGCGTTCCATGGTGGTAGCACTGGGCTCAAAAGAGCACAAAATATAAAGCAGCGCATCTAGTGGACGTTGTAATACAGTGTAGGGTAGAGGGGAAAGGGATGAGTTTATTTTGTAATGAAATACAGAAACTCCATATAGGAGCTGGGGATGGGAGGAACAAGGAGGCGGGGTTGGGGGGGGGGAAAGGGGGAAGTACCACCTACGGAGTTGAGTATGATAATACGTGGGAGGGGAAAGGATGGAGACTATCTGACATGCCGATAGAGATAAGGGATATGGGATAAAGAGCAAGAGATCTGCAGACTGAGTATGTGGAGAGATAATAAGGAGAGATACCCCGAGGGGGTCCTATATAATCACTGCACATGACAGGTGTGAGTGGAGTGCCACTGTGATGTGTTCCGATGGATCCAGGATGTGACACATATTGGATACAAGTGCCGTAGATGACTGAGATCAAAAGAGGTGATATGTCTATAGTGAGTGGTGGCATCATACAGATGACCATATACGGAAAGAGGTGATCGATCCTGTGGTGACTGTAGTTCGTGACGTGACAACCGATCATTAATACAGACGACTCTAGAAAACAAAGATGTATGTTAGTACACATTTTTGAGAGAATCAACGTCACATAAGTCAGTCAAAGAGAAAATACATCAGCAGTTTAACAGGGCACTCAATAGCCTTAAATAAATGCAGATAACTCGTATTCCCTATTTAGCCCCTTGGGTGATAGTGTGTCCAAAGTGTGTATCCAATATGCCTCACGTTTCTTAAGCATAAGGATTCTATTACCCCCTCTACGCTGTATGGGAACTTACAGCGTAGAGGGGGTAATAGAATAGGATTCCCCATCTGTAGACCGGACATATAAGTATCAGGTTCTGTGCGCTGACACGTATTTTTTATTTTCGTTTCCTTTATTCTTATTTTTCATTTTCTGCAGCCCCTGTCCCACCATTGGCAGTCAGAGGTCACTACCTCGAGCCTTACATACACTTCTATGAGGTATTTATAAAGATAAGGGGGCACATTAATATAAGGGTTTGCTGATATAGGAACCCACTGGCTCATGTTTATCTGAATTCATACTTACCTTCTCCCCCTTCTTTCCTTTCCCCTTTCCCCCCCCCCCCCCCCGTCCTTTCTTATAATTACTCCACAGTTCATGCGTACTCCTCTCATCTATTACGCTGTTCCTATATCAGGCGGCTTCTACCTGTAAGTACTACCTTTCCCTCATCAGACCTGTTACAGTCTTTTGCGTATGATTAAAAATCCTCACTTCCTCCCTATGCCACCCTAGGCACCACGCATTATCTGCATCTGAATATAGGACCTGTTGCCACACACTAGTTGGCACAGCACGGTATGTGTGTTAAACTTACACCTATAATAACTATACTCCACATAACACACCTAGCGAGGATATTATTATGTGTGATTTCACTGCGGCACCAGCATTGAGATATAAAATCTACAATTTAGGCTCTAAGGAAATTTTGTGAAATTTTGTATATACTTTTGTTCTGTATATGTTTTGTTTTGTATATACCACATTGTTTTTTTGTTTCTTGGATTATGTAGTGACTGATGAAAGTCCGGTTGGACTGAAACGTTTCCAGTGCTACCTCTAGTACCAAATAAAATCTACGAATATAAATACTTAAGTTGAGTGCGAGACTTTTCTCATTCATACTGTATAATGACCACACATGATGCTCAATACTGTATAATGACCGCATATGATGCTCCATACTGTATAATGACCCACATGATGCTCCATATTGTATAATGGCCGCACATGATGCTCCATACTGTATAATGACCGCGTACATGATGCTCCATACTGTATAATGACCGCACGTGATGCTCCATACTGTGTAATGGCCACACATGATGCTCCATACTGTATAATGACCGCACATGATGCTCCATACTGTATAATGACTGCATATGATGCTCCATACTGTATAATGGCCGCACATGATGCTCCATACTGTATAATGGCCACACATGATGCTCCATATTGTATAATGGCCGCACATGATGCTCCATACTGTATAATGACCGCACATGATGCTCCATACTGTATAATGACCGCACATGATGCTCCATACTGTATAATGACCGCACATGATGCTCCATACTGTATAATGACCGCACATGATGCTCCATACTGTATAATGACCGCATATGATGCTCCATACTGTATAATGGCCGCACATGATGCTCCATACTGTACAATAGCCGCACATGATGCTCCATACTTTATAAGACCGCACATGATGCTCCATACTGTATAATAGCCACACATGATGCTCCATACTGAATAATAGCCACACATGATGCTCCATACTGTATAATGACCGCACATGATGCTCCATACTGTATAATGGCCGCTGTTGTGAATTCTGTGGCCAAGCTCCCTCCTGTGGTCGTGAGTGGTACTGCGGCTGGTTCAGCCTATAAGCTTCCTTTGGTGGATGAGAGTGGTACTGCGGCTTCTGAGTTTCCTTCCTCAGGTGATGAGGTTAAGTCGTTAGGTGCTGCTCTATTTAACTCCACCTGGTGCTTTGATCCTGGCCTCCAGTCAATGTTCTAGTATTGGTCTTGCTTCCTCCTGGATCGTTCCTGTGGCCTCTCTATCCTGCATAAGCTAAGTTCTGCTTGTGTTATTTTTGTTTGCTATATTTTCTGTCCAGCTTGCTATATTGGTTTTTCTTGCTTGCTGGAAGCTCTGAGACGCAGAGGGAGCACCTCCGTACCGTTAGTCGGTGCGGAGGGTCTTTTTGCCCCTCTGCGTGGTTGTTTGTAGGTTTTTGTGTTGACAGCAAAGCTATCTTTCCTATCCTCGGTCTATTCAGTAAGTCGGGCCTCACTTTGCTAAATCTATTTCATCTCTGTGTTTGTATTTCATCTTTACTCACAGTCATTATATGTGGGGGGCTGCCTTTTCCTTTGGGGAATTTCTCTGAGGCAAGGTAGGCTTATTTTTCTATCTTCAGGGCTAGTTAGTTTCTCAGGCTGTGCCAAGTTGCATAGGGAGCGTTAGGCGCAATCCACGGCTACCTCTAGTGTAATGTGTTAGGATTAGGGATTGCGGTCAGCAGAGTTTCCACGTCTCAGAGCTCGTCCTATGTTTTTGGTAAATGTCAGGTCACCTTGTGTGCTCTGAACTTCAAGGTCCATTGTGGTTCTGAATTACCTGTTCATAACAGTACTGGAGGCCCAAAGTACTAATGCTTCTCAATAGAGGGAAAAGAGAAGTTCTGAGACCATTTTTTTTCCTTTGCACTGTGTTTTGTCTTTCTTTTCCCCTTTACATCAGGGTGGTTCAGAACACAGGTGTGGACATGGACATTCAGGGTCTGTCCTCTTTGATGGATAATCTCACTATAAGAGTACTGAACATTCAAGATTTAGTGGTTCAGAATCCTATGTTAAAACCTAAAATTCCTATTCCTGAGTTATTTTCTGGAGATAGAGCTAAGTTTTTGAATTTTAAAAATAATTGTAAACTATTTCTGGCTTTGAAACCCCGCTCCTCTGGTGACCCAGTTCAACAAATTAAAATCATTATTTCTTTATTACGTGGCGACCCTCAAGACTGGGCATTTTCCCTTGCGCCAGGAGATCCTGCATTATGTAATATTGATGCGTTTTTTCTGGCGCTCGGATTGCTGTACGACGAACCTAATTCAGTGGATCAGGCAGAGAAAAATTTGCTGGCTCTGTGTCAGCGTCAGGATGAGATAGAGATCTATTGTCAGAAGTTTAGAAAGTGGTTCGTGCTCACTCAATGGAATGAATGTGCGCTGGCAGCTATTTTCAGAAAGGGTCTCTCTGAAGCCCTTAAGGATGTCATGGTGGGATTTCATATGCCTGCTGGTCTGAATGAGTCTATGTCTTTGGCCATTCAGATCGGTCGACGCTTGCGCGAGCGTAAATCTGTGCACCATTTGGCGGTATTATCTGAGCATAAACCTGAGCCTATGCAGTGCGATAGGACTTTGACCAGAGCTGAAAGGCAAGAACACAGACGTCAGAATGGGCTGTGTTTCTACTGTGGTGATTCCACTCATGCTGTCTCCGATTGTCCTAAGCGCACTAAGCGGTTCGCTAGGTCTGCCACCATTGGTACGGTACAGTCGAAATTTCTTTTGTGCGTTACTTTGATCTGCTCTCTGTCTTCCTATTCTGTCATGGCATTTGTGGATTCAGGCGCTGCCCTGAATTTGATGGACTTGGAGTTTGCTAGGCGTTGTGGGTTTGTCTTGGAGCCCTTGCAGTGTCCTATTCCATTGAGAGGAATTGATGCTACGCCTTTGGCCAAGAATAAGCCTCAGTATTGGACCCAGTTGACCATGTGCATGGCTCCTGCGCACCAGGAGGATATTCGCTTTCTGGTGTTGCATAATCTGCATGATGTGGTCGTGTTGGGGTTGCCATGGCTACAAGTCCATAACCCAGTATTAGATTGGAAATCAATGTCTGTGTCCAGCTGGGGTTTTCAGGGGGTACATGGTGATGTTCCATTTCTGTCTATCTCATCATCCACCCCTTCTGAGGTCCCAGAGTTCTTGTCTGATTACCGGGATGTACCGTATATACTCGAGTATAAGCCGAGATTTTCAGCCCAAATTTTTGGGCTGAAAGTGCCCCTCTCGGCTTATACTCGAGTCAATGTGGGTGGCAGGGTCGGCGGGTGAGGGGGTGAGGGCGCTGAGGTATACTTACCTAGTCCCAGCGATCCTCGCGCCGTCCCTGCCTTCCTCCCCGTCTTCTGTGCTGCAGCTTCTTCCTCTCTTCAGCGGTCACGTGGGACCGCTCATTAGAGATATGAATAAGCGGCTCCACCTCCCATAGGGGCGGAGCCGCCTATTCATTCCTCTAATCGGCGGTGCCGGTGACCGCTGACAGGAAGAGCTGCGGCACCGAAGACCAGGCAGAGGGACAGCGCGAGGATCGCCAGGACTAGGTGAGTATGTCATATTCACCTGTCCTCGTTCCAGCCGCCGGGCGTCGCTCCATCTTCCCGGCCGGCGCCTCCATCTTCCCGACGTCTGCGCTCTGACTGTTCAGGCAGAGGGCGCGATGACGCATATAGTGTGCGCGGCGCCCTCTGCCTGATCAGTCAGAGCAGAGACGCCGGGAAGATGGAGGCGCCGGAACGAGACGCCGGGAGCTGCAATCAAGGGAGGTGAGTATGTGTTTTTTTTTTTTATTGCAGCAGCGGCGGCGGCAGAGATTTCTATGGGGCACAATGAACGGTGCAGGGAGCAGAGCTGTGTATATATGTGGGACATGCAGGGAGCAGAGCTGTGTATATATGTGGGACATGCAGGGAGCAGAGCTGTGTATATATGTGGGACATGCAGGGAGCAGAGCTGTGTATATATGTGGGACATGCAGGGAGCAGAGCTCTGTATATATGTGGGACATGCAGGGAGCAGAGCTGTGTATATATGTGGGACATGCAGGGAGCAGAGCTGTGTATATATGTGGGACATGCAGGCGGCAGAGCTGTGTATATATGTGGGACATGCAGGGAGCAGAGCTGTGTATATATGTGGGACATGCAGGGAGCAGAGCTCTGTATATATGTGGGACATGCAGGGAGCAGAGCTGTGTATATATGTGGGACATGCAGGGAGCAGAGCAGTGTATATATGAGGGACATGCAGGCGGCAGAGCTGTGTATATATGTGAGACATGCAGGCGGCAGAGCTGTGTATATATGTGGGACATGCAGGGAGCATATGGCACCGTATATGGCACAGCAATGGGGCACAATGAACGGTGCAGAGCACCGTATATGGCACAGCAATGGGGCACAATGAACGGTGCAGAGCACCGTATATGGCACAGCAATGGGGCACAATGAACGGTGCAGAGCACCGTATATGGCACAGCAATGGGGCACAATGAACGGTGCAGAGCACCGTATATGGGCACAGCAATGGGGCACAATGAACGGTGCAGAGCACTATATGGGGCACAGCTATGGGGAAATAATGAACGGTGCAGAGCACTATATGGCACAGCTATGGGGAAATAATGATCTATTTTTATTTTTGAAATTCACCGGTAAATGCTGCATTTCCACCCTAGGCTTATACTCGAGTCAATAAGTTTTCCCAGTTTTTTGTGGCAAAATTAGGGGGGTCGGCTTATACTCGGGTCGGCTTATACTCGAGTATATACGGTATTCGATGAGCCCAAGTCCAATGCCCTACCTCCGCATAGGGATTGTGATTGTGCTATCGATTTGATTCCTGGTGGTAAGTTTCCTAAGGGTCGACTGTTTAATTTATCTGTACCTGAGCACGCCGCTATGCGGAGCTACGTGAAGGAGTCTTTGGAAAAGGGTCATTTTCGCCCGTCATCGTCGCCATTGGGAGCGGGTTTCTTTTTTGTGGCCAAGAAGGATGGTTCGCTGAGACCTTGTATTGATTACCGCCTTCTAAATAAAATTACGGTCAAATTTCAGTACCCCTTGCCGCTGCTGTCTGATTTGTTTGCTCGGATTAAGGGGGCTAGTTGGTTCACCAAGATAGATCTTCGTGGTGCGTATAATCTTGTGCGTATCAAACGGGGCGATGAATGGAAAACAGCATTTAATACGCCCGAAGGCCATTTTGAGTACCTGGTTATGCCATTCGGACTTTCTAATGCTCCATCAGTGTTTCAGTCCTTTATGCATGACATCTTCCGAGAGTACCTGGATAAATTCCTGATTGTATACTTGGATGATATTTTGGTCTTCTCAGATGATTGGGAGTCTCATGTGAAGCAGGTCAGAATGGTGTTCCAGGTCCTGCGTGCTAATTCTTTGTTTGTGAAGGGGTCAAAGTGTCTCTTTGGTGTTCAGAAGATTTCATTTTTGGGGTTCATTTTTTCTCCTTCTACTATCGAGATGGACCCTGTTAAAGTTCAGGCCATTTATGATTGGACTCAGCCAACATCTCTGAAGAGTCTGCAGAAGTTCCTGGGCTTTGCTAATTTTTATCGTCGCTTCATCGCTAATTTTTCTAGCATTGCTAAACCGTTGACTGATTTAACCAAGAAGGGTGCTGATGTGGTCAATTGGCCTTCTGCTGCTGTGGAAGCTTTTCAGGAGTTGAAGCGTCGTTTTTCTTCTGCCCCTGTGTTGTGCCAACCAGATGTTTCGCTTCCGTTCCAGGTCGAGGTTGATGCTTCCGAAATTGGAGCAGGGGCTGTTTTGTTGCAGAGAAGTTCTGATTGCTCGGTGATGAAACCATGCGCCTTCTTTTCCAGGAAATTTTCGCCTGCTGAGCGAAATTATGATGTTGTCAATCGAGAGTTGCTAGCCATGAAGTGGGCATTCGAGGAGTGGCGTCATTGGCTTGAAGGAGCTAAGCATCGCGTGGTGGTCATGACTGATCACAAAAACTTGACTTATCTCGAGTCTACCAAACGGTTGAATCCTAGACAGGCTCGTTGGTCGCTGTTTTTCTCCCGTTTTGACTTTGTGGTTTCGTACCTTCCGGGCTCTAAAAATGTGAAGGCGGATGCCCTGTCTAGGAGTTTTGTGCCCGATTCTCCGGGTTTGTCTGAGCCGGCGGGTATTCTCAAAGAGGGGGTAATTTTGTCTGCCATCTCCCCTGATTTGCGGCGGGTGCTGCAAAAATTTCAGGCTAATAGACCTGACCGTTGCCCAGCGGAGAAACTGTTTGTCCCTGATAGGTGGACGAATAAAGTTATCTCTGTGGTTCATTGTTCGGTGTTGGCTGGTCATCCTGGAATCTTTGGTACCAGAGATTTGGTGGCTAGATCCTTTTGGTGGCCGTCTTTGTCGCGGGATGTGCGTTCTTTTGTGCAGTCCTGTGGGACTTGTGCTCGGGCTAAGCCCTGCTGTTCTCGTGCCAGTGGGTTGCTTTTGCCCTTGCCGGTCCCAAAGAGGCCTTGGACGCATATCTCTATGGATTTTATTTCGGATCTCCCCGTCTCTCAAAGAATGTCGGTCATTTGGGTGGTTTGTGATCGCTTCTCTAAGATGGTCCATTTGGTGCCCTTGTCTAAATTGCCTTCCTCCTCTGATTTGGTGCCATTGTTTTTTCAGCATGTGGTTCGTTTACATGGCATTCCAGAGAACATCGTTTCTGACAGAGGTTCCCAGTTTGTTTCGAGGTTTTGGCGAGCCTTTTGTGCTAGGATGGGCATTGATTTGTCTTTTTCCTCGGCTTTCCATCCTCAGACAAATGGCCAGACTGAACGAACCAATCAGACCTTGGAAACATATCTGAGATGTTTTGTTTCTGCTGATCAGGATGACTGGGTGTCCTTTTTGCCTTTGGCTGAGTTCGCCCTTAATAATCGGGCCAGCTCGGCTACTTTGGTTTCGCCGTTTTTCTGCAATTCTGGGTTCCACCCTCGTTTCTCTTCAGGGCAGGTTGAGTCTTCGGACTGTCCTGGTGTGAATACTGTGGTGGATAGGTTGCAGCAGATTTGGACTCATGTAGTGGACAATCTGACTTTGTCCCAGGAGAAGGCTCAACGTTTCGCTAACCGCAGGCGCTGTGTGGGTCCCCGACTTCGTGTTGGGGATTTGGTTTGGTTGTCATCTCGTTATATTCCTATGAAGGTTTCCTCTCCTAAATTTAAGCCTCGTTTCATTGGTCCATATAGGATTTCTGAGGTTCTTAATCCTGTGTCTTTTCGTTTGACTCTTCCGGCTTCTTTTTCCATCCATAACGTGTTCCATAGGTCATTGTTGCGGAGATACGTGGCACCTGTGGTTCCATCTATTGATCCTCCTGCTCCAGTTTTGGTTGAAGGGGAATTGGAGTATATTGTGGAGAAGATTTTGGATTCTCGTGTTTTGAGACAGAAACTCCAGTATCTGGTTAAGTGGAAAGGTTATGGTCAGGAAGATAATTCCTGGGTCTTTGCCTCGGATGTCCATGCTGCCGATCTGGTTCGTGCTGGTACTGCGGCTGGTTCTGTCTATAAGCTTCCTTTGGTGGATGAGAGTGGTACTGCGGCTTCTGAGTTTCCTTCCTCAGGTGATGAGGTTAAGTCGTTAGGTGCTGCTCTATTTAACTCCACCTGGTGCTTTGATCCTGGCCTCCAGTCAATGTTCTAGTATTTGTCTTGCTTCCTCCTGGATCGTTCCTGTGGCCTCTCTATCCTGCATAAGCTAAGTTCTGCTTGTGTTATTTTTGTTTGCTATATTTTCTGTTCAGCTTGCTATATTGGTTTTTCTTGCTTGCTGGAAGCTCTGAGACGCAGAGGGAGCACCTCCGTACCGTTAGTCGGTGCGGAGGGTCTTTTTGCCCCTCTGCGTGGTTGTTTGTAGGTTTTTGTGTTGACCGCAAAGCTATCTTTCCTATCCTCGGTCTATTCAGTAAGTCGGGCCTCACTTTGCTAAATCTATTTCATCTCTGTGTTTGTATTTCATCTTTACTCACAGTCATTATATGTGGGGGGCTGTCTTTTCCTTTGGGAAATTTCTCTGAGGCAAGGTAGGCTTATTTTTCTATCTTCAGGGCTAGTTAGTTGCTCAGGCTGTGCCGAGTTGCATAGGGAGCGTTAGGCGCAATCCACGGCTACCTCTAGTGTGATGTGTTAGGATTAGGGATTGCGGTCAGCAGAGTTTCCACGTCTCAGAGCTCGTCCTATGTTTTTGGTAAATGTCAGGTCACCTTGTGTGCTCTGAACTTCAAGGTCCATTGTGGTTTTGAATTACCTGTTCATAACAGGCTGCACATGATGCTCCATAGTGTATAATGACCACACATGATGCTCAATACTGTATAATGGCCACACATGATGCTCTATACTGTATAATGGCTGCACATGATGCTCCATACTGTGTAATGGCCCCACATGATGATGCTCAATACTGTATAATGGCCACACATGATGCTCTATACTGTATAATGGCCACACATGATGCTACATACTGTATAATGGCCGCACATGATGCTCCATACTGTATAATGACCGCACGTGATGCTCCATACTGTATAATGACCACACATGATGCTCCATACTGTATAATGGCCGCACATGATGCTCAATACCGTATAATGGCCGCACATGATGCTCCATACTGTATAATGGCCGCACATGATGCTTCATACTGTATAATGACCGCACATGATGCTCCATACTGTATAATGACCCCACATGATGCTTCATACTGTATAATGACCGCACATGATGCTCCATACTGTATAATGACCGTACATGATGCTCCATACTGTATAATGACCGTACATGATGCTTCATACTGTATAATGACCGCACATGATGCTCCATACTGTATAATGACCCCACATGATGCTCCATACTGTATAATGACCGCACATGATGCTTCATACTGTATAATGACCGTATATGATGCTCCATACTGTATAATGGCCGCACATGATGCTCCATACTGTATAATGACCGCACATGATGCTTCATACTGTATAATGACCGCATATGATGCTCCATACTGTATAATAGCTGCACATGATGCTCCATACTGTATGATGACCACACATGATGCTCCATACTGTATAATGACCACACATGATGCTCCATACTGTATAAAGACTGCATATGATGCTCCTTACTGTATAATAGCCGCACATGATGCTCCATACTGTATAATGGCCGCACATGATGCTTCATACTGTATAATGACCACACATGATGCTCCATAGTGTATAATGACCGCACATGATGCTCCATAATATATAATAGCCACACATGATGCTCCATACTGTATAATGACTGCACATGATGCTCCATACTGTATATTGGCAGCACATGATACTTCGTGCCGTATAATGGCCACACATAGCTACTCCTACACACGCGTCTGCGCTCTGTAAACTTTGCACACACGGCTCTGCTCCGTACACACGGTTCCACTCCATACATCTCATACACACACGGCTCCGCTCTGTACACCTCGTACACATTCAGCTCCGCTCCATACACCTCGTACACACACGGCTCCTCTCCATACATCTCGTACACACGGCACTACTCCGTACACCTCGTACACACATCACTCCGCTCCATACACATTGCACACGCTGCTCCGCTCCGTATACCTTGCACACACACGGCTCCGCTGCGTACACCTCATACACATACGGCTCCTCTCCATACATCTCGTACACACACGGCACTACTCCGTACACCTCGTACACACTCCGTTCCATACACATTGCACACGCTTCTCCGCTCCGTATACCTTGCACACACACGGCTCCGCTGCGTACACCTCATACACATACGGCTCCTCTCCATACATCTCGTACACACACACGGCACTACTCCGTACACCTCGTACACACTCCGCTCCATACACATTGCACACGCTGCTGCGCTCCGTATACCTTGCACACACACGGCTCCGCTGCGTACACCTCATACACATACAGCTCCTCTCCATACATCTCGTACATAGTAACATAGTAACATAGTAACATAGTTAGTAAGGCCGAAAAAAGACATTTGTCCATCCAGTTCAGCCTATATTCCATCATAATAAATCCCCAGATCTACGTCCTTCTACAGAACCTAATAATTGTATGATACAATATTGTTCTGCTCCAGGAAGACATCCAGGCCTCTCTTAAACCCCTCGACTGAGTTCGCCATCACCACCTCCTCAGGCAAGCAATTCCAGATTCTCACTGCCCTAACAGTAAAGAATCCTCTTCTATGTTGGTGGAAAAACCTTCTCTCCTCCAGACGCAAAGAATGCCCCCTTGTGCCCGTCACCTTCCTTGGTATAAACAGATCCTCAGCGAGATATTTGTATTGTCCCCTTATATACTTATACATGGTTATTAGATCGCCCCTCAGTCGTCTTTTTTCTAGACTAAATAATCCTAATTTCGCTAATCTATCTGGGTATTGTAGTTCTCCCATCCCCTTTATTAATTTTGTTGCCCTCCTTTGTACTCTCTCTAGTTCCATTATATCCTTCCTGAGCACCGGTGCCCAAAACTGGACACAGTACTCCATGTGCGGTCTAACTAGGGATTTGTACAGAGGCAGTATAATGCTCTCATCATGTGTATCCAGACCTCTTTAAATGCAGCCCATGATCCTGTTTGCCTTGGCAGCTGCTGCCTGGCACTGGCTGCTCCAGGTAAGTTTATCATTAACTAGGATCCCCAAGTCCTTCTCCCTGTCAGATTTACCCAGTGGTTTCCCATTCAGTGTGTAATGGTGATATTGATTCCTTCTTCCCATGTGTATAACCTTACATTTATCATTGTTAAACCTCATCTGCCACCTTTCAGCCCAAGTTTCCAACTTATCCAGATCCATCTGTATATGAATATGTTGAAGAGAACAGGTCCCAATACTGACCCCTGCGGTACCCCACTGGTCACATCGACCCAGTTAGAGACTATACCATTTATAACCACCCTCTGCTTTCTATCACTAAGCCAGTTACTAACCCATTTACACACATTTTCCCCCAGACCAAGCATTCTCATTTTGTGTACCAACCTCTTGTGCGGCACGGTATCAAACGCTTTGGAAAAATCGAGATATACCACGTCCAATGACTCACCGTGGTCCAGCCTATAGCTTACCTCTTCATAAAAACTGATTAGATTGGTTTGACAGGAGCGATTTCTCATAAACCCATGCTGATATGGAGTTAAACAGTTATTCTCATTGAGATAATCCAGAATAACATCCCTCAGAAACCCTTCAAATATTTTACCAACAATAGAGGTTAGACTTACTGGCCTATAATTTCCAGGTTCACTTTTAGAGCCCTTTTTGAATATTGGCACCACATTTGCTATGCGCCAGTCCTGCGGAACAGACCCTGTCGCTATAGAGTCCCTAAAAATAAGAAATAATGGTTTATCTATTACATTACTTAGTTCTCTTAGTACTCGTGGGTGTATGCCATCCGGACCCGGAGATTTATCTATTTTGATCTTATTTAGCCGGTTTCGCACCTCTTCTTGGGTTAGATTGGTGACCCTTAATATAGGGTTTTCATTGTTTCTTGGGATTTCACCTAGCATTTCATTTTCCACCGTGAATACCGTGGAGAAGAAGGTGTTTAATATGTTAGCTTTTTCCTCGTCATCTACAACCATTCTTTCCTCACTATTTTTTAAGGGGCCTACATTTTCAGTTTTTATTCTTTTACTATTGATATAGTTGAAGAACAGTTTGGGATTAGTTTTACTCTCCTTAGCAATGTGCTTCTCTGTTTCCTTTTTGGCAGCTTTAATTAGTTTTATAGATAAAGTATTTTTCTCCCTATAGTTTTTTAGAGCTTCAATGGTGCCATCCTGCTTTAGTAGTGCAAATGCTTTCTTTTTACTGTTAATTGCCTGTCTTACTTCTTTGTTTAGCCACATTGGGTTTTTCCTATTTCTAGTCCTTTTATTCCCACAAGGTATAAACCGCTTACACTGCCTATTTAGGATGTTCTTAAACATTTTCCATTTATTATCTGTATTCTTATTTCTGAGGATATTGTCCCAGTCTACCAGATTAAGGGCATCTCTAAGCTGGTCAAACTTTGCCTTCCTAAAGTTCAGTGTTTTTGTGACTCCCTGACAAGTCCCCCTAGTGAAAGACAGGTGAAACTGTACAATATTGTGGTCGCTATTTCCTAGATGCCCGACCACCTGCAGATTTGTTATTCTGTCAGGTCTATTAGACAGTATTATGTCTATAAGTGCTGCTCCTCTGGTTCGATTCTGCACCAATTGTGAAAGATAATTTTTCTTGGTTATTAGCAGAAACCTGTTGCCTTTATGGGTTTCACAGGTTTCTGTTTCCCAGTTAATATCCGGGTAGTTAAAGTCCTCCATAACCAGGACCTCATTATGGGTTGCAGCTTCATCTATCTGCTTTAGAAGTAGACTTTCCATGGTTTCTGTTATATTTGGGGGTTTGTAACAGACCCCAATGAGAATTTTGTTACCATTTTTCCCTCCATGAATTTCGACCCATATGGACTCGACATCCTCATTTCCTTCGGTAATATCCTCCCTTAAAGTGGACTTTAGACAAGACTTTACATAGAGACAAACCCCTCCTCCTCTCCGATTTTTATGATCCTTTCTAAACAGACTGTAACCCTGTAAGTTAACTGCCCAGTCATAGCTTTCATCTAACCATGTCTCGGTTATTCCCACTATGTCAAAGTTACCTGTAGATATTTCTGCTTCTAGTTCTTCCATCTTGTTTGTCACGCTTCTGGCGTTTGCGAGCATGCAGTTTAGAGGATTTTGTTTTGTTCCAATCTCCTTGCTGTGGATTGTTTTAGAAATGTTCTTACCTCCCTTCTGAGTATGTTTTCCTGGGTCTTCTTTGGTCGAGTCTAATGTTTCACACACGGCACTACTCCGTACACCTTGTACACACACGGCTCCGCTCTATACACATTGCACACGCTGCTCCGCTCCGTATACCTTGTACACGCATGGCTCTGCTCCACACATGTGGCTCTGCTCTGTACACCTCGTACACACGTGGCTCCGCTCCGTACACCTCGTACACACGTGGCTCCGCTCCATACACCTTTCACACTCTGCTCTGATCCGCACACCTCTTACACACACGACCCCGCTCCGTACACCTGTCACATGCTGCTCCGCTCCATACACCTCGTACACACGCGGCTGTGCTTCGTACACACGACTCCATACACCTCTTACACACGACTCCGCTCCGTACACCTTTCACATGCTGCTCTGCTCCGTACACCTCGTACACACGCGGCTGTGCTCCGTACACACGGCTCCGTACACCTTTCACATGCTGCTCCGCTCCGTACACCTTGTACACACACGGCTGTGCTCCGTACACCTCATACACATGGCTGCGTACACCTCTTACACACGACTCCGCTCCGTACACCTTTCACATGCTGCTCCGCTCCGTACACCTCTTACACGAGCGGCTGTGCTCCGTAAACCTCGTACACACGGCTCCATACACCTCTTACACACGACTCCGCTCCGTACACCTTTCACATGCTGCTCCGCTCCGTACACCTCGTACACACGCGGCTGTGCTCCGTACACCTCATACACACGGCTCCGTACACCTGTTCCACACGACTCCGCTTCGTATACCTTTCACATGCTGCTCCGCTCCGTACACCTCGTACACACGCGGCTGTGCTCCGTACACCTCGTACACACGGCTCCATACACCTCTTACACACGACTCCACTCTGTACATCTTTCACATGCTGCTCCGCTCCGTACACCTCGTACACACGCGGCTGTGCTCCGTACACCTCGTACACACGCGGCTGCGCTTCGTACACCTCCTACACACGCGGCTGCGCTCCGTACACCTCGTACACACGCGGCTGCGCTCCGTACACCTCGTACACACGCGGCTGTGCTCCGTACACCTCGTACACACGCGGCTGCGCTCCGTACACCTCGTACACACGCGGCTGTGCTCCGTACACCTCGTACACACGCGGCTGCGCTTCGTATACCTCGTACACACGCGGCTGCGCTCCGTACACCTCGTACACACGCGGCTGCGCTCCGTACACCTCGTACACACGTGGCTGTGCTCCGTACACCTCGTACACACGCGGCTGCGCTCCGTACACCTCGTACACACGCGGCTGTGCTCCGTACACCTCGTACACACGCGGCTGCGCTTCGTATACCTCGTACACACGCGGCTGCGCTCCGTACACCTCGTACACACGCGGCTGCGCTCCGTACAACTCGTACACACGCGGCTGCGCTCCATACACCTCATACACACGGCTCCGTACACCTCTTACACACGACTCCGCTCCGTACACCTTTCACATGCTGCTCCGCTCCGTACACCTCGTACACACTCAGCTGTGCTCCGTACACCTCTTACACACGACTCCGCTCCGTACACCTTTCACATGCTGTTCCGCTCCGTACACCTCGTACACATGTGGCTGTGCTCCGTACACCTCGTACACACGCGGCTGTGCTCCGTACACCTCGTACACACGCGGCTGTGCTCCGTACACCTCGTACACACACGGCTGTGCTCCGTACACCTCGTACACGCGGCTGTGCTTTGTTCACCTCGTACACATGGTTCCGTACACCTCTTACACACGACTCCGCTCCGTACACCTTTCACATGCTGCTTTGCTCCGTACACCTCGTACACACGACTCCGCTCCGTACATCTTTCACATGCTGCTCCGCTCCGTACACCTCGTACACACGTGGCTGTGCTCCGTACACCTCATGCACACGGCTCCGTACACCTCTTACACACATGGCTCCGCTCCGTACACATCGTACACACACAACTCCGCTCCATACACCTTTCACACGCTGCTCTGATCCATACACCTCGTACACACACGGCTCTGCTACATCCACACTGTAAACACCTCCTGACCTCACACATACACTTACCCTCCTCCGGCGCCCATGGCAACCAGCAGAGTCCTGTGCAAGGATGTCCTCCCGATCATGTGACCCCTGACTCCTCCCATCCTGTGACCTCATCACAGGTCCTGTGCGCATAGAGCAGCCATCATGTGGTTTGCTGCTGTGCGGGCCGGGTGCAGGGACTCGGAGCTCTCAGCTGACCGGGTAATATCACATACCTCCCAACCAGTGCGGGACAATTAATGTCCCGCCTGGGATCGCGGGGCTGACTGTCAAAATCAGGACAGTCTCGCTGGATCCGGGACGGTTGGGAGGTATGGCAATGTAATGTATGTAAACAGTGACTGTACCAGCAGAATATTGAGTGCAGCTCTGGAATATAATACAGGATGTAACTCAGGATCAGCGCAGGATCAGTAATGTAATGCATGTACACAGTGACTGCATCGGAAGAATAGTGAGTGCAGCTCTGGGGTATAATACAGGATGTAACTCAGGATCAGTACAGTATGAGTACTGTAATGTATGTACACAGTGACTGTGCCAGCAGAATAGTGAGTGCAGCTCTGGAGAATAATACAGGAGGTAACTCGGGATCAGTACAGGATCAGTATTGTAATGTATGTACACAGTGACTGCACCAGCAGACTAGTGAGTGCAGCTCTGCTCAGCTGCTACTCGTGTTGATTGTGGGTGCGGTTGCCACTGATCCTGCTGTCTGCTCCTGAGCTCCTGAGAATCACCACCTCTCCACCCGGGGACCTGCTCTCTCTTACCAAGGGAGGGAGTGGGTTTCCTTGGATGAGTGAGGGAGCCAAGTCCCAGATTTCTGCTTCCCGAACAAGGCTGGCGGGGGCAGAAGAAACCAGTAACCAGCCTGCACATCAGAGGACTTGGGGGTGAGACGCTCCACCAGGAGTCGCAGCAATGTGGCTCCTACTCCCCCAGGTCTGCAGAGATCCAGAGAAGCCGCAAGACTTCCAACATGGAGGAGAAGCCTGCTAGTGTGCAAGATGGCGGTCCTCCCAGAGGAAAGCTGAGTGCTCACGGAGGAGAGGCCGACCCCCTGAGGAGGGTTGGGCGCTACAGAGACCCTGATGTAACAGGCCAGATTAACCCCCCCCTCCCAGAATATACCCGGGGTTAAAGTGGCCTAGGCCAGATTATTCCCCGGGTATATTCTGGCCTAGCCCGAACTATACCCCGGGGTATAAATTGTACTAGTCCAGTTTATACCCCTCTGGGCCAGATTATATCCCGGGTATATTCTGGCCTAGCCCAAACTATACCCCGGGGTACAAATTGGACTAGTCCAGATTATACCCCTCCAGGTCAGAATATACCCCAGCTCCTGTAGATCAGGTTTTTCAGCCTTTTGAGAACCAATGAGTGATATAATCAAACCTCACGTCCAAGCTCTTACCACCTCCTGTCACCTCCAACTCAAAAATATTGCTAGAATCTGTTCCTTCCTCAGTCCACAATCTACCAAAACTCTTGTGCATGCTCTCATCATCTCCCACCTCGATTACTGCAACACCCTCCTCTGTAGCCTCCCAGCTAACTCTCTTGCTCCACTCCAGTCTGTCCTCAACTCTGCTGCCCGGCTAGTCCACCTCTCTCCTCGCTACTCCCCTGCTTCTCCCCTCTGCAAATCCCTCCACTGGCTCCCAATTACCCAACGAATCCAGTTCAAAATACTAACACTGATCTACAAAGCCATTCACAACCTGTCCCCTCCCTATATCTCTGAACTGATCTCCCAATATCTTCCCTCACGTAATCTTCGATCCTCCCAAGATCTCCTACTCTCCTCCACACTTATTCGTTCCTCACACAACCGCCTCCAAGATTTCTCCCGAATATCCCCCATCCTCTGGAATTCCATGCCTCAACACGTCCGATTATCCACCACCCTCGGATCCTTCAGACGGAACCTGAAAACCCACCACTTCAGGAAAGCCTACAGCCTACAATAACCAAGCGCCGCCTCAGCCTCACCACCGCCAGAGCCGCCGCCTCACCCCTACCTTCTGTCTCTCCCCCACTATCCCATAGAATGTAAGTCCGCAAGGACAGGGTCCTCTCCCCTCTGTACCAGTCTGTCACTGCAAACCTGTTTACTGTAAATTATATCTATAACCCTGTATGTAACCCTTTCTCATGTACAGCACCATGGAATTAATGGTGCTATATAAATAAATAATGATAATAATAATAACGGAGCCCCAGGCAGCAAACGGGGCCCCAGGCAGCGCACAGGGCCCAAGGCAGCGCACAAGGCCCCAGGCAGCGCACAGGGCCCCAGGCAGCGCACAGGCGCCCCAGGCAGCGCACAGGGCGCCAGGCAGAATACAGAGCCCCAGACAGCACACAGGGGCCCCAGGGAGCGCATAGGGCCCCAGGCAGTGCATGGGGCCCCAGGCAGCGCACAGGGCTCCAGGCAGCGCACAGGGGCCCCAGGCAGCACACAGGGGTCCCAGGCAGCACACGGAGCCCCAAACAGCGCACGGTGCCCCAGGCAGTGCGAAGGACCCCAGGCAGCCTACAGGGGCCCCAAGCAGCCCACAGGGCTCCAGGCAGCGCACAGGGGCCTCAGGCAGTGCACAAGGGCCTCAGGGAGCACACGAGGCCACTGGCAGCACACGGGGGCCCCAGGCAGCGCACAGGGCCCCAGGTAGCGCACAGGGGCCCCAGGCAGCACAGAGGGGCTCCAGGAAGAGCACAGGGGCCCCAGGCAGTGCACAGGGCAACAGGCAGCACAGAGTGGCCCAAGGCAGCACAGAGGGGCCCCAGGCAGCACAGAGAGGCCCCAGGAAGAGCACAGGGACCACAGGAAGTGCACGGGGCCCCAGGCAGCGCACAGGGCAGCAGGTAGCACAGAGGGGCCCCGGGCAGCACAGAGATGCCCCAGGAAGAGCACAGGGGCCACAGGAAGTGCACAGGGCAACAGGCAGCACAGAGGAACCCCAGGCAGCACAGAGGGGCCCCAGGCAGCACAGAGAGGCCCCAGGAAGAGCACAGGGACGACAGGAAGTGCACGGGGCCCCAGGCAGCGCACAGGGCAACAGGTAGCACAGAGGGGCCCCAGGCAGCACAGAGGGGCCCCAGGAAGAGCACAGGGGCCACAGGAAGTGCACAGGGGCCCCAGGCAGCGCACAGGACCCCAGGCAGCCCACAGAGCTCCAGGCAGCACATGGGGCCCCAGGCAGAGCACAAGGCCCCATATAGCGCACAGGGCCCCAGGCAGCACACAGGACCCCAGGCAGCCCACAGGGGCACCAGACAGCGCACAGGGGCTCTAGTAAGCACACAGGGCCCCAGGCAGAACACAGGGCCCCAGGCAGTGCACAGGGCCCCAGGCAGCACACAGGGGCCCCAGGCAGCGCACAGGGCCCAGGCAGCACACAGTGGCCCCAGGCAGCACACAGGGGCCCCAGGCAGCGAACAGGGCCCCAGGAAGCGCACAGGGGCCCCAGGCAGCGCACAGGGCTCCAGGCAGCACAGAGAGGCCCCAGTCAGTGCACGGGGCCCCAGGCAGATCACGGGTCACAGGAAGCGCACGGTGCCCCAGGCAGTGCACAGGAACCCAGGCAGCCCACAGGGACCCCAGGCAGCCCATAGGGCCCCAGGCAGCACACAGGGCTCCAGGCAGCCCACAGGACCCCAGGCAGCCCACAGGGAGTCACAGATAGCGCACAGGGGGCAGAGACAGTGAGCAAGGGGGTAAGAGATAGCGGGCAAGGGGGGGAACAGACAGAGCACATGTCCCCTGTGCGCTGTCTGGGACCCCTGTGCATTATCTGGGACCCACTGTACGCTGTCTGGGACCCCCTTTGCGATGTCTGGGGTCCTGCTCTTGAGTATAGCACTCAATCCTGTAAGACTAGTTTCACATTTGCGTACAGCCATGCGCATGCGTACGCTCTCAGTGAAGCCTTGACCACTGCTGCGCCCCGCCGGTTAAGCTCCGCCCACGTTCTTTTGACGATGCTGCAACCCACGGCGAAGGCAACAAGTTGGATTTTCTTGCGTTCACCGAATCGTCAAAACAACACATGCGGACGCAAACGCAAACATCCGCAGGGCCTGCGTACCCAATGATAAAGATAGGGTACGCAGGTCGCATGTGGCCGCATGCGTACCTGGGCGGAGCTTAACTGGTGGGCTTGGCAGTGGGCGGGGCTTCACTAAGAGCTTTTCACAGCTGTGCGCAAATGTGAAACTAGCCTAAGATGTCTAGGGCCCCTGTACGATGTGCGATGTCTGGGGCCCCTGTGCGATGTCTGGGGCCCCGTTCTTGAGTACATCACTCAATGGTTCTCATAAGCATGAAAAATCTGATCTACAGCAGCAGGGGTATATTTTGGGCTGGAGGAGTATAATCTGGCCTAGGTATAATATACCCATGGTCTATACTCCTCTAGGGCAGAATATTAGTGTGTTTTTGCTGCTGTAGTGCTACTGTAGTATATTTAGATGCACATGCACAAACCATATACCATTTCATGCAGCTTTTGTCAGATTTTCATGCAGTCTGCAGCAGATTTCCCTCTTCCACGTGACACGGAGAAATCTGCCGTGCTTCTGCACAAAAAAATCCACATCGTTGGGATGCGGATTTTGATGCAGATTGACTGCTGATTTTTTCCCTTTTGAAAATCAGCAGCAAATCTAGTGCAAGGGAACAGGTGGACTCGACTTATAGCATGTGTTGGAGGCATTACATTGAACTGACAGTAGATGGTGCAGTTCCATCAGTGCATAGTTAATGTTGTGTGTTGTAACTTGTTATGTATGTTTCTCCCTGCTCTCTATGATATGCACTTTAAGTTCTCCAGTGTGAGTTCCTATTCTATCCTGATAAGGTATATAAAGTGAACTTGGAACACCTTACAAAACAAAAAGTTTTCCAATTTTGACAACAATGGAAGACCTACTATATGATCAGCTTTTGAGATTCTACACTGCAACAGAACAAAAGTACCCCCAGTGGTTCTACGATCTAATGCCAGAGAAATGTTCAAATGCCAAGTCCCAGTTTAGACAAACATCTAAGCCATATCGAACAGAGAAAGGGATAATTTACTATCGAAAAAAGGAGGTTCTCACTAAAAGCTGACAGCCAAATATCCTGAAGGCCTGTCATGACAACCCAACTTCTAGTGGCCATTTTGGCAGAGATAAAACGTTTGCCTAAATTTCTGACCGTTATTACTGGAAGGGAATGAAGAATGATGTTTACCAACATGTCACAGCCTGTCAAAAATGTTTTGTCACATGTTCCAAAATCAGCAAAGAAGCTCCACCACTCAACAGTATACCAGTGCCTGGAAAAGTATGGAGCTTAGTTGGGATTGATATGATCGGTCTTCTTCAGGATACATCAAACGGCAACAAATATATAGTTGCTGTCACTGATCATTTCTTGAAGTGGACTGAAGCAACAGCTGTTCCAGACAAGAATGCCATGTCAGTAGCAAAATTTTTGTACAACATTATTTGCCGCTTAGGCTGTATGGACACTCTGATTAGAGACCAGGGAAGAGAGTTTGTGAACTCGATCATCGACAACCTGATGGATCATTTTAAAACAAATCACCGCATTTCATCTGCCTACCACCCACAAACAAATGGCCAGCGGGAACGTGACAATTGAACACTCAAAGAATCTCTTTGCAAGCTTGTCAATGACCAAGGAACCAACTGGGACCAGTTCATCCCTGGTGTTTTGTTTGCCTATCACACATCTGTGCATGCCTCAACCAAGTGCACTCCATTGAAGTCATGTATGGACGAAAGGCTAAGCTTCCTATTGACCTCAATCCATTAGCAAATGACACTGTTGACACAAATGTCATGTCTCTTTCAGATGATGCCAACCCTAATGTGCTAAATACACTCACAACCATTTATAACAGGATCCTCTCAACTGTAAGTACCAACATCCATTCTGCTCAGGAACATCAAAAGTGTGCATTTGATCACTGACACAAGAGCAACATAGAAATCACTCCCTGGCACCATTGTTTATATCAAGAATCAATGTCGTATTCATCGCTTGGGTTCAGAGATGGCACCACGCTGGGTTGGACCCTACTTAGTTGTGGAATCCTTAACCAAGGGATGAGTAAAACTTAAGAACAATTAGAGTGGTAAGATACTAAGCAACACCTACCATGCCAGCAACCTTAAGATTTACCAGGATGAAGAGACTTCTCTACCACCTCAGTCCCCTGATGACTGTCCCAGTGACTCTGCCACACAGAAACACCAGCAAACCAAGACTTTCAACCCACTACCAATTTCAGGAAGGAAGTATCTTACCACCACTCTAGAAAACCACCGGAGACTAGACGGAGGTGGACATGACTTGGGGATGGGTGGACTGAGAACTCCTGCAGCTTTTGATTGTATTGCGGTGTAGATTTTAAACAATAGTGTTGTTGCTTTAAGAGGAAGGAGTTTAGATGTTTGTGCCTGGTGTATTACTGTGAGGGGGGTGGGGCTTATATAGGGGAGGCAACTCTGGCTCTCCCTCTTTCTCTCACAGGATGGACAGGAGGAAACATGTCTGCAGTTTCAGGGAGTATAATACTGGGGTTATCACTTCACATTATAGCTGATAGGAGTACATTCACCTCACACATCATGTATTAGTGTAGTATCAGATCCTACATCATATATGGGATCAATTTTACCTCAGAAATTCATGTAGCCGCCATGTTCCCTCATGTGTACCTCCCTGCAGACATCGCTGATATACTACTCCACATTCATCATGTATTAGTGTAGTCTCAGCTCTTACATCTTATTTGGGAGTAATATTACCTCAGAGATTCATGTAGCTGCCATGTTCCTTCATGGGTCTGTTACAAGTTGCCTCACACACTGCAGAGACAGCTCCTGTGTGACCTCCTTACAGACATGGCTGTTGTATCACATTTTTGCTGTATTATACAGAGTCTTCATGAGTTTTGGGTATATGTGTGATAGGTCAGAGCATTGACACATACAGTGTCTGCTATTGCTAGCGTGGAGCTAGGCAGTTACAGGGACTGGTAAGAGGGAGCAGTAACGGGATGGTATATATACACTGTATATATATATATATATATGATGGTAAGAGGCTGCACTTCATGTCTGTGCATTGCATGCTGCTGTGTGCTGATTCCCTCCCTTCCCATTTTTGGAGTCTGGTGACCTGTATGTGACCTCATCTCTGCTACCAGTCTGATGATGCTGGGTGTACAGATCCAGCATAACCAGGTGACTCACTATATATATGTTGTGATGGTGTGATATGCTATGTGAGTATCATTTTGTGTATATTTCTATTTTACTTATTTTCATGGTGTTCTCTTGTAGAAGGAGTTATTTGCTAATTGAATTGAATGGCTGTTGCTGCACCTGATATCAGCCCCCACCGTATTGTATTGTATGCTAATGACATGTTGACCTAACTTGTTGAAACAATGAGCCCCTGAGACCTTCCCCCTCCTGACCTGTGAAGGAGGAGGGAGACTTGTAAATATCCGTGAGGTGAGACACAGATCAGTCTTGTGTAGAATAAGGTGAACAGAGCACATCAGAGAGAAGGGGAAGCATATGGACCATTTTTTATCCTCAGTGTGATGGATCGTATATATGGACCTTTCGTGTTTTGCCTAAATAAAGGTCTTGGAATTGTTCACTATTCTCTTGCTCTGTTGATTGTGTGATACCGGAGAAGGAATCCGTGACATATGTGATTTATGAGAAAAGGCTCCATCTCTGCGCAGCATGCTTATCATGTATACAGACTTTGAGTACATGTTAGATCCTGGGTCTCCAGGTTATTTTCCTTGTTGCACATACAGTATAATCTGTGCATGACTTCCAAATCCATGCATTATTTCTGGAGATATGGCAGCCTTTAGCCTATTATGTTGCATGCTGTCCTTCCTGATATATCCACCCCTTTTTCTGTATATTATCCCCCTCATATGTTTGCTGGATCGAGTTATACCCACTGAGCACTTTTTTTTTTTTTTTTTTAATATCACCTAAGATGGTGGATAGCACTAGCCTGAGTGGATTACCTGGAGCCTTACTATATATATTTTATCAGGTGTCAATAATTATTCGGGGAGTAATTCAGCACATGGTGGTATGGTGAGCGGGGCACTAATAACGCAGCATATGGCAGGCAGTGAGTGGGCACTACTAACGCAGTCATGGCGGGCAGTTTGTGTGATGCTGCACCTTGCTCTGGAGAACACATCATGGGCCCAGTTTTCAGCCCTGTCTCTCGTCTATTGTATGTAGGTAGTGTGACTGACTGGGGACACAGACCTTGCAGTTTTCTGCACATACACTTATGGCTGCAGGCAGCTTATACTAGACCTACATATTATATTTTTTTACGATGTATGTACAGCTGATGATTAGAGAGCCTGTCTGTAACTGCTGTAGAGGAGCAGGCGGCTTCTTTATTGTTACTGCATATAAACAGCATTGCCCATCATTGAATGTATCTGACCTAATGATGGGACACTTTCCAGTATCAACCTGTAATATACATTGGTTGTAAACTCACATGGTGTTTTCATCTTCACTTATCCCACATCTTGTGCAGTTGGGGGGGTCCTTGAAGTTGGTTATAAATTGGTCTGAGGGATCCATTGGAATATGGATTCCTCTTTTTGGAATTTAATTTGGTTCTTGATCTGATGAATTGTAGAGGGGATTTTCAGCAAGGGTTTGTTGAATCCTCAGTAAGTTCAAGTGAACATTGGAACCCTATGGTTGTGGTGCTCCCGAGCTAGTGGGGTAACGGCTGGGAGTAATTGTTGGTACATTTTATATTCACTTTTTGTTTGGTAATCACCAGATCTTATGAGCTTCAAGGACTCCTCCCAGCATGTTAATGTTCTTTATGCTCTTTATGCTTTGATGTTTTATTGTATGCGGTTTTAATTCTTATATTGTCCCCTTCATATATTTGCAGGAATGGTGTATATCCACCGAGTGCTTAATTTTATATTACCTAAGATGGTGGATAGCACAGACTGCAGACTGAGTGGATTACCTGGAGCTGGGCAGTTGGGGGGTTCCTTGAAGTTGGTTACAAATTGGTCTGGGGATGCATTGGGATATGGATTCTTCCTTTTGGTATTAAATATGGTTCTGGATCTGGTGAAATGTGGAGGGGAGTTTCGGCAAAGGTTTGTCGGATCCTCAGGAACTCCTCCCAGCTAGCTAAGGTTGTTTATGCTTTGTTGGGTTATTGTATGTTTGTTTTAATAAAGGTGTGTATTAAAAAAAAAAAAAGCACTTGTTTCTTTTTTAGAGGGTCCTTGAAGCTAATTATAATTTGGTCAGTAGGGGTAACCATCTCAGGTATGGACCCTCTGTTTAGGGGGGTGTTCATCATAGTATCACCCCTTGTGTGGAGGAGTAAACATCTCGGGTGTGGCCCCTGGATGGAGGGGTGTACATCATAGTATGACCCCGTGGTATGGAGGGGTAACCATCTTTGGTATGACCCCCTGGTCTGCAGAAGCATTTATATCTTGCAAGACCCTGTTAGGGTAAAGTCCCTGTGGTCATGGCAATCATATTATATGGAGCGCCCCCAGACACAGGGCCACGAGTTCTCGGTACTGGGCCTCTCTGGTTCGGTTCTGAGGCTGTCACGGTGGCTAGACCCGATCCGCGACCCTGCTAAGGGGCGTCCAATAAAGGTGGTACAGTCTGTCAGGGATTCGTGACGCCACCTGTGGTGTTCGGTCAGGGTGACCGACGCTGCTGTGGGGTCCACTGGGGTGATGGAATGGCAGCTGGATGGTATACCTTCCCACAGGTGAAGTATGTCCCCAGGGCTTCCCAGTAAGGTAGATGGTGATGGTGTGAGGTGCAGTCAATAACGAGGACACAAGGTTGCAGTCTCTTTACCTCTTTACTGTAGACTTCAGGATCCTCAATCCAGAGCACGCTTAACAGGGCTTTCTGAGACTGGCCGGTCCGATGGGCACATCCAGAGTTCCCTTTGCAGGTGGAAATCGTTGCCTACCACTAGCGCCTGTGTGTTGTAGTGCTACCCTGCTGAACATTCGGAATAGTCCTCACAACTTCTGTTCTCGTTCGTTCGTTCTTTCTAATTCTGTCTCTCTTGTTCCAGATGTTACCATTTTCTTGTCCCCCAGGTATGTTATGGCTAGGACGCACCCGTATGACGGGAAGGCTCGGAGCTCTTCCGGGACACTAGAGACGCCCCTCTCCACGCGTTGCCCCCTATGTCTTCATATGAAATTTAAGGTAGACAGCCAACCTATAATTAACTGTCCTGCGGAGTTTGAAGTAAGACCTAGAGTCAGTTACTCCCGCAGTGTTCCGGCCACCGGCTACGCGCCTCAGTAGGATGTTGCCTCGGTCTCACGGCACAACTCCTACTGGTTCTCCTTTGTGCTTGATCTCGTTTCTCACTGTTCCACAATATCCTTCCCTTCGTGTCACTTTCTTAGGATACCGCCGTGGGGTGTGCAGGCGCGGTTCCGTAACGTTCTGCTCTGTTCGCTAGGCACCTGCCAGGTTCCCACGCCTGACAGGGACCCCTCTGTGCCTTCTCCCTGCAATACTCCCTGCCACGGGATGTTGCCTGAATCCAACCCAGTCAGCTTCTGACTAACTTCCTATCCAACCCCTAGTTTTACCAGTGTGAGGAGTGGCCCAATAAATAAAGCCTTTTTCTCCCCCTAGTGGCCGGAGTGTGAAGTGTAATGTGTGCTGGTGATACCTGGTCAGTAGAATTCCTTCAGTGCCATCAGACGTACCATCACTCCCCTTAGCAGCAGAGTGTCATACTGCAACGACCAGATCTCTGGGGCGCTGCATATACAGGTCCTTCTCAAAAAATTAGCATATAGTGTTAAATTTCATTATTTACCATAATGTAATGATTACAATTAAACTTTCATATATTATAGATTCATTATCCACCAACTGAAATTTGTCAGGTCTTTTATTGTTTAAATACTGATGATTTTGGCATACAACTCCTGATAACCCAAAAAACCTGTCTCAATAAATTAGCATATCAAGAAAAGGTTCTCTAAACGACCTATTACCCTAATCTTCTGAATCAACTAATTAACTCTAAACACATGCAAAAGATACCTGAGGCTTTTATAAACTCCCTGCCTGGTTCATTACTCAAAACCCCCATCATGGGTAAGACTAGCGACCTGACAGATGTCAAGAAGGCCATCATTGACACCCTCAAGCAAGAGGGTAAGACCCAGAAAGAAATTTCTCAACAAATAGGCTGTTCCCAGAGTGCTGTATCAAGGCACCTCAATGGTAAGTCTGTTGGAAGGAAACAATGTGGCAGAAAACGCTGTACAACGAGAAGAGGAGACCGGACCCTGAGGAAGATTGTGGAGAAGGACCGATTCCAGACCTTGGGGAACCTGAGGAAGCAGTGGACTGAGTCTGGTGTGGAAACATCCAGAGCCACCGTGCACAGGCGTGTGCAGGAAATGGGCTACAGGTGCCGCATTCCCCAGGTAAAGCCACTTTTGAACCATAAACAGCGGCAGAGGCGCCTGACCTGGGCTACAGAGAAGCAGCACTGGACTGTTGCTAAGTGGTCCCAAGTACTTTTTTCTGATGAAAGCAAATTTTGCATGTCATTCGGAAATCAAGGTGCCAGAGTCTGGAAGAAGACTGGGGAGAAGGAAATGCCAAAATGCCTGAAGTCCAGTGTCAAGTACCCACAGTCAGTGATGGTGTGGGGTGCCATGTCAGCTGCTGGTGTTGGTCCACTGTGTTTCATCAAGGGCAGGGTCAATGCAGCTAGCTATCAGGAGATTTTGGAGCACTTCATGCTTCCATCGGCTGAAATGCTTTATGGAGATGAAGATTTCATTTTTCAGCACGACCTGGCACCTGCTCACAGTGCCAAAACCACTGGTAAATGGTTTACTGACCATGGTATTACTGTGCTCAATTGGCCTGCCAACTCTCCTGACCTGAACCCCATAGAGAATCTGTGGGATATTGTGAAGAGAAAGTTGAGAGACGCAAGACCCAACACTCTGGATGAGCTTAAGGCCGCTATTGAAGCATCCTGGGCCTCCATAACATCTCAGCAGTGTCACAGGCTGATTGCCTCCATGCCACGCCGCATTGAAGCAGTCATTTCTGCCAAAGGATTCCCGACCAAGTATTGAGTGCATAACTGAACATTATTATTTGATGGTTTTTTTGTTTGTTATTAAAAAACACTTTTATTTGATTGGATGGGTGAAATATGCTAATTTATTGAGACAGGTTTTTTGGGTTATCAGGAGTTGTATGCCAAAATCATCAGTATTTAAACAATAAAAGACCTGACAAATTTCAGTTGGTGGATAATGAATCTATAATATATGAAAGTTTAATTGTAATCATTACATTATGGTAAATAATGAAATTTAACACTATATGCTAATTTTTTGAGAAGGACCTGTACATGCCTACAAATTGGGTGTTGGACGAGGTCCTGAATAGTACCTGGACAGGTTATATGCCTGGGGTGTTGGACGAGGTCCTGAATAGTACCTGGACAGGTTATATGCCTGGGGTGTTGGACGAGGTCCTGAATAGTACCTGGACAGGTCCAAAAAAAAAAAGGTTGTTGTCTTGACAATGCAGTAATCTGGGGTATTAAACTGAAGAGCAATGTACCTAATATGGGTGCCCTGGAGTCAGTGGGAGTGACTAAGGGAAAAGTAATTAAGTGCATTAACACGAAGGGCGATGTACCTATTCCCAATGCCTTTGTCCCAGTAGGAGAGGGTTAATGGTATATGTTATCAAGTGCCTGTAAAGCAATTAACAATGGCGTGGCAAGGTTATTAATCATGCCTTTGTAGACTTTTCTGCTATAGGCTTATTTCATTTACTATGTCCAAATATTACAGAAATTATTTAAATTATTTAATAATCGGTTATAATGTTGATATTATATTGTGTATGGCTTTTAATTACTCCTTGTTTATAGTATCTTTTCTTTATATACACTCATCACTTTTTGGGTAGTAATAGTAAGTGGGTTTAAGAATTGGTTACTGCACAGCCCAGCTACTGTATGTAATGGTGGTTTCTTGAACTGAAATCTGTGAATTAATGAGTTATTAGAGCTGGCTACATGCGGTATAATAGTTTTTGTGGCATGACAGATGTTATTATACAGTTGGTCAGACTGTGGCTACCCCTTTATTATGGTTTAGTTTCTGCATTCCCCATTATAGGATCCACATTGCAGGATGTTTTGAGGCTATTATTTTGCTGTAGTTACCGTATTATCGATCATAATTTGGTAGTGTTGCATTATTAAAATTAATCTGTTGTAGTCCTGGAATTTTGTTCCTTATATGCACAGTCTTTCCATAGCATGCATAACTGGTTGATGACTTTATTAGGCATGGGTGATGGGGGTCGAGTCAATTCAAGGTGTCAAATGGCCTCGCTGGTGGCGGTTTAGGAGTCAAGTGGAAGTTGCAGACAAGTTAAGGTGGACTCATTTTAACTAATAGAGGATGTAAAACCTTATGGTGGTGAGCAGGCTCGGCTTTGGGGGCCAGCCTCAAGGACGTTGTAATGGTAACATCAATCAGGGGCGGGCACAGTGGTTAAGCACAGGAGTGAGGATAATAGGGTCATTGGTGCCCTGAAAGTTTACTGGCTCTGCTTGAATGGCAAGCCAGTGCGTGTCGCCCCTTTATGGCTGTCTGTCCTGGTGCTGTATGTCAGACAGCTCGGGATATCGCAGTACTTGTGAATCGCAATGTACTTGCACTCCACCTGACTCCTACTCTGATTATTTAATCCTGTGATTTGAATAAAAGCTGTGGCCATTTTGACAACCAAAATAATGTGTTTTGTGTATTTATGTTAGTACCTAGGTTTATGGTAGTTATGGTGGTTTTAAGAAGGAGTGGGGTCCATCCCATATCCAAAAGTCAAGAAACCACCTAAGACTAGACGGAGGTGGACATGACTTGGGGATGGGTGGACTGAGAACTCCTGCAGCTTTTGTTTGTATTGCGGTGTAGATTTTAAACAGGAGTGTTGTTGCTTTAAGAGGAAGGAGTTTAGATGTTTGTGCCTGGTGTATTACTGTGAGGAGGGTGGGGCTTATATAGGGGAGGCAACTCTGGCTCTCCCTCTTTCTCTCACAGGATGGACAGGAGGAAACATTAACAAACCCTCCCGCCCTGTTTATAATCTCTGTCCTTAAACCTTTTAATTATTGCCTGTATAATGATAAATGCTTTATTGTATTTTTGAATTTGTCATTGTATATCTTGTACCAGGTTCAATTGTATATTGGCTATAAAGAGTTATTATTTGCAGTAACCTTCTAAGCCCAATGGAAGGGCAATCCTCCAGCCATGGTTCCCTGGAGGTTTCCTCCACAGGGGTTTTTTCCTCTCCTGAGCGCCATAGGATGACTCTTTGTGAGTCGGGGGTTTGCCAAGTTTAGTCCCATTAATGCTTTAGCAGGGACTCCTAGTTTTTAAGTTTACAAAAATGATTTAATTATTTAAAAAAAAAAAGGCGTCAAATGAGACTTGGAATTTATAACGCGTCACGGCCTTGTGGTTTAGGAGTCAGGTGGAAGTTGCAGACAAGTTAAGGTGGACTCATTTTAACTAATAGAGGATGTAAAACCACATGGTAGTGAGCAGGTTCGGCTTTGGTGGCCAGCCTCAAGGACATTGTAATGGTAACATCAATCAGGGGCGGGCACAGTGGTTAAGCACATGAGTGAGGATAATAGGGTCATTTGTGCCCTGAAAGTTTACTGGCTCTGCTTGAATGGCAAGCCAATGTGTGCCGCCCCTTTATGGCTGTCTGTCCTCGTGCTGTATGTCAGACAGCTGGGGATATCGCAGTACTTGTGAATCCCAATGTACTAGCACTCCAACTGACTCCTACTATGATTATTTAATCCTGTGATTTGAATAAAAGCTGTGGCCATTTTGACAACCAAAACAATGTGTTTTGTGTATGTACTTTAGTACCTAGGTTTACCGTAGTTATGGTGGTTTTAAGAAGGAGTGGGGTCCATCCCATATCCAAAAGTCATGACCTTACGTTTAATAGGGTTGTGTACTTTGGAGGCACAAGAGATCTCGGACAACCACGGCGTACATATAAAACCAAAGGTGATGGGAACTGCTATTTTCGGGCCATCAGCTATTTCCTGACAGGAACAGAGGACAACTACTCCCTTCTCAGAGCTAAAGTCATCCACCACATGAAAACTGATTTCTCCAAAAAACTACAGGGCTACTGTAATCAAGATGTGAATGAATATGTGAACACCTCTGGCATCTCTCGTGATGGAGTCTGGGCAACTGATGCTGAAATCATGACCACAGCAAATCTGTTGAGTTGTGACATCGTCATCCACACCAAAGTTGGTGACACCATGGATTGGTTGACCTATCCCGCAAGCTTCAATCTGCAGTCAACAACAGAACATGCACTTTATCTTGAAAACAATCATGATCATTTTAATGTTGTTATCAGTGTTTACTAATCATTTTAATGTTGTTATCAGTGATTACCTTTGAACGTTTATATTGTAGTGTCCTGTCACCAGCCATGTGTACGATTATCAGCCGAAAGCCTCTCTGGAACCAATAATCGCCCCATGTAAAAGTACCTTTATAAGTTGAAGTTTCAGAACGTTATAACTTGTATTATATCCTGAACAGTTTTTTTACGAACAGTCAAGGTTTTCAGGTTGAAGTAAAAAAAGTCTGTGTGTTTAGAGTTTTAAACACTAAAATGTTGAAAAATTATGTAATTCTTGAGTATATCACTCAATGGTGCTCATAAACATGAAAAATCTGATCTTTAATGTGCTTTAATCTTTAATATACTCAAGAACAGGGCCACAGACATCACACAGGGGGTCCCAAACAGTGCACATGGGATCCCAGACAGAGCACAGGGGGCAGAGACAGCGCACAGGGGCCCTGCGCGCTGTCACTTCCCCCTCCCTTGTGCACTGTCTCTGCCCCCCTGTGTGCTGCCTGGGGCCCTGTGTGCTGCCTGGGTCCCCATTCACTGTCTCTTCCCCCCTTGCATGCTGTCTCTTCCCCCTCCCTTGTGCACTGACTCTGCCACTCCCTGTGCTGCCTGGGGCCTCGTGTGCTGCCAGAGACCCCTGTGTGCTGCCTGGTGCCCTGTGTGCTGCCTGGGGCCCCATTCGCTGTTTCTGCCCCTGTGCTGCCTGGGGCCTCAGGTGCTGCCTGGGGCCACTGTGTGCTCCCTGGAGCCCATGTGCTGCCTGGGGTCCCATGTGCTGCCTGGGGCCCCGTGTGCTGCCTGGGGCCCTGTGCGCTACCTGGGGCCCCTATGCTCTGTCTGGGCCCCGTGCTCTGCCCGGGGCCTTGTTTGCTGCATGGGACCACGTGTGTTGCCTGGGGCCCCATGTGCTGCCTGGAGTCCTGTGCACTGCCTGGGGCCCCTGTGTGCTGCCTGGGACCTCGTGTGCTGTATGGGTCCCTGTGCGCTGCCTGGGGCCCCTGTGTGCTGCCTGGGGCCCTGTGTTCTGTCTGGGGCCCTGTGCACTGCCTGGGGCCCTATACATTGCCTGGGGCCCTTGTGCACTGCCTTGGGCCCCTTTGCACTGCCTGGAGCCCTGTGCACTGCCTGAGGCCCTTGTGTGCTGCCTTGGGCCCTTGTGCGCTGCCTTGGGCCCCTTTGCATTGCCTGGAGCCCTGTGCGCTGCCTGAGTCACCTGTGGACTGCCTGGGGTCCTGTGCGTTGCCTGGGGCCCCTGTGCGCTGCTTGGAGCCCTGTGCACTGCCTGTGGCCCCTGTGCTCTGCCTGGGGCCTCATGCACTGCCTGTAGCCCCTGTGCACTGCCTGGGGCCCCGTGCGCTTCCTGGGGCACCTGTGTGCTTCCTGGGGCCCCTGTGTGCTGCCTGGGGCCCTGGGTGCTGCCTGGGCCCCGTTATTAAGAATGTCACTCAATGGTTCTCAAAAGCCTGAAAAATCTGATCTACAGTAGCTGGGGTATATTCTGACCTGGAGGGGTATAAATTGGACTAGTCCAATTTGTACCCCGGAGTATAGTTTGGGCTAGGCCAGAATATACCCAGAGTATATTCTGGCCCAGAGGGGTATAAACTGGACTAGTCCAATTTATACCCCGGGGTATAGTTTGGGCTAGGCCAGAATATACCCGGGGTATAATCTGGTCTAGGCCACTTTAACCCCGGGTATATTCTGGGTGGGGGGTTAATCTGGCCTGTTACACCGGGAGTCTGTGTCCACCTATGCCTCCCGGGTCATGAGCCACCTCCGTGAGCATGAAGAGGTGAGTTAGACCCTGAGGAGGCTTCGGGAGGAGCTGAGCTGCACAATCGCTAAAGCTGCAGGTGCCTCCAAACCCAGTAAGACACAATTCCAGGCGGAGGTAAAGCGGCTGAAGCTTGAAATTAATGATCTGGAGGTAAGAAAAGAGTTTATTCAAGAAAAAAGTGGACCATTTAAAGAAAAATTGCAGAATGAAGACCGATTCAGAGAAATGGCCGATAACAGAGAACAAAGACAGATGGGGCTGCAGCCTGAGAACCAAGTGGATGATGATGAGGAGGAGGATGATAACCAGCAGACAGCCCCACCTGGCAGCCTGCAAAGTCACCCGCAGGTAACGTGCGGCGAGCTTCCTGCAGGGCAAGCGACATTGACATCTGGTCTCAGTTCTGCTGGCTCTGGGGAGGACAGTGACAACAGTGGCCAGGGAGGGGCGCTAATGGCAGAGATCAAGCTGCTGGAGTCCCCAGTGTGCCTTCAGAACTTCCATCTTGGTGATGATTTACCAGAGGAGGCACCTGGGGGCCAGAAGAAAAAGGCAAAATAAAACAGCAAGCCAAAGCTGCAGGAAATGGTAAGCTACGTGTATGCCCCCTCCCTGTACCCTCTGAGTCAGCTGCAGGGTCAGCTCGCTGTATAAGCCCCATTGCCCAGCACAGGTTCTGCTGTGGATCCGATGCAAAGGCGCGGGGAGATTACAAAGCAACGTGATGAGGTGCAGAGCTCCGTCTCTACTTGTAGTAGTGGGGACATAGCAGCAGGTACATCAGCCCAGAGGCTGGACAGTGAGGGTGACACCGCCGGCGGGCATACGGCCAGGCCACGATGCTGTGGTGCACTCCTCAGTGGGATGGGGGAGCGGCCCGGTGTCGGGGCAGCTCCGGTAGCCTCGGTGCCCCTGAATGTTGTTGCCGCTGATCACTTAGCTTAGCGGCGGCAGTGTGAGGGGGTTGCCGGGGCTGAGAGTTCCGGTCCTCCCAAAGTTTTATTTTGTGTTGGCGCCGCTGGTCAACAAGATCCTGATACTAAGGATCAGCGGTGCCTCACAACAGCTAAGGATCAACGGCGCCTGGTAGCAACCATGAAGCAGCGGAAAATATCAACTGATGATGTGGGGGGCACATGTAAAACCAGGGGTGAGGTCACCTCCTGTTCTGTGGAGGAGACTCAGCCCCTTGTGCCTGATGATGTGGAGGTCAAAATGTCACCCCCTGTTGTCACTGGTCCAGCAGGAGTGAATGTGGTGGTGGGTATGGATGAGGAAAACTCTTTGTCTAGTGGTGTGGTTGCTGGTTTGGTGGAGGGTGAGGGGGTTATGAAGGTGGGTAATTTTGATACCGCTGGTGTGGATGTGGTCACTGGTCCGGTTGCCCCCTCGGTGGTGGCGGCACCTGTGAGGAGTTTTGCTGCTGTCACCTCTGGGGGAAATAGGGCGTCCTCCTCTCCTACGGGCTCTGGGGATGGCATGTTCCAACGGCGTCTACTGGAGGCTCTAAAGAAGGGGGAGAGATCACTAATGGTAGAGGGTCGAAAGGTTGATTTATCCTTCTGGATAGAGAGGCATGGCCTCGGGGCCTTCCGAGAGCAAAGAGGGGGGATACAGTGTGGTCCTTCCCAACAGCTGGGCTGGGTTGTGTGCATAGGAATGTGGTCCGTCTTCGGTGGAGGGGCAGTGATGCATGTCCTCCAAGGTCGAAGGTTGTGGAGCTCCTGCTGAGGATGGGCTTCAAGGCAATTGACATCTACGACTTGATACATCCCCATTCCACGCCTGAGTTTGATGTCAGCTTTGCTCGGCCAGAGGGGCTTGAGCTCTTCTGGTCGAACTATGAGTTGGCAAAAAATGAGCCCAGCTGGCGAGACTTTTCCATTCAGGTGGTGTCTCGCCAAAACCAAGTCAAGAAAGTGAACGTGATGACCTGTAACGAGTCGCTTTCTCATTATGACATCATGACGTGGCTTGGCCGGTATGGTGAGGTGGTGGAGATGCCAAAGAAAAACCGTGACGAGTTTGGTATCTGGTCAGGGGCCTGGACATTTGTAGTAAAACTTAAGTGTTCAGGTGGTACGGTTGCCCACATACCATCATCTGCCTTCCTGGGTAGGGATCGTATCCTGGTCTTCTACCAGGAGCAACCAAAGCTCTGTCACAGGTGTGACGACCCCAGACACTTCAGTGCAAACTGTACTGTACAGAAATGTGCATTGTGTGGGGATATCGGCCATCTTGCTGCATCTTGTGTGGAGATTAGGTGCCACCTGTGTGGTGAATTAGGTCACCCATTCAGCCGTTGTCCTCGCTCCTTTGCTAACGCAGTCGTGACCCCGGTGGGAGAAAGCCGTGAGGCTGATTCTGCTGGTGAAGGGACAAGCAGAGGTGAGGGAGCTGAGGGGCCATGGAGGAAAAACAATAAAATGATGCCTGCCCAGCTGAGGCGTCTAGACAGGCGCAGACAGGATAGGGAGCTGGGTGAGCCCCAGGCTAATGGGGCAGCCCCTGTCCTGGATGCCAGTCTTGCTGCTGAGGCCTCGAGGGATGATGAGTTGGATGAGGAGGACAGTAGGATCCACAGGGAGGAAAGTGCCACTGCCTCTGAATCCTCCCATTATGAAAGTATGGATGAGGATAATAGGCAGTGGCTACAGGGCAAGCGTAAGCTCGGCACCAAAAAGAAGAGAAAGAAGGGAGATAAAACATCTTCTCCCACTCTGACCAAGGTACCTAAGGAAGGAAAAACTGACTCCCCTCTGGTTGGTCTTTCTAACCGGTTCCAAGCCCTTGAGAACATCTCTTCCTCTGAGGAGGAAGCTGAGGGTGAGGTTCTGGCTTCGACGGGGCTTAGAGGGGGCGGTGAGTCTCCGTCTTCTGGGAATGTTAGGTCCTTGGAGGAAGGGACTGGCCCAGAGTCCGGAGACGAGGACGATAAAAAGAAAAAATATGTGGAAATGGATACCTCTATGTCCTTAAAGAGAGGGGTAGGATTCCTCCTCTGAGGCAAAAGATAAGGGGAGTGGAAAGAAGAAAGCCATCTAACTCAATCACCAATGATGGCGGTACACACTCCGTTGACGCTGGCGTCCTTTAATGTCGCCAGCATAAAGTCAAATACAGTTAGATTTGCGGCCTTTGATTTCCTCAGCCAGGTTGAAGCTGACATTTTTGTTTTGCAAGAGACAAGGCTGCCAAACAATGCAGACGTGTTTAAAGCTAAGAAGGAGTGGAGACTCGGGCCGTCCTATCGGTCTCTTGCGGTCGAGCCGTATAGCGGAGTGGCGGTCCATTTTACCGCACTGGTGGAATGCCGACGGGTTATTGAGTTAGAAATGTGGAGGTGCCTGATCTTATATGTCCTTTTGAAGGGACAAGAGCTCCTGCTCATTAACATCTATGGTCCCCAATCTGAGTGGGACCGGAAGTGTCTCTTTATGAGGATCAAGCACTACCTTTTTACAACTCGGCAGGTTGTCTTTGGAGGGGACTTCAATGCTGTCACGAGGCCCTGAGATAGAGGAGGTTCCAGAGACAAGCTGACTTATGATAGCATCGTCCTTAATAGTATAGCTAGTGAGGCACGCCTGGTGGATGTCCACATTTGGCACACCCCAGGCCACGAGGGGTTCACCTATCACAGAGGTATCTGTAGGTCTAGGATAGATAGATTTTATTTAAAGGAGGAAGCTGTCTCTTCAGCAGTGTCTGTTGTTGAGGTGGAGTTCTCTGACCACTGTTTAATTTTGTTTTCTCTGAATGTTACAGAGACCCTCCAGATGGGAAGAGGCTTTTGGAGGCTCAATTCGTCTCTCTTGGAAGAAGCAGAGATAAGACAGTCCTTTGCTTATGAGGTGTCAGCACGATAGACACGCATCTTTTGTTTTTTAGAGGAATTACGGGAAGTACCGCTCGACCCTTACAGAAACTGCAAGATGTCAGTGAATAGTAAAGTGGTTACAGGACTGGTCAACACTACAGGGTCCTTGAGGCGATCCAGAACAGGGATCCTGGAGGTAGTCAGATCCTTCTACTCGCACCTCTTGGGGAAGTGGGATCTTGATTGGGATGAGATGTCGGCTTTCCTGGCTGAAGCCATCCCCAAACCAACGGTAGACCCCTCTCTTGACATTTTGACAGAAATGATCAGGCAAGAGGAAGTTCAGTTGACGATTGAAGGGCTTGCCAAAAAAAATCGCCTGGTCCAGATGGCTTGATATCTGAATTCTATGAGACCGTTAAGGACGTTTTGGTTCCCCTCTTGACAGAGGTATTTAATGAGTGTCTTTCCTCGGGCACTCTTCCAAAGTTAATGAGGAGGTCTGCCCTGATCATCTTGTCAAAGGGTAAAGACCCATCTTGCATTGAGAATTGGCGTCCCATAGCACTTCTCAATGCAGACAGGAAGGTTCTGGAAAAGGTTCTGTTTAATCGGCTGGTGAAATTTGCACCTGACTCCTTTCGGAGGCTCAGTATTGCTCTGTTCCAGGCCGCAGCACATTTAGTGCTGTGCTCTGTGTCCGAGAGGCAGTGGATTTGGGTAGGGCTGGTCACTGGAAGGGGTAGATGCTGTCACTGGACCAGGCAAAAGCATTTGATTGGGTTAATCACGAGTACCTCTGGTCCATCCTTCTGAGATATGGCCTGCCAGGGGGTTTGTTGATTGGCTTAAGATCTTGAATAGTGGGGCAGAGAGTTTCCAACTTGTGAACAGTTGGATTGGCATCTCTTTTGAGGTTGGGTATGGTGTTCGCCAGGGTTGTCCCTTGAGCCCGCTGCTGTACGTGTTTGTGACTGACCCACTTCTTAGGAGGGTGGATCGTGGACCGTTGGCTGGGATCGGGGATGGCAGCACCGGAGGCAACTCTGAGGGTGGTGGCATTTGCCGATGATGTCACTGTTTTTGTTTCCTCTCACGAGGAGGCAGGGTGGCTGATGTCAGAGGTAGATCGCTACTCGGAGGCATCCAGGTCAAAGATCAACCGGGATAAGTGTGAGAGTCTCTGGCTGGGAGGAGGAGATCCTTGTTTTGATCTCCCGGACACCCTTCCAGGACCCAAAGTCTCTGCGAAAGTCCTTGGCATCGAATTTGGCCAGGGGGATTACCCTGAACAAAATTGGGACAGCAGGCCAGAGATCGCCACTCAGAAGGTGAACCAATGGAAGGGTTGGTCTTTGACCCTAAGGGAAAGGGTAAACCTGATCAAAACTTACCTGCTCCGTTTACTGATTTATTTGAGCAGTGTGTGCATCTTGCCGGAGTCTCTCTGGACTCAGGTCTACAGTTTGTTCTTCCAACTGTTATGGGGGAATAGACTGAACCTGGTCAAGAGGGAGGTTACTTACCGGATGAGGAGACTAGGAGGGTTGGGTATGGTCAACCCTGTGGTATTCCTTGTGGATACCTTCATTAAGATCAATATTGCAAACCTCTGGAAAGAGAGGGCTCCTCCATGGGTATTCTCCTGTAGGGGATGGTTTCAGCCTTTCTTCCAGGAATGGGAGACAGGAGGGCAAGTGAAGGATCTTCGCACACCACATGGACATCTTCCGGCTTACGCTCCCTTGGTTCTGAAGGTAATTCGTTGGTGGGGTCTGGGAATGTGGGATATCAGGACTCTGCCAAGGAAACTCCTTGACAATAGGGTTCTGTTGACTAATTTCCAGAGGCCTCTGGTGCTCAGGGATTGCCCAAGTATGGACCTTGGGGTGGGTTTGCATCTTTTGAATTCTACCAGGATTCCCTCGAAGTTTTGGGACTTGGCTTGGTGCTGCTTCCATGGGAAACTGTGTGTGAGGGTCAATCTGAAGTGTAGGAGCTCTGAGGACAGGAACTGTCCCCGGGAGCATTGTTTTACTGTGTTGGTAAGCATGGACCACTTCCTGCTTCATTGTCCCTTCAACACAGAGGTGTACAACAGGGTGGACGCCTCCACTGGCTGGTCTCGGCTGGCTGGTATTTCTTATGCAGAATGGGCCTATGGAGCATTCAGAGACCTTGGTGGTCGGGACCGTTGCACCTTATTTCTAGTTAGCGCAGTGGTTAGGTATCACACGTGGAATGCACGGTGCTTAGTATCGACACAACGGAAATCCTCCCAGTGGACGATGTGTTTAGGACTATACCCTGTGACCTGGTGAAGGTGCGCTCTCTGGAGTATGGGAGACTGGGCACACGGGGGGGCGCTCTCCTCTGGAGGGGCTTTTCTTTTAGTATGCCCTAGTCTGGTCATCTCCTTTCCTGGTGGTGGGCTGCTGCTGACACTGTAGATTTTTGTGTTTTATTGATCATTATACAGTGACTAGCTGAAGAGCCCGGCGTTGCCTGGGCATAGTAAATATCTGTGGTTAGTTATAGCACGTCACTTCTCTTATTTTCCCATCCCGCCTCTCATTTTCCCAATCACATCTCTCATTTTCTCCCTCACATCTCTCATTTTCTCCCTCACTCCTCTCATTCCCCCCTAACACTTGTCATTTCAACCTCACATCTGTCATTTTCTGATCACTCCATTATTTTTCCTCACTCCTCTCATTTTGCACTCACACCTTTTCATTTTCACCTCACACCTCTCATTTTCACCTCATCACCTCAGCATATACATGTTTGTCATCTCCCTTATATATAGTATATATCTGTATGTCATCTCCTGTATATAGTATATACCTGTATGTCATCTCCCCTGTATATATTATATACCTGCTGTGTGTCATCTCCCCTATATATAGTATATACCTGAATGTCATCTCCTTCTATATATAGTATATACCTGTATGTCATCTCCTCCTGTATATAGTATATACCTGTGTGTCATCTCCCCTGTATATAGTATATATCTGTGTGTCATCTCCTCCTGTATATAGTATATACCTGCATGTCATCTTCTATATATAGCATATACCTGTATGTCATCTCCTCCTGTATATAGTATATACCTGTAGGTCATCTGCTCCTGTATATAGTATATACCTGTGTGTCATCTCCTCCTGTATATAGTATATACCTGCTGTGTGTCATCTCCCTTATATATAGTATATACCTGAATGTCATCTCCTTCTATATATAGTATATACCTGTATGTCATCTCCTCCTGTATATAGTATATACCTGTGTGTCATCTCCCTTGTATATAGTATATATCTGTGTGTCATCTCCTCCTGTATATAGTATATACCTGCATGTCATCTTCTATATATAGCATATACCTGTATGTCATCTCCTCCTGTATATAGTATATACCTGTAGGTCATCTGCTCCTGTATATAGTATATACCTGTGTGTCATCTCCTCCTGTATATAGTATATACCTGTATGTCATCTCCTCCTGTATATATATGTACCTGTATGTCATCTCCTCCTCTATATAGTATATACCTGTGTGTCATCTCTCCTGTATATAGTATATACCTGTGTGTCATCTCCTCCTGTATTAGACCTCGTTCACACGTTATTTGCTCAGTATTTTTACCTCAGTATTTGTAAGCTAAATTGGCAGCCTGATAAATCCCCAGCCAGCAGGAAGCCCTCCCCCTGGCAGTACATATTAGCTCACGCATACACATAATAGACAGGTCATGTGACTGACAGCTGCCGTATTTCCTTTATGGTACATTTGTTGCAGTTTGTCTGCTTATTAATCAGATTTTTATTTTTGAAGGATAAGACCAGACTTGTGTGTGTTTTAGGGCGAGTTTCGTTTGTCAAGTTGTGTGTGTTGAGTTGCGTGTGGCGACATGTATGTAGCGACTTTTGTGAGATGAGTTGTGTGTGGCAACATGCGTGTAGCAACTTTTTGTGTGTCGAGTTGCATGTGACAGGTTAGTGTAGCAACTTGTGTGCAGCAAGTTTTGCGCATGTCGAGTTTTGCACGTGGCGAGTTTTGTGTGGTGCCTTTTGAGTATGTGCAAGTTTAGTGTGAAGAAATTTTGCATGTGTTGCAACTTTTGTGCATGTGGCAATTTTTCTGCATGTGCAAGTTTTGCGTGTGGCGAGTTTTCCATGAGGTGAGTTTTGCACTTGTGGCGAGTTTTGCAAGAGCCTAGTTTTTGCATGTGGCGAGTTCTGCGCGTGGCGAGTTTTGAGCGGCGACTTTTGTGTTTCGACTTTTATGTGGCGAGGTTGGAGAATGTGTGGTGAAATGTGTGCTGAGGGTGATATGTGTTCAAGCACGTGGAAGTGTGTGGCGCATTTTGTGTGTGTGTTCATATCCCCGTGTGTGGTGAGTATCCCATGTCGAGGCCCCACCTTAGCAACTGTACGGTATATACTCTTTGGCGCCATCGCTCTCACTCTTTACGTCCCCCTTGTTCACATCTGGCAGCTGTCAATTTGCCTCCAACACTTTTCCTTTCATTTTTTCCCATTATGTAGATAGGGGCAAAATTGTTTGGTGAATTGGAATGCGCGGGGTTAAAATTTCACCTCACAACATAGCCTATGACGCTCTCGGGGTCCAGACGTGTGACTGTGCAAAATTTTGTGGCTGTAGCTTCAACGCCTCCAACACTTTTCCTTTCACTTTTTTCCCCATTATGTAGATAGGGGCAAAATTGTTTGGTGAATTGGAACGCGCGGGGTTAAAATTTCACCTCACAATATAGCCTATGATGCTCTCGGGGTCCAGACGTGTGACTGTGCAAAATTTTGTGGCTGTAGCTTCAACGCCTCCAACACTTTTCCTTTCACTTTTTTCCCCATTATGTAGATAGGGGCAAAATTGTTTGGTGAATTGGAACGCGCGGGGTTAAAATTTCACCTCACAATATAGCCTATGACGCTCTCGGGGTCCAGACGTGTGACTGTGCAAAATTTTGTGGCTGTAGCTTCAACGCCTCCAACACTTTTCCTTTCACTTTTTTCCCCATTATGTAGATAGGGGCAAAATTGTTTGGTGAATTGGAACGCGCGGGGTTAAAATTTCACCTCACAATATAGCCTATGACGCTCTCGGGGTCCAGACGTGTGACTGTGCAAAATTTTGTGGCTGTAGCTTCAACGCCTCCAACACTTTTCCTTTCACTTTTTTCCCCATTATGTAGATAGGGGCAAAATTGTTTGGTGAATTGGAACGCGCGGGGTTAAAATTTCACCTCAAAATATAGCCTATGACGCTCTCGGGGTCCAGACGTGTGACTGTGCAAATTTTTGTGGCTGTAGCTGCGACGGTGCAGATGCCAATCCCGGACATACATACACACATACACACATACACACATACACACATTCAGCTTTATATAGTAGATGTAGGGCTGCAGGTGCAAAACTTGGGCTTTGTGATTTATAGTTATTGTAGTGTGCGCTGCTGTATATATTGTATATAGGGATATAGATTTGGGTGTAGGTGTTAGGTTGGGTGGTGGGAAATGGGGGGAGGTGGGTTTATCTTGAGGGACTATGGAACACTGGGTTGTTTGGGGGAAAACTGGTACTGCCTGATCTGGCCTATGGACGTTGGACATGAGACGCAGGACCAGCTCTCAGGTCAGTGCGGGGTTGGGAATGGAGGATAGCTTTGTACTGTATATATTTGTTTAGTTTGTGGTTATTTTAATTAAAACAAATAAAATGTAAAAATATTTTTTTTAAAAGAGTTTATGTATATAGTTTTTGTTTGCCATTGTTTATTTTATTTGTTATTATTACCGTATATACTTGAGTATAAGCAGACCCGAGTATAAGCCGACCCCCCTAATTTTGCCACAAAAAACTGGGAAAACTTATTGACTCGAGTATAAGCCTAGGGTAGGAAATGCAGCAGCTACCGGTGAATTTCAAAAATAAAAATAGATGCTCCATACCGATCATTATTGCCCCATAAGATGCTCCATATAAAGCTGTGCCCCATATAGAATACTCTGCACCGTTCATTATGGCCCCATAGATGCTCCATATAAAGCTGTGCCACATATAATGCTCTGCACCGTTCATTATGGCCCCATAGATGCTCCATATAAAGCTGTGCCCCACATATAATGCTCTGCACAGTTCATTATGGTCCCCATAGATGCTCCATATAAAGCTGTGCCATATAGAATGCTCTGCACCGTTCATTATGGCCCCATAGATGCTCCACATAAAGCTGTGCCCCATATAGAATGCTCTGCACCGTTCATTATGGCCCCATAGATGCTCCTTATAAAGCTGTGCCATATAGAATGCTGCTGCTGCAATAAAAAAAAAAAATCACATACTCACCTCTCTTCGCTCAGGACGCCGGCGCTTTCAATATTTATCTGCTCCTCGTGCGGCTCTGTCTCCAGCACTGACGCTCAGCAGAGGGCGCGCACTGGCTACGTCACCATGCCCTCTAACCTGAGCGTCAATGCCAGAGGACGCTGGAGACGGAGACGCACCGGAACGAGGAGCAGGTAAATATCGCGCAGCGCTGCGCTCCCCCTCCCCCTATACTCACCTGTTCCCGGCGCGTCCCTGCTTCTTCCACCGCTGCATCTTCTTCCTGTATTGAGCGGTCACAGTTACCGATCATTACAGCCATGAATATGCGGCTCCACCTCCACGGGAGGTGGAGCCGCATATTCATTTCTGTAATGAGCGGTACCATGTGACCGCTCAATACAGGAAGAAGATGCAGCACTGGAAGAAGCAGGGACTGCAGGAACCGCGCCGGGAGCAGGTAAGTATAACTAGACAGCCCCCGCTCCCCGTCCCCTGCCGACCCCCAGGTATGACTCGAGTATAAGCCATGAAGGGGACTTTCAGCCCAAAAAACTATACTCGAGTATATACGGTATTTTGTTTGGTGACCGGACCAGAGGGTGAAATTAGTAATTATTCTTTTTATATGTATAATAGGTGTGAGAGGAGAGAATTAGCGGCTGGACCAGTGTTCATTATACTGATTGTTTTCTTGCTGATATTTCTGTTTTGTTTCTGTTATTACTATTGTTATGTTTTTCATTTTTATAATAAAAGATCTACATGATGTAACTCAGGATCAGTAATATAATGGATGTACACAGTAACTGCACCAGCAGAATAGTGAGTGCAGCTCTGCAGTATAATACAGGATGTAACTCAGGATCAGTAATGTAATGTATGTACACAGTGACTGCACCAGTGAGTGCAGCTCTGGTGTCCAACACAGGATGTCATTTTGGAAATGCACTTTGGAGCTAATATTAGAGAACAGACAGTTAATATACTGTTTTTACCACAAAACCTCATTATTAAACATCTACTGTCAATTCACAACAGCATTAAAATACCATTGCAGCCGCTTGACTCAGGCAATTAACTTCTGAGCCTCGAACAAACACAATCAATTGTTTGTGCAGCTTTGGAGAGGATAATTCATATTTTGTCTCTTTTTATGGTTAGACCCGCAGTCACCTCTCGCAGCCCCTCATGCTAATCCTATATGATTCTCCAAGGCAATAAAATTAACAGCAGATTAGGTTCAACCTTTTTTGAAAGATATGATTAGAATAAATTTGCATAAGCAAAAGTCTGAATTTTAATTGTCTTCACTATTCACCTCCGGTCTTACAAAAGTTTCTTAAGGAAATTATAACATATTTTGCTTTCTTGCTACTTTTGCATCCAATTATTTCGATAATTTCACTTCCTTTTTCTTATCGAGGCCACATTTCTGTATTGACTGACTCCATCATATATCTTTACAGCTTTCAGGCTCTGTTTTCTGATACAAAGTTTCAACTGCTCTGACTGCTTGGCAAATGTTTGGGATTGGGAATGTTTTCTATTTCCACCAAAACTCAAGATTAAGGGTAAAGAGGAAGAAGATGAAGCCGCAGGGTTATCTTCATTTCTTCTTTGGGGAGCTCATGTTGTGAAAGAGGAGGAAAGTGGAAGGGATCATATATTTGTTCATGTAACTCTTGGGTCCATTTGCTCCTTTATATTTTTAGTCTGTAAGCTCCTCTGATGTCTACTTTTAGTTCTGTTATTGCTCTGTTAAATCCATTCCTCCTAGAAGTGACACTGAACAGTAGAAACGTTGCCGTGTGCCAGGAAAATCTGGTTTCATGGCCTCCAGCAACTTGTAGGAGCAATCTATCCATGCATAACCACATGTCAACATGCTGGCAGGTGTCGGATGTTACAATGTCGGAGAAGTTGGTATAAGGAGGAAGAGGGTGACAAGGCACCGAGTGTGGCTGTGACCACATGGCTGTGCGGAGGAGTCTGTAACAGAGCTGCTGGCCTGTATAGTGTTTGAAAGGCAAACAATGCCAGATCTTGGAGGGAAGCTTTTGGAGAACCTCTCAAGAGTGCAAGCTACCAGCCTTAACCCCTGAAGTGCTGACCAAACAACTACAAAACAGGCCATGACACCTTGTTGATTGTTTGAAATTTATGCTGTGGCACTTGATAAAATATCTTGGACCTTAAGTTAAAAAAATGGCCCATAAAGAGACATTACCCCTTGGACAGAAACGGAATTTATCTTCCCAGGGCCTGGGAATTGACTCTGTTAGAGGTGATAAAGCACGCAATATACAGGCTCCTCATCTCAGCTAACAGGAAAATGAATGTTAAGGAGTTGGGAGTCGTGAAAAGTAGTGGTATAAAAGCCACCATGATCCATGGAGACTGGAGACAACCTTTTCAAGATGTCTGTTGTGCTTCTGCAGTCTCCACATTGACAGATAGGGAGGAAATAACTAAACGTAAACATAATCTACGCTTCCTTCCTAACAAACGCAACTATGGCTACTTGCCTGAAAATAGGAATGCCTTGAAGGTAATTAATCTAAGTATACATGAATTTTCACCCATTAAGATTGCGCTATTAAACAAGAATCTCATGTTTTTTCCCACGTTCCAAATTGACAGGTTCAATGCTATCAAAGACCTTCACTTATTCCCAAGGAAACTATTGTTTAACCTCTTTCTGACATAATAATCTGCCCATGTGCCCTGGATCTATTTGACCAAGGGGCGTGTGGGCGATCGCCGCTGGGTGTCAGCTGATTCTGACACCCGGCCAAAATTCTGTGATTGAATATGATTGCAGCATTTCTGGAACCGGCAGAGGGCTGACAGCCCCACTGCTTTTGGATCAGAGACCCCACGGTATGACACGAGGTCCTGATATTTGCCATGGTTACCCATGACATCTGGGTCATCAGACCTAGGAAACTTGATGATTATGCCCAGTGCATGATCAATTTTGTCTGTCAATGCAGAGCTTACAGTTCCTATAGCATTGGGTTGTTGCTGCATCCCCATACTATACAGGCGATAAGCCTGCAAAAAATGATAGCCCCATAGTGGAACAATATAAAAAAAAGTAAGAAAAAAGTAAAAAAATGAAAAAATTGTAAAAATATATTTTTTTTAATAAAAAATGATAACAAAAATAAAAAACTATTGTATCTCTAAATAAATATTTGAGAAAAAAAACAATAAAAGTACATATACTTGGTATCACCGCATCTACATCGACCTGCTCTATAAAATTGTCCCACTAGTTAACCCTTTAATGAATACCATATAAAAATTTTAAAAAGACAAAAAACAATGCTTTATCATGATACCGCAGAACAAATAGTGGAATAAAATGCAATAAAAAAGATGGATATAAATAATAATGCTACCACTGAAAATGTCATTTTGTCCCACAAAAAACAAGGCGCCATACAGCTTCATCAATAGAAAAATAAAAAAGTTAAAGCTCTCAAAATAAAGCGATGCAAAAATAATTTTTTTCTATAAAACAGTTTTTATTGTATAAAAGCGTCAAAACATAAAAAAAGATATAAATAAGGTGTCGCTGTAATCGTACTGACCCAAAGAATAAAACTGCCTTATCAATTTTACCAAACGTGGAATGGTATAAATGTCCCCCAAAAAAGAAATTCATGAATTGCTGGTTTTTGTTCATTCTGCCTTCCAAAGATCGGGATAGAAAGTGATCAAAAGATGTCATGTGCCCGAAAATGGTACCATTAAAAACATTAACTCATCTCTCAGAAAACAACTCATAGCATGACTCTGTCGGCCGAAATATGGAAAAACTATAGCTCTCAAACTATGGTGATGCAAAAACTATTTTTTTAAAAAGTGTCTTTTAGTGTGTGACAGCAGCCAAACATAAAAACCCGATATAAATCTGGTATAGCTGTAATCGCACCGACCCAAAAAATAAAGTCGCCTAATCACTTATACCAGGGGTGTCAAACTGCATTCCTCGAGGGCCTCAGACCATGCGTGTTTTCAAGATTTCCTTTGCATTACACAAGGTGCTGGAATCATTCTGTGCAGGTGATTAAATTATCACCTGTGCAGTACAAGGAAATCCTGAAAACATGACCTGTTTGCGGCCCTCGAGGAATGCAGTTTGACACCCCTGACTTATACCACACGAAGAACAGCATAAAAAAAATAAATGAAATCAATTCTTTACATGCTGTTGATTTTTTCATTCTGCCTCTCGAAGATCGCAGTAAGGCTCGGCGCACATTTATCCCGCGCTCTGCGCTGAGTGCTTACACCAGGGTTTCTGTGTAAATCTCTGAAATACGTGAATCAGATAGAACCCCTGGCATTCCATATAATGAGGCAAATGGAGGCACTGTTGACGCCATCTGACCTGTGATACAGCGGTGTCCATCTTTTTAGTACTGCATAAAAGTGCCATCGGCCACAGTTTTGTGCATTTCTGAAAAGAAGGACACCGCTGAACAAAGGTCAGATGGAGTCCAGAGTAACTCTGCTGCCTCATCATAGTGAATGTATCCCTCGGGGGTTTCATCTGAATCACGTCACTTGGAGATTTGAATAGAAACCCCAAAGTAAATGCTCAGTGTAGAGCCCCAGATAAATGTGATGCCAAACCTTATGCAAGATGTTCCCAATAAAAACATCAACTCAATCCACAAAAAAGCAAGTCCCCGCTCAGGTCTGTCATCTGTTAATGGAAATATAAGGACTTCAATGTTACTGGTAGCACAAAGGCTCTGGAAAAGTGAAATGGCTCCTCACCCGCCAAAAGAAATTCGGCAAAGTCTCCGCTCCCAAAACCAAATGCCCCCCTCCCTTTTGAGCCCCACAGTGCACCTAAACCACATATGGCTTCCACATTTGGCATTTCTGAAGTGATGAGAGCCCACCTAACTTACGGGTGCATGTCTCCAGAAGCTTGGGATGGGCATAACGTACTGGTGACTGCAACAGCAGTTTGGAATTTTCACTTGGCAACATTCATTCCTGCTTGTTTCTGGAAAATATACAGTACCTGAGAATTAAAAATGTGATTGGCACAGCTGCGCACCTAAAGTCCGTTGTCTTGACTGATATCAGGGGTACTTAAATTACTGGATGTACCTGCTCAGGGGTTCTTGGGTGCCAACTCATGCAGAAAACCTTATGGGACAGGTGGGTAAAAATATAATAACTAAGACATATCATAAACCTTTAATAGGTAACACCATCTTGCATGCTCAAAGCAGTCATTGTAAACACATTATCAAATCTATCCCAGTAGGTGAGCTCACAAGAATTAAACAAAATTCTAGTCTAGAAACAGATCTAAAGGGTGAATTTGGACGAGTAACCAAGAAATTAAGAGATAGAAAATATCCTCAATGGACAATAAATCGGACCAGGGGAATTGTGGACACAAAAAATAGAAAAGAACTAGTAATGTCTAACAAGAAAAATAATAGTAACTCAGAAATGGGAAAAAAAAACATATATATGTTTTCAATATAGCCCACAATTTATCAAAATCAGAAATATTATACATAAATACCTGCCCATTCTATATGAGGACCAACAACTCTGTGACATACTGGATACAGGGATAAACGTAGTCTCAAGAAGAGCACCAACAATTGGAAACAAAATAGCCCCTAGCATGTTTTCCACTGAATGGAACAAATGTACTAGAACCTGGTTAAATTATTTGGGTTTTTTTAGATGTGGAACAAATAATTGTATGACTTGTCAACATGCTGGTGTCTCAAAAAGTTTTTACAATGCGGATGGAACAGTAAAATTTGACATAAAACAATATATTAATTGTAATTCCACCAACATTGTATACAAAATTGACTGCAAAAAATGTAATCTATCATACGTGGGATGCACGGCCAGAAAGCTAAAAACACGAATAAGAGAACACTTATATGATATAAAAAATAATCAAAATGCAAATAGAAATATATCAGCAGCAGCGAAGCACTTTATTATGCATCATGCCCGTAGTACTATGTACCTCCAGGTCCAGGGGATAGACCATGTTAATGCATCACCGCGGGGTGGAGACATCAGGCGGCGTCTCCTAACAAGAGAAGCATTTAGGATTTTTCATTTAAATACACGTTTCCCCACAGGATTAAATAAGCGCAATGAAGTAATGCTGCATTATTGTTAATTATTAGATGAATTTTTATGCATTGTTTATATGTTTGCACTGATTTTATTGAAGGACCTGTCTAAAGGTCATGTGACTAGTAGATGGGATCTGATTGGATAATGTTTCCTATAACTAAGGTGATCAGTTAGATCACAGTATGGCTTTGACAAAGATCATTTGATCGAAACGCGTCGCTGTGTCTCTGCTGTCCATCGGCACATACTGGAGGGAGAATGTACACCGTGTACAATATGTTTTTAAAGGCATCAATAAAAGAATTATTTTAAGGAGCTGGAACTCAACCCCTTTTTTTTTTCCTATAGAAAACCACAATGACCAAATAGAAAAGAGGGAGGCACTCACTGTCCCTTTAGATGCGCTTACCTGCGCAAAACGGTCGTCGTCCGATGTCTGTCCACACTAATCTCTCCTGCCTCTGCCTTTTTATGTGATTCCAAAATAAATGATTATTTTTAAAGAGACTGTGAGTGTCACCCTTTTTTCTCTTTTTTGATAAAGACTTGGTTTCTGGAAAATACCCATAGAGTCAAAATCCTCACTAGTCCTGTAGATAAATTCCTCAAGGGGTATAGTTTCCCAAATGGGGACCCTTGAGGGGGGATTCTGCTCTTCTAGCAATTAGGGGCTCTGTATATGGAGTCGGCAAACTGCTCTAGGAAAATCTGCGCTCCAGGAGGCAAATAGCGCTCCGTTCCTCCAGAGTCTCTCCATAATATGTTAGCGCTATATAAAAATAAAGATTATTATTATACTAGATTGTGGCCCGATTCTAATGCATCGGGTATTCTAGAATATGCATGTCCCTGTAGAATATGGACAATGATGATTCCAGAATTCGCGGCAGACTGTGCCCGTCACTGATTGGTCGAGGCAACCTTTATGACATCATCGTCGCCATGGCAACCATTATGACATCTACGTCGATACTGTGCCCGTCGCTGAATCAGAAACGTGAGATGTCTATGTCCTTTATGACATCATCGTCGCTGTGCCTGTGTGCCTGGGCTCTCGCAATGGGTCAAGGCACCTGCAAACCATAGCAGTAAAATGCCTTCTGAGCTTTGCACTGTACCTGAAAAATATTTCCTGATTACATGTAGGGTATTGGCTCTCTTAGGAAAAAATGTACCTCAGTTTGTTGTAGAAAAAATTCCCATTAGCCCTTAGAAAATTTAAAAACTTGTGGCTAAAATAACATTTTTGTGAGGAAAATGTTATTTTATTATTTTCACAAAAATAGGAAGGGAAATGAGGAAAGTCAGCTCACCAAAATGCCTTGCACCTTGTTCTTGAATATCATCTGCACGGAGCCATGCCAGTCTTGGACATGATCAATGAAACAGGAAGGAAGGAAGTGATATTCAGCTATGAAAAAAATCAGAGACGCGGGATTTCTACGTCGATGCTGTGCCGGTCTCTGATCTGCAACGGGCACAGCGACGATGATGTCATAAAGGACGTAGAAATCCCGCGTCTGATTGGTCGAGGCCGGCAGGCCTCGACCAATCAGCAACAGGCACAGCGACGATGATGTCATAAAGGACATAGACATCTCACGTTTCTGATTCAGTCTACATTATACAGGTGATACTGCAAATGTTGGATACACATTATATAGGCGATACTGCTGTATATGATAGTATCACCTATACAGTGTATATCCATCAGTTTATATACATTATATAGGCAATACTGCTACTGGTGTGTATATACATTATATATAGGTGATACTGCTGTGTATATGTATGTGTGTGTGTACACACATACCAGTATCACCTATATAACGTATATACACATCAGTAGCAGTATTGCCTATATAATGTATATAGACTGCTGTATGTACATTATATAGGTGATACTGTGATTATATACAGCAGTAGCAGCCAGTATCACCTATATAATGTATGTATAGCAGTTTGTATCTTATATATATGGGCAATACTGCTACTGATGTGTATATACGTTATATAGGTGATACTGCTGTGTATACAGTGGTGTGATATAAACACACACACCCCGCAGTGTCACCTATATAAGGTATATACACATCAGTAGCTGTGTCACCTATATGACATATAGACTGCTATACGTACATTATATAGGTGGTATAGTGATTATATACAGCAGTATCACCTATATAATGTATATATAGCAGTCTATACACATTATATAGGTGCAACTGCTGTATATACATTAAAAAAAATTCATTTTGGGACTCACCCAGGTCCCTGAGATGGGGGAGGTCGGGAGGATGAAGAGCAGAAGTGGGTCGGGTCCTGGCCAGCATAGGCGGTGAAGAGGAGATGACCAGATTCATCCCAGGCATTGGTGAGCAGAGCGCTCTTCCCTGATGCTGGTGCAGGCTGGCCAGCGTCAGATACAGACAGTCAGCTGGAGCCTGCTGGTCAGATTCATCCCAGGCATTGGTGAGGAGAGCGCTCTTCCCTGACGCTGGTGCAGGCCGGCCAGCGTCAGATACAGACAGTCAGCTGGAGCCTGCTAGAGGCGCCCTATGCGCACCGGACTTTTTAAATCTCTCCATGTGCGCGCGTGGTCTCCTGCTTGCCCGCGCTAGCACACAGCACAGGCAGCAGACGAGCACGCACAGGACCTAGGAACGCGGCCGTGCTCGTGCACTAGCACGGGACACCTCGGCACTTCTCAGCGCGGGCAATGCGCGCACACAGGACCTGACTAGTGACTGCAAGATTTAAAGGGCCGGCTGGCGGGATGCGCTATGTATTAAAATCGCTGCCGGTCCTCCAGCGGCCCTGTGCAGCTGCTCAGGCACCGGCCTGGGGGGCATATGCATTCCTGCCACCCGGCCCAGTCCGCCCCCTGGTGCACTGTAGCTGTGACTGTGTCACCCAGAGTGAGAGATGGCTGTTACCTACAACTGGGCTCCTGCAGCAACAGACATTTAACTCTTTTCAATTGTCATTATCACACTGACCACACATTTAGTGAGTTTGACAGAGAAAAAATGCTCCTTTTGTCAGATCATTGAAACCCCCACAGTTGGACTTTAGTCTGACAGACTACCGTTCAGTCAAACACTGAAAGGTTAAATAATGCACTGTACAACACAAGTTGCACAGTGTATTACCACTGCAATCAAAGGATGGCATAACAAATCTGCAGGTGGTTGGGCATTTAGGAAATAGCGACCACAATATTGTGCAGTTTCACCTGTCTTTCACTAGGGGGACTTGTCAGGGAGTCACAAAAACATTGAACTTTAGGAAGGCAAAGTTTGAACAGCTTAGAGATGCCCTTAATCTGGTAGACTGGGACAATATCCTCAGAAATGAGAATACAGATAATAAATGGGAAATGTTTAAGAACATCCTAAATAGGCAGTGTAAGCGGTTTATACCTTGTGGGAATAAAAGGACTAGAAATAGGAAAAACCCAATGTGGCTAAACAAAGAAGTAAGACAGGCAATTAACAGTAAAAAGAAAGCATTTGCACTACTAAAGCAGGATGGCACCATTGAAGCTGTAAAAAACTATAGGGAGAAAAATACTTTATCTAAAAAACTAATTAAAGCTGCCAAAAAGGAAACAGAGAAGCACATTGCTAAGGAGAGTAAAACTAATCCCAAACTGTTCTTCAACTATATCAATAGTAAAAGAATAAAAACTGAAAATGTAGGCCCCTTAAAAAATAGTGAGGAAAGAATGGTTGTAGATGACGAGGAAAAAGCTAACATATTAAACACCTTCTTCTCCACGGTATTCACGGTGGAAAATGAAATGCTAGGTGAAATCCCAAGAAACAATGAAAACCCTATATTAAGGGTCACCAATCTAACCCAAGAAGAGGTGCGAAACCGGCTAAATAAGATTAAAATAGATAAATCTCCGGGTCCGGATGGCATACACCCACGAGTACTAAGAGAACTAAGTAATGTAATAGATAAACCATTATTTCTTATTTTTAGGGACTCTATAGCGACAGGGTCTGTTCCGCAGGACTGGCGCATAGCAAATGTGGTGCCAATATTCAAAAAGGGCTCTAAAAGTGAACCTGGAAATTATAGGCCAGTAAGTCTAACCTCTATTGTTGGTAAAATATTTGAAGGGTTTCTGAGGGATGTTATTCTGGATTATCTCAATGAGAATAACTGTTTAACTCCATATCAGCATGGGTTTATGAGAAATCGCTCCTGTCAAACCAATCTAATCAGTTTTTATGAAGAGGTAAGCTATAGGCTGGACCACGGTGAGTCATTGGACGTGGTATATCTCGATTTTTCCAAAGCGTTTGATACCGTGCCGCACAAGAGGTTGGTACACAAAATGAGAATGCTTGGTCTGGGGGAAAATGTGTGTAAATGGGTTAGTAACTGGCTTAGTGATAGAAAGCAGAGGGTGGTTATAAATGGTATAGTCTCTAACTGGGTCGCTGTGACCAGTGGGGTACCGCAGGGGTCAGTATTGGGACCTGTTCTCTTCAACATATTCATTAATGATCTGGTAGAAGGTTTACACAGTAAAATATCGATATTTGCAGATGATACAAAACTATGTAAAGCAGTTAATACAAGAGAAGATAGTATTCTGCTACAGATGGATCTGGATAAGTTGGAAACTTGGGCTGAAAGGTGGCAGATGAGGTTTAACAATGATAAATGTAAGGTTATACACATGGGAAGAGGGAATCAATATCACCATTACACACTGAACGGGAAACCACTGGGTAAATCTGACAGGGAGAAGGACTTGGGGATCCTAGTTAATGATAAACTTACCTGGAGCAGCCAGTGCCAGGCAGCAGCTGCCAAGGCAAACAGGATCATGGGGTGCATTAAAAGAGGTCTGGATACACATGATGAGAGCATTATACTGCCTCTGTACAAATCCCTAGTTAGACCACACATGGAGTACTGTGTCCAGTTTTGGGCACCGGTGCTCAGGAAGGATATAATGGAACTAGAGAGAGTACAAAGGAGGGCAACAAAATTAATAAAGGGGATGGGAGAACTACAATACCCAGATAGATTAGCGAAATTAGGATTATTTAGTCTAGAAAAAAGACGACTGAGGGGCGATCTAATAACCATGTATAAGTATATAAGGGGACAATACAAATATCTCGCTGAGGATCTGTTTATACCAAGGAAGGTGACGGGCAGAAGGGGGCATTCTTTGCGTCTGGAGGAGAGAAGGTTTTTCCACCAACATAGAAGAGGATTCTTTACTGTTAGGGCAGTGAGAATCTGGAATTGCTTGCCTGAGGAAGTGGTGATGGCGAACTCAGTCGAGGGGTTCAAGAGAGGCCTGGATGTCTTCCTGGAGCAGAACAATATTGTATCATACAATTATTAGGTTCTGTAGAAGGACGTAGATCTGGGTATTTATTATGATGGAATATAGGCTGAACTGGATGGACAAATGTCTTTTTTCGGCCTTACTAACTATGTTACTATGTTACTATGTTACTATGTTCAAGTTCTCTTTGAAGTTAATGACATATTGTCAATTTAAAAATAATTAAAATGTCTTGAAGGAGTATTCTTATGGTATTAAATTGATATAGCAAGTTTTCTATTTACTTGAGGAAGGCTATGTGCACACGATGCGGATTTGCTGTGGATCCGCAGCGGATTTTTCCCGCACAGAAACGCTGCAGATCCGCACTGTGATGTACAATATAATGTTATTCTACGGGGGAAAAAAAAGCTGTGCAGACGGTGCAGAAAAATCAGTGCGGAATTGCTGCCGATTTCAAAGAAGTGCATGTCACTTCTTTTGTGCGGATCTGCAGCGGTTCTGCAACCCTCCATGTTAAAATTCCGCAGTGGCCCAAAACCGCTGAAAATCCGCACAAAATCCGCATCAATTCCGCATAAAAACCGCACAAAATCCGCATAAAAACTGCGGCAAATCCGCAGCTGCGGATTCTGCCAGGAGATGCAGATTTTGTGCAGAAAATTCTGCACCTCTTTTCCTACGTGGCGGCCTCGACCAATCAGCAACGGGCACAGCGACGATGATGTCATAATGGTTGCCATGGCGACGATGATGTCATAAAGGTTGCCTCGACCAATCAGCGACGGGCACAGTCTGCCGCGAATTCTGGAATCATCATTGTACATATACTACGGGGACATGCATATTCTAGAATACCCGATGCGCTAGAATCGGGCCACAATCTAGAAAACCACAATGACCAAATAGAAAAGAGGGAGGCACTCACTGTCCCTTTAGATGCGCTTACCTGCGCAAAACGGTCGTCGTCCGATGTCTGTCCACACTAATCTCTCCTGCCTCTGCCTTTTTATGTGATTCCAAAATAAATGATTATTTTTAAAGAGACTGTGAGTGTCACCCTTTTTTCTGTTTTTTGATAAAGACTTGGTTTCTGGAAAATACCCATAGAGTCAAAATCCTCACTAGTCATGTAGATAAATTCCTCAAGGGGTATAGTTTCCCAAATGGGGACCCTTGAGGGGGGATTCTGCTCTTCTAGCAATTAGGGGCTCTGTATATGGAGTCGGCAAACTGCTCTAGGAAAATCTGCGCTCCAGGAGGCAAATAGCGCTCCGTTCCTCCAGAGTCTCTCCATAATATGTTAGCGCTATATAAAAATAAAGATTATTATTATACTAGATTGTGGCCCGATTCTAATGCATCGGGTATTCTAGAATATGCATGTCCCCGTAGTATATGGACAATGATGATTCCAGAATTCGCGGCAGACTGTGCCCGTCACTGATTGGTCGAGGCAACCTTTATGACATCATCGTCGCCATGGCAACCATTATGACATCTACGTCGATACTGTGCCCGTCGCTGAATCAGAAACGTGAGATGTCTATGTCCTTTATGACATCATCGTCGCTGTGCCTGTTGCTGATTGGTCGAGGCCTGGCGGCCTCGACCAATCAGACGCGGGATTTCTACGTCCTTTATGACATCATCGTCGCTGTGCCCGTTGCTGATTGGTCGAGGCCTGGCGGCCTCGACCAATCAGAGACGCGGGATTTCTACGTCGATGCTGTGCCGGTCCCTGATTGGTCGAGGCCTGGCGGCCTCGACCAATCAGAGAGCCGGGATTTCCAGGACAGACAGACAGACAGACAGACGGAAAAACCCTTAGGCAATTATATATATAGATGGCTAAGTAGTACTATATAGCCACATATGGGGTATTGCCACGTTCAGTAGAAATTGTGGGATAAATTTTGGTGCCATTTTTACATACTTGTGTGAAAATGTAAAATCTTTGGCTAAAACAAAATTTTGGTGGTAAAAATGTAGTTATTTTGTCTTCACTGCAAAATGGTATAAAATTCTGTGACACACCCGTGGTGTCAATAAGATCATTGCACCCCTAGATGAATTCACTGAGAGGTGTAGTTTGTAAAATGGGGTCACTTATGGGGGTTCTGCTGTTCTGGCACCTCATGGGCTCTCGCAATGGGTCAAGGCACCTGCAAACCATAGCAGTAAAATGCCTTCTGAGCTTTGCACTGTACCTGAAAAATATTTCCTGATTACATGTAGGGTATTGGCTCTCTTAGGAAAAAATGTACCTCAGTTTGTTGTAGAAAAAATTCCCATTAGCCCTTAGAAAATTTAAAAACTTGTGGCTAAAATAACATTTTTGTGAGGAAAATGTTATTTTATTATTTTCACAAAAATAGGAAGGGAAATGAGGAAAGTCAGCTCACCAAAATGCCTTGCACCTTGTTCTTGAATATCATCTGCACGGAGCCATGCCAGTCTTGGACATGATCAATGAAACAGGAAGGAAGGAAGTGATATTCAGCTATGAAAAAAATTAAAATCCACAAGAAAAATATATATAAAAAATTGAAAAAGAATCGAAACCGCGCTTGAGGGAAAAAGAAAAACAGAATCTATACGTAATCCAATGAAGTGGTGTGACACTATACCTTAACAAAGTGATCCGAGATGGTAGAGAGAGGCACGTCAAAATCACTAGGGGGTCCACATATAGGGTGATATGAAGGACTATAACAAAACCATATACTGTTTAGGAATAATGAAAATAGGTATAAAATAGAATACAATAAAATACAAACAGTAGTGCATGGTACCAGGTATGTGTTGATAGGTGCGATACACGTACCTAAAAACAGATGATGTGTCTCAGAAAGAACCACCGTGTTCTGATGAAGGACTCTATTCCTGCACTCATTTTATGAACTTTCATGCAGCCACCCCCATACAGTCAGCTACTATATGTGTCTGCTTATCCATGTGCCTATAACCCTACCAATTCTACAGATATTCTTCTGGGCACCTCTTCACAGCTATCTCCTGTACCGATTATATACAGGACATCAAGAGAATGCCAAGAGTGTGCAAAGCAGTCATCAAAGCAAAAGGTGGCTACTTTGAAGAACCTAGAATATAAGACATATTAAGTTTTTTCACACTTTTTTGTTCGGTATATAATTCTAAATGTGTTAATTCATAGTTTTGATGCCTTCAGTGTGAAATTACAATTTTCATAGTCATGAAAATACAGAAAAATCTTTAAATGAGAAGATGTGTTGAAGCTTTTGCTCTGTACTGCGCATACATATATATATATATATAAAATTATGTTAAACATGAGTGCAGCACTCTATTGCTTTTAGTGTCACCTTTCACCATTTTGTCTCGATCAAATTTGTGTTTCATTTCAAATTTTTTTTACCTCAATTGGGTTATTTGCTCCCTATTTGCCTTTATCTATCTGAATAGTCTGCCATTTACCGTTCACCAGCAAGTATACATGCATTAAAGCTCCTTACCTATTTCTTACCTACACATTGCTTTCCAATATATACTATTGCTTTATTCAGTGTGTTTTTTCCACAGTCTCCACATTAAGTCAGCTATGCTGTGGTATAGAGTAAAGGTACCGTCACACTTAGCGACGCTGCAGCGATATCGACAACGATCCGGATCGCTGCAGCGTCGCTGTTTGGTCGCTAGAGAGCTGTCACACAGACCGCTCTCCAGCGACCAACGATGCCGGTAACCAGGGTAAACATCGGGTAACTAAGCGCAGGGCCGCGCTTAGTAACCCGATGTTTACCCTGGTTACCATCCTAAAAGTAAAAAAAACAAACACTACATACTTACCTACAGCCGTCTGTCCTCCAGCGCTGTGCTCTGCACTCCTCCTGTACTGTCTGTGTGAGCACAGCGGCCGGAAAGCAGAGCGGTGACGTCACCGCTCTGCTTTCCGGCTGACCGATGCTCACAGCCAGTACAGGAGGAGTGCAAAGCACAGCGCTGGAGGACAGACGGCTGTAGGTAAGTATGTAGTGTTTGTTTTTTTTACTTTTAGGATGGTAACCAGGGTAAACATCGGGTTACTAAGCGCGGCCCTGCGCTTAGTTACCCGATGTTTACCCTGGTTACCAGCGAAGACATCGCTGAATCGGTGTCACACACGCCGATTCAGCGATGTCTGCAGGGAGTCCAGCGACCAAATAAAGTTCTGGACTTTCTTCCCCGACCAGCGACAGCACAGCAGGGGCCTGATCGCTGCTGCCTGTCACACTGGACGATATCGCTAGCGAGGACGCTGCAACGTCACGGATCGCTAGCGATATCGTCTAGTGTGACGGTACCTTAACTCCAAGGTGATCCATTGTGGCACACTGGGAGAGGCTAAGCAGGTTGATATTGTCTTGGTACAATCCAAAGAGCCATCTAAAAGACAGTACTCATTTACCAGGACTTGGACTTAGTATGTGGCTTAAGGAGTTGGGCTCCATGAGTAGTGTATAATAGCCATGATCCGTCAAACTCAATCTGACAGGTGCCCCGCCCCTATCAAAGTGTATCAAAGTGTGTAACCCCTCCCCTCCCCTTGTCTGACGGCTGGTATCCAGCTGTCCCTCCTTGTTTGATTCCCCCTTTTGATATAGTTTAATATAGTTTAATTTGTTGTAGTTTTGATATTATTCCCGTATTTTGTGGAAAAACACATGTTTATAATTATAGCCTAGTCGTGTATTTATTTTACACGTGGTTTATAACACCTTTCTCATTTGTTTTATAATAGATTTTATACGTATCCCCGAGTTTGATTCTGTAAGCTTTTGTTTTATTCACAGTGTATTCATATAGTGGAGAACTTAAAGCTGTTTATATGTGTCTCTACTGAACACTATGGTGAACATTAACTAAATGTTTATTTTCACAAACAGAGAATCTGCTGTGGGTATTTGCAGTGTATTCATATAGTGGAGAACTTAAAGCTGTCTATTTGTTTTTTGTAAATGGTGAACACTAACTAAATGGTGAACATTACCTAAATTAGGTTAACTGCGGTTCAGAGGTTCATAACACCTAGGTCAATTGTTGTTGTATTTGCGTACCCAATAAATGTTTATTTTCACAAGCAGAAGAGGCAGCTTTTCTCTTTGTACATGTATTGTACCTGAATTGATATTTGCTTTCTCTTTTTTGTGTCCTGAAGATGGCATCTGAGAAGTTATTTGTTATCTACTGAGGGCATTGTAAGTTGTGTTTATTCACATTGTAGCAGATTTTCTCCTTGTGGCTGCCTTATATACACAGAAGAGATATGCACCAATGTCAATCTGAGAAGTTATTTGTTATCTACTGAGGGCATTGTAAGTTGTGTTTATTCACATTGTCGCAGATTTTCTCCTTGTGGCTGCCTTATATACACAAACAGAAGAGTTACTGGACAACTTATTTCTGATATATATATATATATATAATATGCACCAATGTTACAACACAAGCTATAATATAACCCAATGTTACAACACAAGTAAGAAGCGGCGTGTTTTATACGAATAAAAACCAAAGACATGATATTGTAAAAATGTAAAAAAAAATTATTTCTCACAATAAAACAGCATCTCAAAGAGCAATCCTACATCCTTGTATTTGCGTACCCCATAAATGTTTATTTTCACAAACAGTAGAGGCAGCTTTTTTTGTTTGTACATGTATTGTACCTGAAGGTTATCTGCGGGGCATTTGTCCAGGCATGTTTATAATTATAGCCTAGTCGTGTATTTATTTTACACGTGGTTTATAACACCTTTCTCATTTGTTTTATATTAGATTTTATACGTAGCCCGAGTTTGATTCTGCACGCTGTGTTTTATTCAGTGTATTCATATAGTGAATAGGGCTGGTGTTTCTGTATGCAATCCTACATCCTGTTATGTGAAAAGTATTCTCATATTATATCAGTATTTCTTTTTATATTTTATTCACAGTGTATCCATATAGTGAATAGGGCTGGTGTTTCTGTATGCAATCCTACATCCTGTTATGTGAAAAGTATTCTCATATTATATCAGTATTTCTTTTTATATTTTATTCACAGTGTATCCATATAGTGAATAGGGCTGGTGTTTCTGTATGCAATCCTACATCCTGTTATGTGAAAAGTATTCTCATATTATATCAGTATTTCTTTTTATATTTTATTCACAGTGTATCCATATAGTGAAAAAGGCTGGTGTTTCTGTATGCAATCCTACATCCTGTTATGTGAAAAGTATTCTCATTTTGCATCTTATAAACTACAGCCAGAGTTTTCACATGTTATTCAACATCATTAACACACCCAGCTGTTTATTTTATATCCTATTGCTAAAATGTTTCTCTAAAATCTTCTTGGCTGCACCAAAACACGTAAGAAACAAATGTACAACTTTTAGCGCTGCAGCATCCGCAGATATTATTTCGGCGTTCTTTAATTCTACATTATTTTATCACACATTAATTTCACAACTTTTATATGATATTTATAACACATTCTCATTTATAAGGGATTTATAACACAATATTGTAAAATCATTTATTGGTTCGCGGCCTTACTAATAGCCTTTGAAAATAAATTCAGCATTATTATTCCATGCTGTGACATTTTTTATTCTGCAGCAACCTGTTTAGTAAAAATTCAGCATTCTTTTTATATCTTTGGTTTATATTATATTAGCTTTTTGTCATAGGTCAGGGATTTTTTGCACTTTATTAATATGTGGTTATTAGTCATTTAGGTATCCAGCTGGCCCTCCTTGTTTGATTTCCCCTTTTGATATCGTTTATATAACACATGTTTATAATTATAGCCTAGTCGTGTATTTATTTTACACGTGGTTTATAACACCTTTCTCATTTGTTTTATATTAGATTTTATACGGGTCTCAATACTTATGTCCGTGTGATATTTCAGTTTTTCTTTTTAATAAATTCGCAAAAAATCTACATTTCTGTTTTGTTCAGGCATGATGTCGTGCAGGGTGTACATTAATGTATATATATATATATATATCTCAGAATACAACTGAATAGTATTGCTAATTAGGCCATATAAATAGAAAATTATGTAGAAACCCAAAGTTTTGATAAGTATGAAAATACACCAATATTAACTATTTGTGCTATTTTAGGCGTAAATTTGTCCTATATGTATAGCAGTCAGGAGTTGGGGCGATGAAATATGTGTTACAAGCGTAGTGAATTGCAGATATATTCTACAGTGTATGTCATTTTGAGAAATGTGTGGCATAACAATTACCTATTACGGCCACATTTCTATGCAGTGTATTTTAGAACCAGTGTTTCTGGCTGCAGACTGTAATGTGTAAGGTATTCTCATTATTATATATTGTATTTTATAACACACCATGCCGTTTATATAATAATCACAGTTGTGTCTCTACAGGACAACGTGGCTTACAAAGACATTTCAATAATATAAGTGTGAAACTGACAGACAAGCACAGCTGTGTCTCTACAGGACATGCTGGTCACTAGACAGCCAGAGTTTCTGTGGGGGAGATATACTAACAGAGGTTCTGTTGACCAAAAAAACCGGTGTAGAACGTACACAGAGAGCAACTTACAATATTTACTAAGGTAGCGGAAATGAGTTTACTGCAGTTATCAGAGCATTGTATTTTATTTGACAGCCACAAGTCACACAGGTCATGATGATAGTGTATCTGCAGCATGTTATTTGGAAATAAAGAATCCTTTTTTGTATTCGCCCGCATTTTATATAAAATCTGCATAAAAAAAATCTTCTTGGCTACACCAAAACACATAAGAAACAAATGTATAACTTTTAGATCTACCGCATCCGCAGATATTATTTCAGCGTTCTTTAATTCTACATTATTTTAGCACATATTAATTTCACAACTTTTATATGATATTTATAACACTCATTTTATATGAGTTTTCTAACACATTCTCACGGGGATATTATATATATATATTTTGTGTTTTGCGCAATTATTTGACACTGTAATTCGCATTTTATATAAAATCTGCATAAAAAATCTTCTTGGCTGCACCAAGACATGTAAGAAACAAATGTACAACTTTTAGCGCTGCAGCATCCGCAGATATTATTTCGGCGTTCTTTAATTCTACATTATTTTATCACACATTAATTTCACAACTTTTATATGATATTTATAACACATTCTCATTTATAAGGGATTTATAACACAATATTGTAAAATCATTTATTGGTTCGCGGCCTTACTAATATCCTTTGAAAATAAATTCAGCATTATTATTCCATGCTGTAACATTTCTATTCTGCAGCCGCCTGTTTAGTAAAAATTCAGCATTCTTTTTATATCTTTGGTTTATATTATATTAGCTTTTTGATAATCCCGGGAGTGCCATCTATCTAGCCCTAGTATTTTTGTTATCTCAAAAGGGTGTGACACAGTCACATATATTATTCCAGCATTCTTTAATTCTACATTATTTTAGCACATATTAATTTCACAACTTTTATATGATATTTATAACACTCATTTTATGAGTTTTCTAACACATTCTCACGGGGATATTTTATATATATATATATATATATATATATATATATATTTTGTGTTATGCACCATTATTTGACACTGTAATTCGCATTTTATATGCCGCTGCTTTTTCTTGTTTTTTGTGTAAAAATCTCTGGCAGACAGGCACAGCTGTATCTCTACAAGACATGCGGGACACACCAGAGACATTGGAAATTGGGGTTTATAATGTCGAATTCAGAAAATAACCATTTTATATTGAATGACTAATGATTTCTATAGGCCTACTTTACTATGAAATTATGCATAAAAAAATCTTCTTGGTTAACCCAAAACCGTAAGAAACAAACGCATAACTTTTAGCTCGAACACATCAGCATATATTATCACAGTTTTTTGCTGAATTAAAAATTATACAGTTATTTCATATTTTTGGGGCTTAATGACAGGAGAAATTATTGATAGAAACCCAGAATTTTGATACGTGTATGAAAATACACCAATATTAACTATTTGTGCTATTTTAGGCACAAATTTGGTCTATATGCATAACAGACAGGAGTTGGGGCGAAGAAATATGTGTTACATGCGTAGTGAATTGCAAATATATTCTGAAGTGTATGGCATTTTGAGAAATGTGTAGCATAAACAATTACCTATCACGGTCACTAGATGGCAGAATATCATATTAATTATACATTGGGGTTTACTTTTGGAAGCTTATAAAGGCGGTGTGTATGTGCACAGGATGACTTATTTTGTTTTTATAGTCACTAATATCCATATTAAATGACTCTTTAGCTTTATGAGTAAGAGACAACCTACAAATAGAATCCTTTTCCCTAGTAGTTTTATATTCTATGTCTGATATATTTCTACACAAAGCTACAAAACTATTTTGTAGTTTATAATGTATCACAGTAGTTTCATGTGAAGTTACATCTTAGGTTCTGTTCAGACTATTGTAATATCTGTAGCTTAAAATAGAGCCAAATAGCTACTTTCAAACACGGACATACACCATTGATTTTCGTCACAAATGGATCCAATATACACTATATCTCGTGTCACGGTTTATTTTTCCGCGTTACGGTTTAAAGTTATAATCATTTAAATAATAATTTTCTCATTAGATATGTGATTCGCGATATTTATTTGCTTAGGCTAGATCATTTTCAGTTTAACAATACATTTTATCACAAAAATGACCTTATCTGGGGCCCTAGAAACAACATAGCAGCATTAGTAAGCCCCTTTCTTTTTACATTATCAAGAATCCTTGGGCTAAGATAACGTAAGTTTATATGCATAAAGCATTTAATATAGTGCACCAAACATGATATGGTTTTTGATTTCTATGAACTGTCGCAAACAAATCATATAAGGTTAAAAATATGAATATTATTGAATATAATGTTTTACTATTGTTTACAGTATTTTAGTTACTTTTGTTCATGTACTACTGGTTTATCGTGTCAATGCTGTCGAGGTCTAAAATGTAATCGCACTATACACTATGTGCGTTGTGTGTAATGCATGTGTTGTATGTGTGTTGTGTGTGTGTGTGTGCATGTTTGTCGTGTGTTTTGTATGTTATGTGTGTTTGTTGTGTGTGTGTGTTCTGTATGTTGTGTATGTATGTTTGTTGTATGTGTTGTGTGTGTGTGTTTTGTATGTTATGTGTGTTTGTGGTGTGTGGGTTCTGTGTTGTGTGTGTGTGTGTGCGTGTTCTGTATGTTGTGTATGTATGTTTGTTGTATGTGTTGTGTGTTTTCTGTATGTTATGTGTGTTTGTTGTGTGTGTGTGTTTGCCTGCAGCCATCTCCTTTCTGTAATTCTCCTCTCTCTTTACAGCGCCATAAATCTATAATGGCCAATTCATTTACCCATATTTATATAGAAAAGGTAAAAATCACAACTGAGGAAGAAACCAGTAGTACATGAACAAAAGTAACTAAAATACTGTAAACAATAGTAAAACATTATATTCAATAATATTCATATTTTTAACCTTATATGATTTGTTTGCGACAGTTCATAGAAATCAAAAACCATATCATGTTTGGTGCACTATATTAAATGCTTTATGCATATAAACTTACGTTATCTTAGCCCAAGGATTCTTGATAATGTAAAAAGAAAGGGGCTTACTAATGCTGCTATGTTGTTTCTAGGGCCCCAGATAAGGTCATTTTTGTGATAAAATGTATTGTTAAACTGAAAATGATCTAGCCTAAGCAAATAAATATCGCGAATCACATATCTAATGAGAAAATTATTATTTAAATGATTATAACTTTAAACCGTAACGCGGAAAAATAAACCGTGACACGAGATATAGTGTATATTGGATCCATTTGTGACGAAAATCAATGGTGTATGTCCGTGTTTGAAAGTAGCTATTTGGCTCTATTTTAAGCTACAGATATTACAATAGTCTGAACAGAACCTAAGATGTAACTTCACATGAAACTACTGTGATACATTATAAACTACAAAATAGTTTTGTAGCTTTGTGTAGAAATATATCAGACATAGAATATAAAACTACTAGGGAAAAGGATTCTATTTGTAGGTTGTCTCTTACTCATAAAGCTAAAGAGTCATTTAATATGGATATTAGTGACTATAAAAACAAAATAAGTCATCCTGTGCACATACACACCGCCTTTATAAGCTTCCAAAAGTAAACCCCAATGTATAATTAATATGATATTCTGCCATCTAGTGACCGTGATAGGTAATTGTTTATGCTACACATTTCTCAAAATGCCATACACTTCAGAATATATTTGCAATTCACTACGCATGTAACACATATTTCTTCGCCCCAACTCCTGTCTGTTATGCATATAGACCAAATTTGTGCCTAAAATAGCACAAATAGTTAATATTGGTGTATTTTCATACACGTATCAAAATTCTGGGTTTCTATCAATAATTTCTCCTGTCATTAAGCCCCAAAAATATGAAATAACTGTATAATTTTTAATTCAGCAAAAAACTGTGATAATATATGCTGATGTGTTCGAGCTAAAAGTTATGCGTTTGTTTCTTACGGTTTTGGGTTAACCAAGAAGATTTTTTTATGCATAATTTCATAGTAAAGTAGGCCTATAGAAATCATTAGTCATTCAATATAAAATGGTTATTTTCTGAATTCGACATTATAAACCCCAATTTCCAATGTCTCTGGTGTGTCCCGCATGTCTTGTAGAGATACAGCTGTGCCTGTCTGCCAGAGATTTTTACACAAAAAACAAGAAAAAGCAGCGGCATATAAAATGCGAATTACAGTGTCAAATAATGGTGCATAACACAAAATATATATATATATATATATATATATATATATATAAAATATCCCCGTGAGAATGTGTTAGAAAACTCATAAAATGAGTGTTATAAATATCATATAAAAGTTGTGAAATTAATATGTGCTAAAATAATGTAGAATTAAAGAATGCTGGAATAATATATGTGACTGTGTCACACCCTTTTGAGATAACAAAAATACTAGGGCTAGATAGATGGCACTCCCGGGATTATCAAAAAGCTAATATAATATAAACCAAAGATATAAAAAGAATGCTGAATTTTTACTAAACAGGCGGCTGCAGAATAGAAATGTTACAGCATGGAATAATAATGCTGAATTTATTTTCAAAGGATATTAGTAAGGCCGCGAACCAATAAATGATTTTACAATATTGTGTTATAAATCCCTTATAAATGAGAATGTGTTATAAATATCATATAAAAGTTGTGAAATTAATGTGTGATAAAATAATGTAGAATTAAAGAACGCCAAAATAATATCTGCGGATGCTGCAGCGCTAAAAGTTGTACATTTGTTTCTTACATGTCTTGGTGCAGCCAAGAAGATTTTTTATGCAGATTTTATATAAAATGCGAATTACAGTGTCAAATAATTGCGCAAAACACAAAATATATATATATAATATCCCCGTGAGAATGTGTTAGAAAACTCATATAAAATGAGTGTTATAAATATCATATAAAAGTTGTGAAATTAATATGTGCTAAAATAATGTAGAATTAAAGAACGCTGAAATAATATCTGCGGATGCGGTAGATCTAAAAGTTATACATTTGTTTCTTACGTGTTTTGGTGTAGCCAAGAAGATTTTTTTTATGCAGATTTTATATAAAATGCGGGCGAATACAAAAAAGGATTCTTTATTTCCAAATAACATGCTGCAGATACACTATCATCATGACCTGTGTGACTTGTGGCTGTCAAATAAAATACAATGCTCTGATAACTGCAGTAAACTCATTTCCGCTACCTTAGTAAATATTGTAAGTTGCTCTCTGTGTACGTTCTACACCGGTTTTTTGGGTCAACAGAACCTCTGTTAGTATATCTCCCCCACAGAAACTCTGGCTGTCTAGTGACCAGCATGTCCTGTAGAGACACAGCTGTGCTTGTCTGTCAGTTTCACACTTATATTATTGAAATGTCTTTGTAAGCCACGTTGTCCTGTAGAGACACAACTGTGATTATTATATAAACGGCATGGTGTGTTATAAAATACAATATATAATAATGAGAATACCTTACACATTACAGTCTGCAGCCAGAAACACTGGTTCTAAAATACACTGCATAGAAATGTGGCCGTAATAGGTAATTGTTATGCCACACATTTCTCAAAATGACATACACTGTAGAATATATCTGCAATTCACTACGCTTGTAACACATATTTCATCGCCCCAACTCCTGACTGCTATACATATAGGACAAATTTACGCCTAAAATAGCACAAATAGTTAATATTGGTGTATTTTCATACTTATCAAAACTTTGGGTTTCTACATAATTTTCTATTTATATGGCCTAATTAGCAATACTATTCAGTTGTATTCTGAGATATATATATATATATATACATTAATGTACACCCTGCACGACATCATGCCTGAACAAAACAGAAATGTAGATTTTTTGCGAATTTATTAAAAAGAAAAACTGAAATATCACACGGACATAAGTATTGAGACCCGTATAAAATCTAATATAAAACAAATGAGAAAGGTGTTATAAACCACGTGTAAAATAAATACACGACTAGGCTATAATTATAAACATGTGTTATATAAACGATATCAAAAGGGGAAATCAAACAAGGAGGGCCAGCTGGATACCTAAATGACTAATAACCACATATTAATAAAGTGCAAAAAATCCCTGACCTATGACAAAAAGCTAATATAATATAAACCAAAGATATAAAAAGAATGCTGAATTTTTACTAAACAGGTTGCTGCAGAATAAAAAATGTCACAGCATGGAATAATAATGCTGAATTTATTTTCAAAGGCTATTAGTAAGGCCGCGAACCAATAAATGATTTTACAATATTGTGTTATAAATCCCTTATAAATGAGAATGTGTTATAAATATCATATAAAAGTTGTGAAATTAATGTGTGATAAAATAATGTAGAATTAAAGAACGCCGAAATAATATCTGCGGATGCTGCAGCGCTAAAAGTTGTACATTTGTTTCTTACGTGTTTTGGTGCAGCCAAGAAGATTTTAGAGAAACATTTTAGCAATAGGATATAAAATAAACAGCTGGGTGTGTTAATGATGTTGAATAACATGTGAAAACTCTGGCTGTAGTTTATAAGATGCAAAATGAGAATACTTTTCACATAACAGGATGTAGGATTGCATACAGAAACACCAGCCCTATTCACTATATGGATACACTGTGAATAAAATATAAAAAGAAATACTGATATAATATGAGAATACTTTTCACATAACAGGATGTAGGATTGCATACAGAAACACCAGCCCTATTCACTATATGGATACACTGTGAATAAAATATAAAAAGAAATACTGATATAATATGAGAATACTTTTCACATAACAGGATGTAGGATTGCATACAGAAACACCAGCCCTATTCACTATATGGATACACTGTGAATAAAATATAAAAAGAAATACTGATATAATATGAGAATACTTTTCACATAACAGGATGTAGGATTGCATACAGAAACACCAGCCCTATTCACTATATGAATACACTGAATAAAACACAGCGTGCAGAATCAAACTCGGGCTACGTATAAAATCTAATATAAAACAAATGAGAAAGGTGTTATAAACCACGTGTAAAATAAATACACGACTAGGCTATAATTATAAACATGCCTGGACAAATGCCCCGCAGATAACCTTCAGGTACAATACATGTACAAACAAAAAAAGCTGCCTCTACTGTTTGTGAAAATAAACATTTATGGGGTACGCAAATACAAGGATGTAGGATTGCTGTTTGAGATGCTGTTTTATTGTGAGAAATAATTTTTTTTTACATTTTTACAATATCGTGTCTTTGGTTTTTATTCGTATAAAACACGCCGCTTCTTACTTGTGTTGTAACATTGGGTTATATTATAGCTTGTGTTGTAACATTGGTGCATATTATATATATATATATATATATATATATCAGAAATAAGTTGTCCAGTAACTCTTCTGTTTGTGTATATAAGGCAGCCACAAGGAGAAAATCTGCGACAATGTGAATAAACACAACTTACAATGCCCTCAGTAGATAACAAATAACTTCTCAGATTGACATTGGTGCATATCTCTTCTGTGTATATAAGGCAGCCACAAGGAGAAAATCTGCTACAATGTGAATAAACACAACTTACAATGCCCTCAGTAGATAACAAATAACTTCTCAGATGCCATCTTCAGGACACAAAAAAGAGAAAGCAAATATCAATTCAGGTACAATACATGTACAAAGAGAAAAGCTGCCTCTTCTGCTTGTGAAAATAAACATTTATTGGGTACGCAAATACAACAACAATTGACCTAGGTGTTATGAACCTCTGAACCGCAGTTAACCTAATTTAGGTAATGTTCACCATTTAGTTAGTGTTCACCATTTACAAAAAACAAATAGACAGCTTTAAGTTCTCCACTATATGAATACACTGCAAATACCCACAGCAGATTCTCTGTTTGTGAAAATAAACATTTAGTTAATGTTCACCATAGTGTTCAGTAGAGACACATATAAACAGCTTTAAGTTCTCCACTATATGAATACACTGTGAATAAAACAAAAGCTTACAGAATCAAACTCGGGGATACGTATAAAATCTATTATAAAACAAATGAGAAAGGTGTTATAAACCACGTGTAAAATAAATACACGACTAGGCTATAATTATAAACATGTGTTATTCCACAAAATACGGGAATAATATCAAAACTACAACAAATTAAACTATATTAAACTATATCAAAAGGGGGAATCAAACAAGGAGGGACAGCTGGATACCAGCCGTCAGACAAGGGGAAGGGAGGGGTTACACACTTTGATACACTTTGATAGGGGCGGGGCACCTGTCAGATTGAGTTTGACGGATCATGGCTATTATACACTACTTCCATGAAAAGTAGTGGCGCAGTGGCCATTGTGACTACTGGGGGTACAAAACATGATGTCTGTTGCACCTCAACATTATCCATATTGAAGCATGTAGAATGTGCTAGAGATTTGCCCCACAATAAGTCAGGCTGATTTTGCCTTGGTGCAACCCATGTGGCCTTAAGAAGATGTTATCTTTTTATAACAACTTGTACTGAAACTGGACTCACCCTCTTGTTAGCTGCGAGGAGAGACTTGACCTACATGTTTATCGTCAAAGCAACTGAAGTTTATGAGCCCAAATAGTTGGGAGCCATCAATAGTAGCAGTGAAGAGGTCACTTTGACCCAGAGAGACACAGAGCTCCCTTGGTGATGCCCACATTGTAATGGGAAGGCTGTGGTAGAAGATTCATTCTTGGAGACCTTTTGGGGGACCGATGGAAAAGTTCAAGAGTTTAAAGTCAACCTGGTACAGCACAACTTCCACCCTGGAACTCCATGGCCAACATACAACCCGGACCTCCATGACCAACATCCAACCTGGACATCCATGATGCAGACTTGGGGGCCTCTTCACTTATTTGAGAATCAAGCGTTAATAAAGTCTGCTGAATCGGTGGCATTTTTATATCCAATTTCAAGAAGAGATTAAAAAAAGAATCCCTAACCATCTGCCCCCATCTATTTTTGTTTGCACAAAGAAGCAACTGAGTACAAGTCAGAGGACTGCGGAGTCATCGGTAACACAGGCGGGATGAAAGCGGATAAAGATTTAGTCAACTAAAGAAATATTCCGAATTAAATGACCTCGTTTGCAACAAAATCCAGAGAGTCATCTCACCCTCGAGGTAAAAAAATGGTGAACGTTACATAAAATACATGTTCATCAGTTAATGGGTCGAATGTTACCAAATTGTAAAAGAAGGTTAATGCTAAAGGAAACGGAGCAGAAGTGAAATGAACAGAACGGACAAAAGAAGGTGAATTACCGGGTAACTAGCGATCAGGACTACATGAAAGGAGGTGACAAGGTCTAAAGTGTCTATTGATAGCTGAAGAGTTGTATTGAGGTAGTAGGAGTGTACCTGACAAAATGCTCCGATAATTGGTCTTTGTACTGGGAGACTAGATTTTATGAGATTTTTATATCTGCTTTTAACTATTGTAACGTGGTGCAAGAAAAAATAAGAAGAATCGATCCAGCAGTTTAGCGTAAGAGTAAACGAGATTAATTTAATGGCTAACTAATACTGCCATACTGTGCCCAAATAATACCATATAGTGCCCAAACAATAGAGCCATGTAGCTATCAGTCAGTAGTCACCTTCTTCCATGGACAGGATTCTGTCAATGAATTGTAACTTCTGTATCACATAGTACTAGCTAAAGTTTAATTAATACTGCCATACTGTGCCCAAATAATGCCATATAGTTGCCTTAATCTGTTGGTCTGTAGTTACGTTTGGAAAATGGATCAAATTTTGCCAATGAATGACAAATAATATTCATATCATACTGCCAAATAGCCAATTTTTACTGACCTACAATGTCCAAATAGCAATATATAGCACTAGTGTTGAGCGATACCTTCCGATATCGGAAAGTATCGGTATCGGTTTGGATCGGCCGATATTCAAAAAATATCGGATATCGCCGATACCGATACCCGATCCCAATGCAAGTCAATGGGACCAAAATATCGGAATTAAAATAAACCCTTTCTTTCCTTGTAGGTTCATTCTACATGAAGGAAAACAACTAAGAATAATGCCGGATGTATTTGGGGAGGTGGCGGAGACATTAAAGTCATAGAGGTTTATCCCAATCAAATAGAATAGCATGTTTTTTGTTTTTTTTTAAGACGTTCGGAGTGACAAAGATATTGACTATGTAAATTTTTTTTTTATTTTGTCAGATATTGATGTTTCACTATTCCACGCCCTTCCCCTTCTTTTTTTTCTTTTTTTTTTCTTTTCCCACACTTTCATCTTCATCATCATCAGCATCTTTGACATCAACTTCTTCACCTTATTCATCTTCTTCTTCATCTTCTACCTATTTTTTTTTTTTTATTACATTCTTCATATTCATTTTATTCAACTATTATTATTCTTCTTATTCTACATATTCTTTTTATTCCACTGTTATTATTCTTCCTATTCTACTTCTTCATCATATTCTCATTTGTGACAGGCATTCCCGTAGTTGTTATCTATAAAAGTTTGAAGATTACACCTTCCGTTCTGCCAGTCACAAAAGTTACATTTGTCCGCGTTCAGTTTGGCCTGCAGCATCAGGCTTTATCCAGGGGCACCACGAGGAGGAACGGACTCACCCCCATACACTGCTTAGTCTTCTTCTGCATATAATTTAGATAATATCTTTTGCTCTGATATTAAGTCTTATGCTTAATGTTCTTCTGCTCTTTGTTCTGCAGCCTCTTGTTCTTCTGCTTCTCGGTCTTCCATGTTGTCGTCTCCAGGGTCGTCGTCTCCAGTGTCGTCATCTCCGCCGTCGTCGTCGTCGTCATCGGGGTGGTCTTCCGTGTCGTCGTCATCGTGGTGGTCTTCCGGGTCGTCGACGTTAGGGTCTTCAACTTGGAAATGTAGCAGAAGGTACAAGAAGGCTGAGAAAATGCCAAGAACCAGCTGATGGAACTGGAACTCGGATGGCTACCCGAAGGTTCAAGAGCCTATGGAACTACCGAGGACCAGCTGACGTTACTGGAACCCGGTTACTAAGCAGGAGGTACCCGTGCTAAAAAGCACTACCAAGGACCGCCTGACGTTGACGGAACTCGGATACCCAGAAGGAGGCACCTAAGCCAAAGGCTCTGCCCGGAACCAGCTGACGTTACTGGAACCAGGATGGGGAGCAGAAGGTACAAGAGCAAAAGACACTGCCGAGAACCAGCTGACGGTACTGGAACCCGGATGGGTAGCCGAAGGTCCAAGAGCCAATGGAACTACCGAGGACCAGCTGACGTTACTGGAACCCGGTTACTAAGCAGGAGGTACCCGTGCCTGAAAGCACTACCAAGGACCACCTGACGTTGGTGGAACTTGGATACCCAGAAGGAGGCACCTAAGCCAAAGGCTCTGCCCGGAACCAGCTGACGGTACTGGAACCAGGATGGGGAGCAGAAGGTACAAGAGCAAAAGACACTGCCGAGAACCAGCTGACGGTGCTGGAACCAGGTGGTGGACCCGAAGGCCCACAGGAGAGGAGAGAACAGCTAGGCCGCGAGGCAGCCGCAGTTACCGAACCCCAACAGTCCTACAGGGGGAGCTGGGCCTACTGGCACTACATAACCAGCCTTGACTACCAGTTCACGCAGCCCACATAGGAAGCTCCTAAACTGGAGGCACCCTGGAGTTGGCTAACTCGACCGCACCACGACGGGGCAAGCATAGGCGTCTCAGTGAAGTTGACACAACCCGGAAACAGCTGACGGTGCTGAAACCAGGCTTGGCACGAGGGAGTACCTGTGACAAGAACACTGCTGAGAACCAGCTGGCGGTGCTGGAACCCGGATGCGTTGCCCCAGTGTGCAAGAGCCAATGGCACGACCGAGGACCAGCTGACGGTGCTGGAACCCGGTTACTAAGCTGTAGGTGCCCGCGCTTAAAAGCACTACCAAGGACCGCCTGGCGTTGGCGGAACTCGGATACCCAGGAGGAGGCACCTAAGCCAAAGGCTCGGCCCGGAACCAGCTGACGGTGCTGGAACCAGGTGGTGGACCCGAAGGTCCACAGGAGAGGAGAGAACAGCTAGGCCGCGAGGCAGCCGCAGTTACCGAACCCCAACAGTCCTACAGGGGGAGCTGGGCCTACTGGCACTACAGAACCAGCCTTGACTACCAGTTCACGCAGCCCACATAGGAAGCTCCTAAACTGGAGGCACCCTGGAGTTGGCTAACCCGACCGCACCACGACGAGGCAAGCATAGGTGTCTCAGTGAGCTTGACACAACCCGGAAACAGCTGACGGTGCTGAAACCAGGCTTGGCACGAGGGAGTACCTGTGACAAAAACACTGCCGAGAACCAGCTGGCGGTGCTGGAACCCGGATGCGTTGCCCCAGTGTGCAAGAGCCAATGGCACGACCGAGGACCAGCTGACGGTGCTGGAACCCGGTTACTAAGCTGTAGGTGCCCGCGCTTAAAAGCACTACCAAGGACCGCCTGGCGTTGGCGGAACTCGGATACCCAGGAGGAGGCACCTAAGCCAAAGGCTCGGCCCGGAACCAGCTGACGGTGCTGGAACCAGGTGGTGGACCCCAAGGCCCACAGGAGAGGAGAGAACAGCTAGGCCGCGAGGCAGCCGCAGTTACCGAACCCCAACAGTCCTACAGGGGGAGCTGGGCCTACTGGCACTACAGAACCAGCCTTGACTACCAGTTCACGCAGCCCACATAGGAAGCTCCTAAACTGGAGGCACCCTGGAGTTGGCTAACCCGACCGCACCACGACGAGGCAAGCATAGGTGTCTCAGTGAGCTTGACACAACCCGGAAACAGCTGACGGTGCTGAAACCAGGCTTGGCACGAGGGAGTACCTGTGACAAAAACACTGCCGAGAACCAGCTGGCGGTGCTGGAACCCGGATGCGTTGCCCCAGTGTGCAAGAGCCAATGGCACGACCGAGGACCAGCTGACGGTGCTGGAACCCGGTTACTAAGCTGTAGGTGCCCGCGCTTAAAAGCACTACCAAGGACCGCCTGGCGTTGGCGGAACTCGGATACCCAGGAGGAGGCACCTAAGCCAAAGGCTCGGCCCGGAACCAGCTGACGGTGCTGGAACCAGGTGGTGGACCCCAAGGCCCACAGGAGAGGAGAGAACAGCTAGGCCGCGAGGCAGCCGCAGTTACCGAACCCCAACAGTCCTACAGGGGGAGCTGGGCCTACTGGCACTACAGAACCAGCCTTGACTACCAGTTCACGCAGCCCACATAGGAAGCTCCTAAACTGGAGGCACCCTGGAGTTGGCTAACTCGACCGCACCACGACGAGGCAAGCATAGGTGTCTCAGTGAGCTTGACACAACCCGGAAACAGCTGACGGTGCTGAAACCAGGCTTGGCACGAGGGAGTACCTGTGACAAAAACACTGCCGAGAACCAGCTGGCGGTGCTGGAACCCGGATGCGTTGCCCCAGTGTGCAAGAGCCAATGGCACGACCGAGGACCAGCTGACGGTGCTGGAACCCGGTTACTAAGCTGTAGGTGCCCGCGCTTAAAAGCACTACCAAGGACCGCCTGGCGTTGGCGGAACTCGGATACCCAGGAGGAGGCACCTAAGCCAAAGGCTCGGCCCGGAACCAGCTGACGGTGCTGGAACCAGGTGGTGGACCCCAAGGCCCACAGGAGAGGAGAGAACAGCTAGGCCGCGAGGCAGCCGCAGTTACCGAACCCCAACAGTCCTACAGGGGGAGCTGGGCCTACTGGCACTACAGAACCAGCCTTGACTACCAGTTCACGCAGCCCACATAGGAAGCTCCTAAACTGGAGGCACCCTGGAGTTGGCTAACCCGACCGCACCACGACGAGGCAAGCATAGGTGTCTCAGTGAGCTTGACACAACCCGGAAACAGCTGACGGTGCTGAAACCAGGCTTGGCACGAGGGAGTACCTGTGACAAAAACACTGCCGAGAACCAGCTGGCGGTGCTGGAACCCGGATGCGTTGCCCCAGTGTGCAAGAGCCAATGGCACGACCGAGGACCAGCTGACGGTGCTGGAACCCGGTTACTAAGCTGTAGGTGCCCGCGCTTAAAAGCACTACCAAGGACCGCCTGGCGTTGGCGGAACTCGGATACCCAGGAGGAGGCACCTAAGCCAAAGGCTCGGCCCGGAACCAGCTGACGGTGCTGGAACCAGGTGGTGGACCCCAAGGCCCACAGGAGAGGAGAGAACAGCTAGGCCGCGAGGCAGCCGCAGTTACCGAACCCCAACAGTCCTACAGGGGGAGCTGGGCCTACTGGCACTACAGAACCAGCCTTGACTACCAGTTCACGCAGCCCACATAGGAAGCTCCTAAACTGGAGGCACCCTGGAGTTGGCTAACCCGACCGCACCACGACGAGGCAAGCATAGGTGTCTCAGTGAGCTTGACACAACCCGGAAACAGCTGACGGTGCTGAAACCAGGCTTGGCACGAGGGAGTACCTGTGACAAAAACACTGCCGAGAACCAGCTGGCGGTGCTGGAACCCGGATGCGTTGCCCCAGTGTGCAAGAGCCAATGGCACGACCGAGGACCAGCTGACGGTGCTGGAACCCGGTTACTAAGCTGTAGGTGCCCGCGCTTAAAAGCACTACCAAGGACCGCCTGGCGTTGGCGGAACTCGGATACCCAGGAGGAGGCACCTAAGCCAAAGGCTCGGCCCGGAACCAGCTGACGGTGCTGGAACCAGGTGGTGGACCCCAAGGCCCACAGGAGAGGAGAGAACAGCTAGGCCGCGAGGCAGCCGCAGTTACCGAACCCCAACAGTCCTACAGGGGGAGCTGGGCCTACTGGCACTACAGAACCAGCCTTGACTACCAGTTCACGCAGCCCACATAGGAAGCTCCTAAACTGGAGGCACCCTGGAGTTGGCTAACCCGACCGCACCACGACGAGGCAAGCATAGGTGTCTCAGTGAGCTTGACACAACCCGGAAACAGCTGACGGTGCTGAAACCAGGCTTGGCACGAGGGAGTACCTGTGACAAAAACACTGCCGAGAACCAGCTGGCGGTGCTGGAACCCGGATGCGTTGCCCCAGTGTGCAAGAGCCAATGGCACGACCGAGGACCAGCTGACGGTGCTGGAACCCGGTTACTAAGCTGTAGGTGCCCGCGCTTAAAAGCACTACCAAGGACCGCCTGGCGTTGGCGGAACTCGGATACCCAGGAGGAGGCACCTAAGCCAAAGGCTCGGCCCGGAACCAGCTGACGGTGCTGGAACCAGGTGGTGGACCCGAAGGTCCACAGGAGAGGAGAGAACAGCTAGGCCGCGAGGCAGCCGCAGTTACCGAACCCCAACAGTCCTACAGGGGGAGCTGGGCCTACTGGCACTACAGAACCAGCCTTGACTACCAGTTCACGCAGCCCACATAGGAAGCTCCTAAACTGGAGGCACCCTGGAGTTGGCTAACCCGACCGCACCACGACGAGGCAAGCATAGGTGTCTCAGTGAGCTTGACACAACCCGGAAACAGCTGACGGTGCTGAAACCAGGCTTGGCACGAGGGAGTACCTGTGACAAAAACACTGCCGAGAACCAGCTGGCGGTGCTGGAACCCGGATGCGTTGCCCCAGTGTGCAAGAGCCAATGGCACGACCGAGGACCAGCTGACGGTGCTGGAACCCGGTTACTAAGCTGTAGGTGCCCGCGCTTAAAAGCACTACCAAGGACCGCCTGGCGTTGGCGGAACTCGGATACCCAGGAGGAGGCACCTAAGCCAAAGGCTCGGCCCGGAACCAGCTGACGGTGCTGGAACCAGGTGGTGGACCCCAAGGCCCACAGGAGAGGAGAGAACAGCTAGGCCGCGAGGCAGCCGCAGTTACCGAACCCCAACAGTCCTACAGGGGGAGCTGGGCCTACTGGCACTACAGAACCAGCCTTGACTACCAGTTCACGCAGCCCACATAGGAAGCTCCTAAACTGGAGGCACCCTGGAGTTGGCTAACTCGACCGCACCACGACGGGGCAAGCATAGGCGTCTCAGTGAAGTTGACACAACCCGGAAACAGCTGACGGTGCTGAAACCAGGCTTGGCACGAGGGAGTACCTGTGACAAGAACACTGCCGAGAACCAGCTGGCGGTGCTGGAACCCGGATGCGTTGCCTTGCCTATTAAAGATTGTCTTCCTAGAGCCCCAACTAGCGGTGTTGGAGCAAAGGGTAAGCAGGGGGAGATGAGTGTAGGCCGAAGCCTGCACTGGAGGCAGCTTTGTGTCTGCGTTGCGTTTGCAGGACACTTTGCCGGCTACACACTGGGGGAACAGCTGGCGTTGCTGAACCCCACTAACACAATGGCGTGTGTTTTTCTCTGTGCAGCTAGCACTTGCGGGCAAAAACTAGCGATGTTAGAGCCCGTGTTGAAGCAGGAGGAGGAGGAGAGGAGCAGAGTGTAGGCCGAAGCTTAGTTGAACCAATTTCAAAGGAAACCTTTAACCCCCCCCTCAGGTGTTACAAAGTACAAGAGACACACCTTGTGCAGTATTAATGCTGCACAAGTGAAAGGTTGCTCTATTAATTTGTCTACTTGCACACGCTGAATGAAAGACATACACAATTTACCCCATTCTACAGTCAAACTGTAGTGGATGCGTGACTTGGTTTTTTGATGAGACGCAGCACAGGTGTCCAAAATAACGCCTTGGTGCTTGGAGCAGCTTCCTGAGCGTTGTTATTTGCTGTACAGGAGTCTGCGCTCTTGTGTTATCCCTTGGCAATGCCCTGTTAGCGCTGCCCATCTTATGACATCATTTCATGTTGGCCGGTGCGGTTAACGATGGCCATAAATCCCAGACCCACAGTGTCTTTTCATAAAGCCACACTGCGGTGCTGGGATTCGTGGCCTTGAGCAGTAAATATTTTGGCCGCTCACACACGTCCTTACACCTGCTTCAGACTGGGCGGCCTCTGCTGATCCCTTCTTGCATGCCGCGGCCATGAGGCTGCACAGTCTGAAGAAGGCTGAAGGAGATGAGTTAAGACAGGCGAAGATATGCACTGCTCGTGCCCATCAATCACACCCTCGCAGTCAAAATAATTAAGACAACGAGGAGCATTTTATTCAGGCAGGGCGGACGAACAGGCGCAAGTAGCCAACCAATGATGTCAGAAGACGGGAAGCGCTACCAAGGGGGGTGCTGCGTATCATTAGAAAGGAAAGTCACACCTCAGGGACAGTGGAATGGTCTCAAAGAGACACATTTTGTACGTGTTGAGTTCCACGTGGGCAAGGAGAAAACATCAGCCACCTTGTACAAATGCAGCAGTACTGCTGTACAAGGTGGCTGTTATACATAGAAACACCTGGGGGTGGGGGCCAGGCTCCCTTCAATTTCAGTTCATGTGCCTGCGTGGCGTTTGCAGGTCACGTTGCAAGCTGCACAGCAGGGGAACAGCTGGCGGTGCTGAACCCCACTAACACATTGGCTGGTGTTTTTCTCTGTGCAGCTAGCATTTCCGGGCAAAAACTAGCGGTGTTTGAGCCCAGGGTCAGCAGGAGGAGGAGGAGAGGAGCAAAGTGTAGGCCGAAGCCTGCACTGGTGGCAGCTTTTGGTCGGTTGTGCCAGCGTGGCTTGTGCTGGACACGATGCCGGCTACACAGCGGGGGAACAGCTGGCGTTGCTGAACCCCACTAACACATTGGCTGGTGTTTTTCTCTGTGCAGCTAGCATTTCCGGGCAAAAACTAGCGGTGTTTGAGCCCAGGGTCAGCAGGAGGAGGAGGAGAGGAGCAAAGTGTAGGCCGAAGCCTGCACTGGTGGCAGCTTTTGGTCGGTTGTGCCAGCGTGGCTTGTGCTGGACACGATGCCGGCTACACAGCGGGGGAACAGCTGGCGTTGCTGAACCCCACTAACACATTGGCTGGTGTTTTTCTCTGTGCAGCTAGCATTTCCGGGCAAAAACTAGCGTTGTTACAGCCCAGGGTCAGCAGGAGGAGGAGAGGAGCAGAGTGTAGGCCGAAGCCTAGTTGAACCAATTTCAAAGGTTACCTTTAACCCCCCCTCAGGTGTTACAAAGAACAAGAGCCACTCCTTCTGCAGCATTAATGCTGCACAAGTAAAAGGTTGCTCTATTAATTTGTCTACTTGCACAAGCTGAATGCAACACGTAGACTATTTAGCCCATTATACTGTTTAACAGTAGTGGAGGCGTGACTTGTCTTTTTAAAGAAAAGCAGCACAGGTGTCGAAAACACCTTTTTGCATGGGCGCAGCTTCCTGAGCGTTGTTAGTTGCTGTACAGGAGTCTGCGCTCTTGTGATCCTTTGGCCATGCGCTGTGAGCGCTTCCTGTCTTATGACCTCATTTCATGTTGGCCGTTGCGGTTAGCGATGGACATGAATCCCAGACCCACAGTGTGTTTTTAAAAAATCACACTGCGGTGCTGGGATTCGTGCCCTGGTGCAGTAAATATGTTTGCCGCTCACACATGTCCTTACACCTGCTTCAGACTGGACGGCCTCATCTGATCCCTTATCGCATGCCGCGGCCATGAGGCCGCACAGTCAGAAGAAGGCGGAAGGAGGGGAGTGAAAACAGGGGAACATATGCACTGCTCGTGCCCATCAATCACACCCTCGCAGTCAAAATATATGAGACAACGGGGGGCGTTGTGTCGGGCAGGGGGGACGCACAGGCACAGCCAGCCAACCAATGATGTCAGGAGACGGGCAGCGCTAACAATGGGGGTGCTGCGTGTCATTAAAAAGGAAAGTCACACCTCAGGGACATTGTAATGGTCTGTAATGAGACACATTTTGTACTTGTTGAGTTCCACGTGTGCAAGGAGAAAAAGTCAGCCACCTTGTACAAATGCAGCAGTACTGCTGTACAAGGTGGCTGTTATACATAGAAACACCTGGGGGGGTGGGGGGCAGGCTCCCTTCAATTTCAGTTCATGTGCCTGCGTGGCGTTTGCAGGTCACGTTGCAAGCTACACAGCAGGGGAACAGCTGGCGTTGCTGAACCCCACTGACACATTGACTGGTGTTTTTCTCTGTGCAGATTGCATGTCCGGGCAAAAACTAGCGGTGTTAGAGCCCAGGGTCAGCAGGAGGAGGAGGAGAGGAGCAAAGTGTAGGCCGAAGCCTGCACTGGTGGCAGCTTTTGTTCTGTTGTGCCAGCGTGGCTTGTGCTGGACACGTTGCCGACTACACAGCAGGGGAACAGCTGGCGGTGCTGAACCCCACTAACACATTGGCTGGTGTTTTTCTCTGTGCAGCTAGCATTTCCGGGCAAAAACTAGCGGTGTTTGAGCCCAGGGTCAGCAGGAGGAGTAGAGGAGCAGAGTGTAGGCCGAAGCCTAGTTGAACCAATTTCAAAGGTTACCTTAAACCCCCCCCTCAGGTGTTGCAAGGTACAAGAGCCACACCTTGAACAGCATTAATGATGCACAAGTCAAAGGTTGCTCTATTTAATTTTGCTCCTTGCACACGCTGAATTAAACACGTACACTATTTAGCCCATTATACTGTCAAACAGTTGTGGAGGCGTGACTTGTCTTTTTAACGAGACGCAGCACAGGTGTCAAAATTTGCACCTAGGTACTGGGCGCAGATTCCTGAGCGTTGTTATTTGCTGTACAGGAGTCTGCGCTCTTGTGTTATCCCTTGGCAATACCCTGTTAGTGCAGGCCGTCTCATGACCTCATTTCATGTTGGCCGGTGCGGTTAACGATGGCCATAAATCCCAGACCCACAGTGGCTTTTCCTAAAGTCACACTGCGGTGCTGGGATTCGTGGCCTTGTGCAGTAAATATGTTCGCCGCTCACACATGTCCTTACACCTGCTTCAGACTGGGCGGCCTCAGCTGATCCCTTATCGCATGCCGCGGCCATGAGGCCGCACAGTCAGAAGAAGGCGGAAGGAGGGGAGTGAAAACAGGGGAACATATGCACTGCTCGTGCCCATCAATCACACCCTCGCAGTCAAAATATATGAGACAACGGGGGGCGTTGTGTCGGGCAGGGGGGACGCACAGGCACAGCCAGCCAACCAATGATGTCAGGAGACGGGCAGCGCTAACAATGGGGGTGCTGCGTGTCATTAAAAAGGAAAGTCACACCTCAGGGACATTGTAATGGTCTGTAATGAGACACATTTTGTACTTGTTGAGTTCCACGTGTGCAAGGAGAAAAAGTCAGCCACCTTGTACAAATGCAGCAGTACTGCTGTACAAGGTGGCTGTTATACATAGAAACACCTGGGGGGGTGGGGGGCAGGCTCCCTTCAATTTCAGTTCATGTGCCTGCGTGGCGTTTGCAGGTCACGTTGCAAGCTACACAGCAGGGGAACAGCTGGCGTTGCTGAACCCCACTGACACATTGACTGGTGTTTTTCTCTGTGCAGATTGCATGTCCGGGCAAAAACTAGCGGTGTTAGAGCCCAGGGTCAGCAGGAGGAGGAGGAGAGGAGCAAAGTGTAGGCCGAAGCCTGCACTGGTGGCAGCTTTTGTTCTGTTGTGCCAGCGTGGCTTGTGCTGGACACGTTGCCGACTACACAGCAGGGGAACAGCTGGCGGTGCTGAACCCCACCAACACATTGGCTGGTGTTTTTCTCTGTGCAGCTAGCATTTCCGGGCAAAAACTAGCGGTGTTTGAGCCCAGGGTCAGCAGGAGGAGTAGAGGAGCAGAGTGTAGGCCGAAGCCTAGTTGAACCAATTTCAAAGGTTACCTTAAACCCCCCCCTCAGGTGTTGCAAGGTACAAGAGCCACACCTTGAACAGCATTAATGATGCACAAGTCAAAGGTTGCTCTATTTAATTTTGCTCCTTGCACACGCTGAATTAAACACGTACACTATTTAGCCCATTATACTGTCAAACAGTTGTGGAGGCGTGACTTGTCTTTTTAACGAGACGCAGCACAGGTGTCAAAATTTGCACCTAGGTACTGGGCGCAGATTCCTGAGCGTTGTTATTTGCTGTACAGGAGTCTGCGCTCTTGTGTTATCCCTTGGCAATACCCTGTTAGTGCAGGCCGTCTCATGACCTCATTTCATGTTGGCCGGTGCGGTTAACGATGGCCATAAATCCCAGACCCACAGTGGCTTTTCCTAAAGTCACACTGCGGTGCTGGGATTCGTGGCCTTGTGCAGTAAATATGTTCGCCGCTCACACATGTCCTTACACCTGCTTCAGACTGGGCGGCCTCAGCTGATCCCTTATCGCATGCCGCGGCCATGAGGCCGCACAGTCAGAAGAAGGCGGAAGGAGGGGAGTGAAAACAGGGGAACATATGCACTGCTCGTGCCCATCAATCACACCCTCGCAGTCAAAATATATGAGACAACGGGGGGCGTTGTGTCGGGCAGGGGGGACGCACAGGCACAGCCAGCCAACCAATGATGTCAGGAGACGGGCAGCGCTAACAATGGGGGTGCTGCGTGTCATTAAAAAGGAAAGTCACACCTCAGGGACATTGTAATGGTCTGTAATGAGACACATTTTGTACTTGTTGAGTTCCACGTGTGCAAGGAGAAAAAGTCAGCCACCTTGTACAAATGCAGCAGTACTGCTGTACAAGGTGGCTGTTATACATAGAAACACCTGGGGGGGTGGGGGGCAGGCTCCCTTCAATTTCAGTTCATGTGCCTGCGTGGCGTTTGCAGGTCACGTTGCAAGCTACACAGCAGGGGAACAGCTGGCGTTGCTGAACCCCACTGACACATTGACTGGTGTTTTTCTCTGTGCAGATTGCATGTCCGGGCAAAAACTAGCGGTGTTAGAGCCCAGGGTCAGCAGGAGGAGGAGGAGAGGAGCAAAGTGTAGGCCGAAGCCTGCACTGGTGGCAGCTTTTGTTCTGTTGTGCCAGCGTGGCTTGTGCTGGACACGTTGCCGACTACACAGCAGGGGAACAGCTGGCGGTGCTGAACCCCACTAACACATTGGCTGGTGTTTTTCTCTGTGCAGCTAGCATGTCCGGGCAGAAACTGGCGTTGTTTGAGCCCAGGGTCAGCAGGAGGAGGAGAGGAGCAAAGTGTAGGCCGAAGCCTGCACTGGTGGCAGCTTTTGGTCGGTTGTGCCAGCGTGGCTTGTGCTGGACACGTTGCCGACTACACAGCAGGGGAACAGCTGGCGGTGCTGAACCCCACTAACACATTGGCTGGTGTTTTTCTCTGTGCAGCTAGCATTTCCGGGCAAAAACTAGCGGTGTTTGAGCCCAGGGTCAGCAGGAGGAGTAGAGGAGCAGAGTGTAGGCCGAAGCCTAGTTGAACCAATTTCAAAGGTTACCTTTAACCCCCCCCTCAGGTGTTGCAAGGTACAAGAGCCACACCTTGTGCAGCATTAATGCTGCACAAGTAAAAGGTTGCTCTATTTGTTTTGCTCCTTGCACACGCTGACTAAAACACGTACACTATTTAGCCCATTATACTGTCAAACAGTTGTGGAGGCGTGACTTGTCTTTTTAACGAGACGCAGCACAGGTGTCAAAATTTGCACCTAGGTACTGGGCGCAGATTCCTGAGCGTTGTTATTTGCTGTACAGGAGTCTGCGCTATTCTGATCCCTTGGCCATGCGCTGTGAGCGCTTCCTGTCTTCTGACCTCATTTCATGTCGGCCGTTGCGGTTAGCGATGGACATGAATCCCAGACCCACAGTGTGTTTTCAAACAATCACACTACGTGGCTGGGATTCGTGGCCTTGTGCAGTAAATAGGTTTGCCGCTTACACATGTCCTTACACCGGCTCCAGACTGGGCGGCCTCAGCTGATCCCTTATCGCCTACCACGGCCAGGAGGCCGCACAGTCTGAAGAAGGCGGAAGGAGATGAGTTAAGACAGGCGAACATATGCACTGCTCGTGCCCATAAACCACACCCTCGCTGACAAAATAAATATGACAACGAGGGGCGTTGTTTCTAGCAGGGCGGATGCACAGGCGCAGCCAGCTAACCATGATGACAAAAGACGGGAAACGCTACCAAGGGGGGTGCTGCGTATCATTACAAAGGAAAGTCACACCTCAGGGACAGTGGAATGGTCTCAATGAGACACATTTTGTACGTGTTGAGTTCCACGTGGGCAAGGAGAAAAAGTCAGCCACCTTGTACAAATGCAGCAGTACTGCTGTACTAGGTGGCTGTTATACATAGAAACACCTGGGGGGGTGGGGCCAGGTTCCCTTTTAATTTCAGTTCCTGTGCCTGCATGGCGTTTGCAGGTCACGTTGCCGGCTACACAGCAGGGGAACAGCTGGCGTTGCTGAACCCCACTAACACATTGGCTGGTGTTTTTCTCTGTGCAGCTAGCACTTCCGGGCAAAAACTAGCGGTGTTTGAGCCCAGGGTCAGCAGGAGGAGGAGAGGAGCAGAGTGTAGGCCGAAGCCTGCACTGGTGGCAGCTTTTGTTCTGTTGTGCCAGCGTGGCTTGTGCTGGACACGTTGCCGACTACACAGCAGGGGAACAGCTGGCGGTGCTGAACCCCACTGACACATCACCTAGTGTTTTTTTCTGTGTAGACAACACTTCCAGGTGGCAACTGACAGTGTTGAAACCCAGGGAATCAAAGAGGAGCAGAGTGTAGGCCGAAGCCTGCAGTGGAGCAAGTTGAAAGGGAACCTTTAACCCCCCCCCCCAGGCATTTGTTGCTGAAAGAGCCATCTTGTACAGCAGTAATACTGCACATGGAAAATGGTGGCTCCGAAAATTATGCTCCTTGCAAACGCTGAAGTACACACTCATATAATGTGTCCCCTCACACCGTCAAACCATCCCGGAAGTGGGACTTTCCTTTGTAATGTGACACAGCACAGCCGTCATTCCAACCCCCTTGGTGCCGGGCACCACCTCCTCAACGTTGTTTGGTTCTGTCACGGAGCCCGCACTGTAATGTTATCCCTTGGCCATGCACAGTTAGCGGTGCCCGTCTTCTGACATCATGTAGGTGTCAGGCTGGCAGTGCCTGTGCGTCCAAGCTGCCCGAGATCCAACCTTGCAGTGTCATCTAATGTAGTCCCACTGCGGGCCAGGGATCCATGGGCATGCGCAGTGCATATCATCGCCTCTCACTCACCTCCTTCCTGCTTCTTCAGACTGTGCGGCGTCACGGCCGTGGCATGCTATTAGGGATCAGCTGACGCCGCCTAGTCTGAAGAAGCGTGAAGAAGGGGAGTGAGAGGCTAGTATATGCACTGCGCATGGCCATGGATACCAGGCCCACTGTGGGATCACATTAGACGACACTGCGAGGTGTGATTTCGGGCAGCGTGGACGCACAGGCGCAGCCAGGACGACAACAAATGATGTCAGAGGACGGGCAGCGCAAACTGTGCATGGCCAAGGGATAACATAACAGCGCAGGGTCCATGACGGAATCAAACAACGCTAAGGAGGCAGCGCACGGTGCCAAGGGGGTAGCAATGACGGCTGTGCTGTGTCACATTACAAAGGAAAGTCCCACCTCCGGGACGGTTGGACGGTGTGAGGGGACACATTACATGAGTGTGTAGTTCAGCGTTTGCAAGGAGCATAATTTCAAGAGCGACCTTTCCCTTGTGCAGTATTAGTGCTGCACATGGTGGCTCTTTCAGTAACAAACGCCTAGGGGGGGGGGGGACAGGTCCCCTTACATTTTAGTTGTGCCAGCGTGGCGGTCGCATGACACGTTGCCGGATACACAGCTGGGGATCAGCTGACGTTACTGAACCCCAATAACAGAGGAGCGACTGTTGACTGTGCACACAGCACTTCCAGGCACCAACTGGCGGTGTTAGAGCCCAGGGACAGCAGGAGGAGCAGATTGGAGGTATTGCCGCACACACAGCTGGGGATCAGCTGACGTTACTGAACCCCAATAACAGAGGAGCGACTGTTGACTGTGCACACAGCACTTCCAGGCACCAACTGGCGGTGTTAGAGCCCAGGGACAGCAGGAGGAGCAGAGGAACAGAGTGTAGGCCGAAGCCTGATTGGAGCAAGTTGAAAGGAAACCTTTAACCCCCCCCCCCCAAGACGTTTGTAGCTGAAAGAGCCATGTTGTGCAGCACTAAGGATGCAAAAGGAAAAGGTTGCTCTTTTAATTATGCTCCTTGCAAACACCGAAGTAAACACTAAAAATGTGTCCCTTTATACCGTTAAACCGTTCCGGAGGTGCGAATTTCCTTCGTAATGGGACACAGCACAGCTGTCATTCCTATCCCCTTGATGCCGTGCGCTGCCTCCTCAGCGTTGTTTTAAGCTGCCACGGAGCCTGCGCTGTTCTGTTAGCCCTTGGCCATGCCCAATTAGCGCTGCCTGTCTTCTGACATAATTTGGTGTCAGGCTGTCAGTGCCTGTGCGTCCACGCTGCTCCAGATCCCACCTCGCAGTCTCATCTAACGTAATCCCACTGCGGGCCTTGGAACCATGGGCATGCACAGTGCATAACCTCGACTCTCACTCCCCTCCTTCCCTCTTCTTCAGACTGTGCGGTGTCACGGCCGTGGCATGCTAGGGATCAGCTGACGGCGCACAGTCTAAAGAAGGCGGAGGGAAATGAGCGAGAGCCCGAGGGGAAGATATGCACTGCGCATGCCCATGGATCCCAGGCCCGCAGTGTGACTCAATCAGAAGACACTGCGAGGCGGGATCTCGGGCACCGCGGCCGCACAGGCGCAGCCAGCCTGACACCAAATTATGTCAGAAGACAGGCAGCGCAAATAGGGCATGCCCAAGGGATAACAGAACAGCGCAGGCTCCGTGACAGCTTAAAACAACGCTGAGGAGGCAGCGCATGGCACCAAGGGGGTAGGAATGACGGCTGTGCTGCGTCACATTACGAAGGAAAGTCCCAGCTCCGGGACGGTATAACGGTATCAGTGAACACATTTTATAAGTGTTAAGTTCTGCGTGTGCAAAGAGCTAAAAAAAAAGAGCTACCTTTTCCTTGTGCAGCATTACTGCTGCACAAGATGGCTCTTTCAGTAACAAACGACGGGGGGGGGGGGGGGGACAGGTTCCCTTACATTTAGGTTGTTGTGCCAGCGTGGCGGTCGCAGGACACATTGCCGGCTACACAGCTGGGGATCAGCTGACGTTACTGAAACCCAATAACACTGGGTCGTATGTTTTTACTGTGCAGCCTGCACTTCTGAGCCGCAACTGGCGGTGTTGGAGCCCAGGAATAGCAGTTCAGGTGGTAGAAAGATGAACACAGCAGGAGACCTGGATGACACCCAATTACTTAATCAGGCAGAGGAGTGGCAAATTCCTGCGAGATCCAGGCCTGGTTCATTTTCAGGAAAGTAAGCCGGTCAACGTTATCGGAGGATAGTCGCATGCGACGGTCTGTTAGTACACCACCTGCGGCACTAAAGACACGTTCCGATAAGACACTAGCCGCAGGGCAAGCCAGCACCTCCAATGCATACTGGCTTAGCTCTGGCCATGTATCCAGCTTAGAGACCCAAAACTTGAACGGGGAAGAGCCGTCTGGGAGTACAGTAAGAGGGCAAGCCATGTAGTCTGTCACCATCTGACGGAACCGTTGCCTCCTGCTGACTGGAGCCGCCGGTGATGGTGTAGACATTTGGGGCGGGCACACAAAAGTGTGCCAGAGTTGTGCCATACTGGGCTTGCCTTGGGCAGAGGCACTGCTTCTGCTCCCTCTTTGGGCAGAGCCTCCCCCACTGCCTCGACGCACTGAGCTGCTTTGTAAAGCACTAGCAGCACTCCTCTCAGTTGGACAGGAGAAGATGATGGAATTCACCAGTGTGTCGTGGTACTCCCGCAATTTACGCTCCCGGGTCAACGCAGGGATGAGGTTTTGGACGTTGTCCCGGTAGCGAGGATCGAGGAGGGTGAACACCCAATAATCAGGCATGTTGAGAATGTGGTCGATGCGGCGGTCGTTTCTCAGGCACTGCAGCATGAAATCCACCATGTGCTGCAGAGTGCCAACCGGCCCAGAAACGCTGTCCCCTGCTTGAGACATGATCTCTGCCCGCTCGTCATCACCCCACCCTCGCTGTACACACTGACCACTGGACAATTGTGTCGCTCCCTCCTCTGGACGGAGCTCTTCCTCCTCCATTGACTCCTCCTCATCCTCCTCACAAATTGGCCCCTGCGTACCCCTTTGTGAGGAACCACGTGGCGCTGACTCTCCAGAAGCTGATGGAAAAGGTGACTCCTCATCCTCCACCTCTTCCACCACATCATCCCTTAACCCTTGCAAAGTTTGCTGAAGCAGGCAGATAAGGGGGACAGTCATGCTGACTAGTGCATCATCTGCACTTGCCATCCGCGTGGAATAATCAAAAGGACGCAAAACCTGGCAGACGTCCTTCATAGTGGCCCACTCTGTGGTTGTGAAGTCTGATCGGCGCTGACTGCGACTTCTTTGCGCCTGATGCAGCTGGTACTCCATAACTGCTTGCTGCTGCTCACACAACCGCTCCAACATATGTAACGTGGAATTCCACCGGGTAGGTAGGTCACATATGATGCGGTGTTCCGGAAGGCGGAATCGGCGCTGCAGAGCAGCAATGCGGGATCTGGCCAAGCTGGAACGCCGCAAGTGAGCACACTCTAGGCGGACCTTGTGCAGCAGGGCATCAAGATCCGGATAGTCCCTCAGAAAACTCTGCACAACCAAATTGAGCACATGTGCCAGACATGGGATGTGAGTGAGGTTGCCAAGGGCCAAAGCTGCCACCAGATTTCGGCCATTGTCACACACTACCATGCCTGGCTGGAGATTCGCTGGCAGTAACCACACATCGCTCTCCTGCTTTATGGCATTCCAGAGCTCCTGCGCTGTGTGGCTTCGATGCCCCAATGAAACTAGTTTCAAGACGGCCTGCTGACGTTTGGCCACGGCTGTGCTCATGTCGGTCATAGGTAAACGTTCACGGGTCCATGTGGGGGTGGACTGTGACGGATCCTGCAGAGAGGAATCAGAGGAACTGGTGTAAGAGGAGGAGTCGATGCGTACAGACTGGATTCCTGCAATCCTTGGAGTGGGCAGGACACGTCCTGCGCCACTCGCACGATCTGTACCTGGCTCAACAACATTAACCCAATGGGCAGTGAGGGAAACATATCGCCCCTGTCCATGCTGACTGGTCCACGCATCGGTGGTGAGGTGGACCTTGCTACTGACGGCGTTCAGTAGCGCATGTTTTATGTTTGCCTCAACATGCCTGTGCAGGGCAGGGACAGCCTGCCTGCTGAAGTAAAAGCGGCTGGGCACCTTGTACTGTGGGACTGCCAATGCCATCAAGTCACGGAAGCTGTCAGTCTCCACCAGCCTGAACGAGAGCATTTCCAGGGACAACAGTTTGGCAATGCCTGCATTCAGAGCCTGTGCTCGGGGGTGGTTGGCCGAGAATGCCCGCCTTTTCTCCCATGCCTGTACTACCGATGGCTGTAGAGTAGACTGGGAGTGTGAGGATGACTGGGAAGGTGGTGCTGTGGGTGGAATTACACAAGGTCTCTGGGAGGAAGCCAAACCAGCTGTGCGTGAGCTGGAGGAAGAGGCAACACGAGCTGAAGAGGTGGTAGCTGCCGCTGTTGGTTGGCCTACATCTTCAGTGTGTTTCTGTAACTCCACCGCGTGCCTGGTCCGCACATGTTTCCACATATTTGTGGTATTGAGGTTGCTGACATTTTTCCCTCTTTTTACTTTATGATGACACAGCTTGCATTTGACAAAACAAATGTCATCTGCAACTGTGTCAAAAAAGGACCAGGCACTGCAAGTCTTGGGAGCGCCCTTTTTGGCTTTGGAAAGAGACAGGCTCCTAACGGGTGCCAAAGTGGAGGCTACAGGCTCCGCAGTCTTCCCCCTCCCTCTCCCTCTTTGGCCCGTAAGAGGAAGCTCTTCCTCTGAGCTGCTCCCACCACCTTCCTGTTCCTCACGCCACGATGGGTCAAGGACCTCATCATCTCCACTACCCTCTGCCACCAACTGCTCCTCCTGGGTAGTCTCAGCAGCACAGTACGCACGAGAAAGCGGCACCTGAGTTTCATCATCAGATGCGTACTGCGCTGTGGTCACCGGAGGCACTGGCCCACCTGCCTCTTCAGAGTCAGAGAGAAAAAGGTGTTGGGCATCACTGCACACTGCCTCTTCTTCCATTTCTCCAATGCTGCTTGGCTGGCCCCCTGTTTCCAAGCCAAGAGATTCAGAGAACAGAAGTAGAGACGGCTCCTGTCCTGGGCTCTCTGACTGCCTGGCCAATTTGGCAGGTGGTGAAGAGACAGATGGCTGCTCTCCAGTGCTCTGTGCCTGAGAGGATGTGGCACTAACTGAAGTCGATGCCGAGGCGTTAGCTGCCATCCACCCGACAACGGCTTCAATTTGGTCTTCACGCAGCAGCGGTGCACGGCGCTCTCCGACAAAGCTGCGCATGAAGGACTGTTCCCTGCTGAAACTGAGTGACGACGAGTCACCGGCGCCCGCAGCAGGCACAGAATCACCACGTCCTCTCCCTGCTCCTCTCCCTGCTCCGCGCCCACGCCCACGTGCCTTACTCCCTGCCCTCTTCATCTTGGTTGACAGATAAAGATAAGCAGAAAAGTACTAAGGCCTTAGTGTGCTTATTCCTGTAATGCTCCTCCTAACAGGTGTAAGAAACACTAATGTTGTAAATTGTGGACTAAACTTTATTATTTTTCAAATGTGGCCTACACAAGTGTAAGTTGTGTTTGGTGAACTTAACCTTTTTTTTGGTGCAGATCGGGCTACAGAGCTAGTTTAAATCACACGGAGACCGTGCAGACAGCCGTAAACGGCGCTGCAAGGCCAAGAAACCCTCCTCTAGGTTATCCTATATAGTGTTTTTCCACTATTTAGCTGGATACAAGTGGAAAGACACTAATAGGAATTTTTTTTTTCAAATTTTAAACTGGCTGCACTATTTGAAAAAAAGGAAATTGTTTTTCAAGGTATGAGGCAGTAACGCACCCTGAGCTGAATCCAACCGGCTATGGCTGCACACAGACTACAGGGCGAGCTGGGCTCACACGGAGACCGTGCAGACAGCCGTAAACGGCGCTGCAAGGCCAAAAAACCCTCCTCTAGGTTATCCTATATAGTGTTTTTCCACTATTTAGCTGGATACGAGTGGAAAGACACTAATAGGAATTTTTTTTTTCAAATTTTAAACAGGCTGCACTATTTGAAAAAAAGGAAAATTTTTCTCAAGGTATGAGCCAGTAACGAACCCTGAGCTGAATCCAACCGGCTATGGCTGCACACAGACTACAGGGCGAGCTGGGCTCACACGGAGACCGTGCAGACAGCCGTAAACGGCGCTGCAAGGCCAAAAAACCCTCCTCTAGGTTATCCTATATAGTGTTTTTCCACTATTTAGCTGGATACGAGTGGAAAGACACTAATAGGAATTTTTTTTTTCAAATTTTAAACAGGCTGCACTATTTGAAAAAAAGGAAAATTTTTCTCAAGGTATGAGCCAGTAACGAACCCTGAGCTGAATCCAACCGGCTATGGCTGCACACAGACTACAGGGCGAGCTGGGCTCACACGGAGACCGTGCAGACAGCCGTAAACGGCGCTGCAAGGCCAAAAAACCCTCCTCTAGGTTATCCTATATAGTGTTTTTCCACTATTTAGCTGGATACGAGTGGAAAGACACTAATAGGAATTTTTTTTTTCAAATTTTAAACAGGCTGCACTATTTGAAAAAAAGGAAAATTTTTCTCAAGGTATGAGCCAGTAACGAACCCTGAGCTGAATCCAACCGGCTATGGCTGCACACAGACTACAGGGCGAGCTGGGCTCACACGGAGACCGTGCAGACAGCCGTAAACGGCGCTGCAAGGCCCAAAAACCCCCCTCTAGGTTATCCTATGTAGTGTTTTTCCACAATAGAGCTGGAGACTGGTGGAAAAACACTAATAGGAAATTTGAGAAAAAATGTGCAGCAGGCTGCACTAAGAGCAAAAAAGAACAACTGTGTGAGGCAGTGTGAACCCCCCCTGAGCTGAATACAACCGGGTATATGGCTGCACACAGACTACAGAGTGAGCTGCACACACACACACACAGAGACCTTGCAGAACGCTGTTAAAACAGCGCTGCAAGGCAAGAGCAAGGTGAACAGTGAAGAACACACAGCGTTTTGCTAAATTAGCCTTTGGAAAGGAAAATAAAGCAATTAGCTAGCTCAACTGGCCCTCAGTTAGAACACAGCGTCCTGTCCCTAACTGAAATCACAGCAGAGTGAGCGCAAAATGGCGGCAGCGCTTTTTTATAGTGCAGAGTGACATCATTTCAGCAGCCAATCCAAGCCTTGCCAGTACTTACATGCCCACCATGCTAAACAGGATGTGCCCACACTTTCATTCATTCCTCATTGGCTGCTGCGTTCAATTTGAATTCTGGGAACTTCCGATTCCGGTATCCGATACGCGGGAAGTATCGGAATTCAGTATCGGAATTCCGATACCGCAAATATCGGCCGATACCCGATACTTGCGGTATCGGAATGCTCAACACTATATAGCACCCAAACGATAAAGCCATGTATCTACCACAGGAGCGCCAAGCTGGTGTTAGGAGTGGTTAAAACGGAAGATACGCTGCAGCTCCAGCCGGATGCCTTGCAAGAGGATCAAACAAGAAGGGACAAAAAAACGGTCATAGGAGCGCATGCGAGACGGCGAGTTGATATAAAATATTCATTTATTTATTAGTTTCCACAATGTGTTTCAACGGAATAGCTCCGTCTTCCTCAAGTGACAGTTATAGGTAGAGTGTGGGGGGGAAAGTATATGAAGGGATGGCAGCCTATGAACAATCAGAAACAATTCCACAGAACGCTCACATAGTTAGAGGGAACCTTTGACCCCCAAAATCAAAGATGAGCTAAGCCCACCAGCATCAGGAGCTTATCTACAGCATTTTGTAATGCTGTAGATAAGCCCCCGATGTATCCTGAAAGATGAGTAAAAGAGGTTAGATTATAATCACTTGGGTGGGCGGTCCGATCCAATGTTGCGCTCCGGTCCGAGGCCTCCTATCTTCATAGGATGACATCCTCTTCTTGTCTTCACACTGTGGCTCTGGCGCAGGCATACTGTTGAGGGCAGATCAAAGTACTGCAGTGCGCAGGTGCCGGGCCTCTCTGACCTTTCCCGGCGCCTGCGCACTGCAGACAAAGTACGCCTGTGCCAGAACCAGAGGTGGTCCCACTGTGGTGGACATCGCGGTCCGGTCCAGAGCCTCTCATCTTCTTATGATGATGTCCTCTCGCAGGCGTCGGGCCTCTCTGACCTTTCCCGGTGCCTGTGCACTGCAGTTCAGACAAAGTACGCCTGCGCCGGAGCCGCAGCGTTAAGACAAGAAGAGGATGTCATCGTAAGAAGAAGGGAGGTGCTGGACCGGACTGCGATGCCCATCGGACCGGACCGCAGCGGGACCGCCCCTGGGTGAGTATAATCTAAACTCTTTTTCTCATCTATCAGGATACATCGGGGGCTTATCTACAGCATTCCAAAATGGGCTTAGCTCATCTTCGATTTTGGGGGTGACAGGTTCCCTTTAACTATGTGAGCGTTCTGTGGAATTGTTTCTGATTGTTCATAGGCTGCCATCCCTTTATATACTTTCCCCACCCCACTCTACCTATAACAGCCACCTGAGGAAGATGGAGCTATTCCGTTGAAACGTGTTGTGGAAACTAATAAATGAAGATTTTATATCAACTCACCTTCTCACATGCGCTCCTTTGATCATTCTTTTGTCCCTTCATGTATCTACCAGTAGTCACCTTCAATAGATTGACCAGATTATGCCAAAAAATGCCAAATAATGGGTGCATAATACTGCTAGATATCTAATGAATACTACTATACAGTACCTGTTGGCAGACATGCAACAGATACAGATGTATTTGTGTGCAGGAGGAGTTTACACTTTTCTGACAGTAGATGGCGATGTTGTTACTGTTATATGATTAGCTGGATGTAATGCATATACTTGCTTTACTTTGGTTTCACTTTCTCTGTGGTAAAAGATCCTTCAGACTTCCTGTTATGCTGTATTAAGAAGCTGATGCATGTACCTCGTGTTCTTGCCAATCTTGCCTTGCGCAGGCGTGTACTATGGAGGACAGAGAATGAACTTCAATTCAATATTGCAGCCAGCATGCAGCCAGCGGGTAAGGAAAGGGTGAATCAAACACCCAAAAACCCTGCCTCTATGGCTGAAAATTGTTTCCTCCAAATTCAGGTGACAGAGTCCCTTTAAGTTTGCTAAAGTGATTTATTTATATAAAAAAAAGGAAAAGTGTCAAATGTGGCTTGGAATTTATAACCCATCACAGCTTTCCAGTTTAGGAGTCAGGTGGAAGTTGTAGACAAGTGAAGGTGGACTCATTTTAACTAATTGGGGATGTAAAACCTCATAGTGGTGAGCAGGCTCGGCTTTGGTGGCCAGCCTCAAGGACGTTGTAATGGTAACATCAATCAGGGGCGGGCACAGTGGTTAAGCACAGGAGTGAGGATAATAAGGTCATTGGTGCCCTGAAAGTTTACTGGCTCTGCTTGCATGGCAAGCCAGTGCATGCTGCCCCTTTATGACTGTCCTGGTGGTGTATGTCAGACAGCTGGGGATATCGCAGTACTTGTGAATCCCAATGTACTAGCACTTCACCTGACTCCTACTGTGATTATTTAATACTGTGATTTAAATAAAGCTGTGGCCATTTTTACAACCAAAATAATGTGTTTTGCGTATTTATTTTAGTGCCTACCTAGGTTTATTATAGCTATGGTGGTTTTAAGATGGAGTGGGGTCCTTCCATATCCAAAAGTCATGGAAGAGAATGGTCAAAAAA